>NC_138082.1:28120000-28535000 GCF_964212035.1 Myotis nattereri | reverse complement strand
AGAGTATTGGGGTCAGATGGAGAGAACAATTAGAACATTATAAAGAATAACAGCCGCAATGACGTGGAACACATAAAATACTTTTACATTTATAGTTCATAATAAGACCACATTGTAAAATACAAACCTCATGCCCTAGCCGGTTGGCCCAGTGGGCAGAGCGACAGCCTGTGAACTGTTCTGTTTGCAGGTGTAAAGCAAGTAAGTACCAGACACTGTGGGTGGGAATGCCTGACACACAATTTATTGAGGGCAATTTTGTAACTGTTATTGCTGTGCAAAGTGATCTTTGATCTAGTAATTTCACCTCCAACAATTGCCCCAAGAAAATAATCAGAAGAAAAAAATGTAACCTATAGCTAACATTTACTGAAGGCTAATTTTGTGCCAGGCACTGGCTCTTTAATCTGCATATAACCCTCCGGATTAAATATTGTTGTTGCTGTTGTTATTATTATTATAATTTCCATGCTAGGAAGAAAGGAGACCAGAGAGGTGAAGTCATTGCACAAGCCAGTCAGTATTAGAACTTGGATTTGAACCCTGGGATTTTGACTCCATGTCTGGGTGTATTATGTTTGGACATTTATTAAGGCATTACTTATAGTAGCAAAACCTTAAAAACTACCTCAGCCCCAACCGGTTTGGCTCAGTGGTTAGAGCATCAGCCTGAGGACTCAAGGGTCCCAGGTTCGATTCTGATCAAGGGCATGTACCTTGGTTGCAGGCACATCCCCAGTAGGGAGTGTGCAGGAGGAAGCTGATCGATGTTTCTAACTCTCTATCCTTCTCCCTTCTTTTCTGTAAAAAAAAAAAAAATCAAATACCACAAAGTCCACTTATAGAGGTTTGGCCAAATAAACTCTACTGCATACAACTGATAGTTCTTGTATAAGCATCAAGCATAGTTTACTCTACGTGGATAATGCCAATATTCCCTGTAAAATAACGTGCAATCTGTTCCAAACCGGGGCAAACTGTAATGACATACTTTACATCACCCCAAGTCCAGGCCTCTAATTACCGTAGAATCACGTTTCCAGGAAATGCCCCCTTGGTGCTGGCTGGAATTTAGCCCCTCCATTACTCACTTCTGTGCTTCCCCAAGCACCCTCTCCCTTTAGCTTGTGCTGAGAGATCCCTAGGGTGCAGGTCCCATACCCAGGCCCAGCTACCCTACCTCACCACACCTCCACACTGCTGCCCGCATTCCTCTTCTTGGCGGCCCCCTCCTCACCCAGGAGCCCTCTGTGGCCAGCACTGGCTCTCCGGGGACCCTGCTCTGCTGGGCTGGGTAGCTCTGCTGTTGTCCTCTGCGCTTACCCATACAGGTCGTGCTCTCTTTTGCTCTCCTCCACCCCAAGGATGGAGCAGGTGTTCCTTTAGTTCCCACAACCTTTCAAACCCCAGAGCCTAACTATAGCAAGTCTCTACTAAAGGTTCCAGGACGACAGAGAGTGGTTTAAAGTCATGACCAAATGCACCATGCTCTCCGCCCCAGGTGCCTCTGTCCCTGCTCCTTAGACCCGGCTGCTCCCCCGCCCCCCACTGGGATGCCCTCAAGCATCTTGGAGTCCAGACACAAATCACAATGAAAATCCAATGAAAGGGGGAGGGTTCACTCATCCTGTTTTTAAAATCACCTCAACTCAAGGTGATGGACTGTGGGGATATTTGCTCTTTCCAGGGTAAATCCCATGATCTTGCCCCCAAACCCCTGGTTCACAGAAGGACAATTCCCTCATAACTCAATAGACCAATGGCCACATCTCGTGATGCTCACCGTATTTCAGGTCACGCGTCATGGGTGTGGGATGTGAATATTACACTCGTTGAAATGCGTCCAACTCTGACCTATTCATATCCAAATTCCCTGCCTCCACTGGGGACTAAACTTGAACTTGGGCATCTTTTCCAGAGACGTGAGGTCAGGGCTCCAGACTGTTTGGGAGCTTGAACAAGCCACACTGTCCCCCACCCCCACCCCAGCAAGGAGCTGCCTGAACTCATGCAAAGGAAACACACACACCTGCCCAAACAGCTCCGTGCTGGCCCAATGACACACCCGCCACGGTGCTGTGCTCTGAGGGGGCGCTGTGCCTGCCTCTGCAGGATGGGAGGGGATGTTGGCTTGCCTTGTGCACCCAGGCCAGGGGACCGGGGACCCAGAGGTGACCTGGAATCCCCACACTCGGTATGAAGTGCTCCTGCTCTCACGAGGTTTTACAGGGGCGCAGTAATAGCGGGGGGACCTTTGACAAGCTGAGCTTTACGTGTTCGAAACTGACCTTCATCTTCCCACCAGAAACACACACCCCCACACCAAAGTGCTTTCCCCGCAGATGCCCCTCCCAGTGAAGCGCCATGAACAGCCAATCACCCTGTCAGAGCAAGGACAGTGTCACCAGCTGAGTCCCAGCCTCCTCTCACGCCCCAGGCACTGGATTTACCAGCAGGTCCGGTTGACATTCCCAGAGCTCATCACCTGCACAGGTCCAGGCCCCGGCGCTCAGCCAGCCATTGCTTCCTCCAGGCGGCGCAGCTGCCCTCCCAGCCCCTCCTCTGGCGATCCTCTGGGTGCTGCTTAGAGAAGCCCTTTATATATAAGCAGGCCATATCCTTTCTAAGGGCAAACCCTAAAGGCTGCCCAGGTCACTCACAGTCAAAGCAGACGTTTACAAGGACCGAAAATGACACCATGAAATGCAATCCACCCCCCCCACACACACACACACACACACACACACCCGCTTCGTTTACCTTGCTGAGCTTCCTGCTCCCAGCGCCCTCGCTGACCTCCCCCTCAATGGTAGTGTGCAGAACGCTCTGTCCCAGGGACCCGGACGGGTCACTCCCCCATCACCTCTCATTGTTCTAATCCCACCATGCCCGGCGCCGTGTCTGGCAGCTGGTGATCTCCAGATCTGGAGCAAAGTGAATCCCTCTAGTTCATATTATTATCCGCCTCCTGTGATGCCCCTATTACGTGATGCTAACATTTAGTAACAAGTGGTAACACCCCACCCTGCAAGCACCATCGCCTGTCGCCTTCTGGGGACATCTGAAAAGAGACTGGGCCAGGCTGGAAGGGTGCATGTCTCCGTAGTCCGGTGATGCCCTCGCACTCGCAGCCTCTCTCTGGAAGCATCCTTGCCTCTGTGACCTGTGTGTGGCCCTGCACCAGCCCCTCCCGCAATTCCTCTGAAAGCAACACTCTGGATCATCTACTCTCTGTGAGTGGGAGATAGAGGGTAAGATGTCTGTGGTGGGGTGGTGGTGGTGGGGGGGTGAGGTGGCGGGCATGAGCCCCTGGGGGTAAATCACCTTCCCCAGCCCCGGGGCAGCCAGCGGGCCCCCCTTTCTCCAGCTCTCACTTTCAACATGGAACAGATTTAGGCAGGAAATTCTAAGGGATTGAACATATAAAAGGGGGAGGGGGCACTGCACTCAGAAGGTGAGCTCACCAGCATTGTGCTCTGTGTGTGGCTTTTCCCTTGAGGGTGGACTCGGAGATGTTGTATGACGTCTTTATTTTCATGTTCTTGTTTACTTAGGATGGAACATAAAGTGGATAGTGCTTTAGTAACTCACAACTCTTCCTAACCATAGCCTGCCAAAGACACAGTTAACTAATACAGGTGATAGAATAAAAAATATCATTAAACTGTAATCGGATTTTAAACTTAATAGAACCAAACTAAAATAACCAAGTCCTAAGTAGATACACATGGCTTTAGGCATTCAATGCTGAGTCCATTGATACAATGTTCCCAGAATCCTTCTGACTTATGTAAGAGGATAGTTGAAGCTGCCAAATCTTAACCGTGTGTGAAAACCTATTAGAGACAGATCACCAATTAACTACTCCTAACCCATCTCAAACAAACTTCAGGGTCTGACTTTATGGGTTTGACGGAATCTTTCAGTGAGACACATTCCAATAAGAAATAAAAGGAGATGATGAGACTTTGATGCCAATTTGATGTGGTTTATTGAGAAGAAATGACAAGTCTACAGAAGATAGTAGCAAAGATACAGGATGGAGAAGCTACAGAAAGAGGGGGGAAATAGCAACAAACATTTCAACAATAAAATCTCAAGGAAGCACAGCATTAAAATCATCACTCTGTTTTGTTGGGTTCACCCTTTGATGGGTGGTAGATGGAGAAGGTTTGTGCTAGCATTTTTCCTTTGGAGGCAGGAACTCAAACACCCAGGGATATGGATTTAACTCCTCAGCCTGAGAACCAGTCTCCTGTCACCCCCGTGACTTTCAAATCATGAAGGACTGGCAGGAAGAGGAAGCACCTTACCAATGGGAGTTACCTGCAGCACCTGTCCAGAGCCAGCAGGCCTGCCTAGCAGCAGCATTGCTTCTTGCAGCAGCACTTCTGCTGACAGCAGCACTTCTGTTGACAACAGCCACAGCCACAGGAGCCACAGCCACAGGAGCCACAGCCACAGGAGCCACAGCCACAGGAGCGGCGGCAGCAGCAGACCACGGGGACGCTACAGCAGCCCCCGCAGCAGCCACGGCAGCAGGGGCAGCAGCTGGAGCAGCAGCCGACCCGGTAGCATCTGCAGGTGGTACAGCCACCACAGCCGCCACCACAGCCGCCACCACAGCCGCCACAGCCACCACAGCGGCCACCACAGCCGCCACAGCGGCCACCACAGCCACCACCGCAGCCACCACAGCCACAACACCCCATAGTGTCAGTAGAGAGGTCTCAGGAGAGGTGAGGAGTGATAATCAGGAGGTGAGGGAGGTCTGATGTCCCTTCTGCTGGGGGGGCCCTTATATAGCACCTCTGGGAGTGGGAGAGGGAGGACACATGATCACTTCCTTGTTGTTATTTGGCTCAGTTGTCACGGGAGAACCACATACTCTATTAATTACTTCCCTTTTTTGGAATGTCAGCTAGGTTTATTAGACTACTTGTTTATTTTTCTAAGTCAAATGCCTTAAAAATCCCAGTAAGGGCCCCTGGGAGCCTCGGAAAGGGGGGTACTGTCCATGCCATGGGCACACTAAGAAGACCCATATAGCACGGCAGACTGTGCTTGAACCGGTGGTCTGACAACTGAACAACAAGCAAGCATTACAGGAGGCCAGGCTGGGCGCAGCCCAGAGGTCCTCTTACACGGAGGAATGAAGGCAGCCTCAGGCTCCAGTGTCATGGCCCAGGCAGAAGCAGCCCTGATTCCGCACCAGAGCTGGCTCACAGGAAGGAAGGTCTCACTCCGCCTACACAGCTGCAAGCAGGTCACTGGGCCGCGTTATTTGGTGTCACTCACATCGTGTGATTGCTTAGAAAGCACAAGCATGTCTTTGCAATGACTCATCTTATCTGGCACAATTTGTATTGCATTTAAAATAAGAAGACATTTCCTAATTAGAAAGAAAAAAAGAGTTCGGGTGCTTGAAGAGTTTTCATTAATTGATATTTAAAAAGAAAAATATACATGCAAAATAATATGGCCCACATGGCAGATAGATGAAGCAAAAGCAAAAAATAAAAATAAAAAGGAAGATATTCCAGAAAAATAAAAGGTTTGTACATGAAGGAAGTATAATCACAGTAGCCTATTTGGACTCTATAATGAGCAACATCTATATCTATACTAATGAAAGTCCTCATGCTCGACATCGTCACAAGATGGCTGCCACAAGATGGCCACACGCACAGTGGAGGTAGGGCCCGGTGGCCACTCTGTGCAGTGAGGCCTGGGGGCCCACAGCTCCATGCGGCACAGAGGAGGCCAGTCCCAGTGTCTCTGCTGCCTCATGTGAAGGAGGTGGGTCCCGGCAGAGGAGATGGGTCGAGGCAGGGGAGGGCATTGTGGGCCATCAGGCCGGGAGGGGAGGGCAGTTGGGGGCGATTGGGCTGGTAGGGGAGCAGTTAAGCGTCAATCAGGCCAGCAGAGGAGCGGTTAGGGGGCGATCAGGCAGGCAGGCAGGTGAGTGGTTAGGAGCCAGCAGTCCCGGATTGTGAGTCGGACATCCCCAGAGGGGTCCCAGATTGGAGACCTCCCGCCCCATCCCGTGCTGAGGGACACGAATTTCGTGCACCAGGCCACTAGTTTATATTATAACTAGAGGCCTGGTGCACAAAAATCATGCATGGGTGGGGTCCCTCCACCTGGCCAGCGATCAGGGCCAATCAGGGCCATCTTGCCCAGTCCCAATCGGGGCCGATCAGGGCCGGTGGCTGGGGAGGGACCATAGGAGGAACCTGGGTGGGATCCAGGGCATGTCCGGCCCATCTCACCCAGTCCTGATCAGCCAGACTCCAGCAGCAAGCTAACCTACCAGTTGGAGCATCTGCCCCTTGGTGGTCAGTGCATATCATAGCAACCGGTCGGTCCACCACTTGGTCGGACACTTAGCATATTAGGCTTTTATATATATAAATAATTAAGTTATCTCTAGTAATGGATTTTACTAAAAATGGTGGAATAAATACTTTGGGAGTTGTATGAGAGAGTTAGATCCCCATCTTATATAATAAAAGCCTAATATGCAAATAGACTGAACAACAGAACAACCAATGGAACAACCGGTCGCTATGATGCTCACTGACCACCAGGGGGCAGACACAACGCAGGATCTGAGGGTAGCCCCACAGAGGGAGGTGAACAGCGGCTGGCAGGGGGATCAGGGGGTGAGGCCAGCTGCCAAGGGGATGGCACCAGGCCAAGGCAGGTGCCAGCAGCCCCCCCCATCACCCCACCGGTCGCCCCACATATCGGCCCTGATCACTGGCCAGGCCTAGAGACCCTACCCATGCACAAATTTCTTGCATCAGGTCTCTAGTCTATAACAAAAACTAGCATTGGCAATCAAGCAGCAGCCATAAAAAGGAATGAACAAGAAATATGGGGTCAGCTCCCAGCAGAAACCGCTGGCAAGATGACAGTCTGCCTCTGAAGAGTGGCCTAGAGAGTGAGGAGTCTGGGAGGGGAGACTGGAATTATTTAACTGTGTAGATATATATTGTTCATTAACACTCAAAACCATTGGTATCAGCAGACACGACCCACATCGCAGTCTCACATGTTCTGATATACGTGGCCCTGATCCGGCCTTAGTTCCTGTTCTAAATCACAGACCAAATAAAGGCACCAATGATCCGTTGTGGGACTTGCCAGCACAGAACTTCATACACGCCAGGGGCTTCATGCTTCTTTATTAATTAATTGAGGGAGGAATAATTTCCTTGTAGGTGAGTCTCTGGAAACTCTATGGTATTGAAATAATAAATGGGAAAATGCTTTGGAAGTGTAAA
This sequence comes from Myotis nattereri, assembly GCF_964212035.1. Lineage (NCBI taxonomy): Eukaryota > Metazoa > Chordata > Mammalia > Chiroptera > Vespertilionidae > Myotis > Myotis nattereri. The sequence continues at coordinate 28,527,711 of NC_138082.1, read as the reverse complement.
GCCCTGCAGCAGTGTTTCTCAACTTTGCACCACTGACGGCTGGAACCAGACAGATCCTTGTTGTGGGGATGTCCTGTGCGTGGTAGGATGTTGAACAGCTGGCTATGGCCACTCTCCCAATGATGACAACCCAACTGTTCCCAGGAGGTAAAATAGAGCCCCATTAAAACCTGCTTAAGATTCAGCATATGAACTGGGGGGTGGGGGGCACAACGTTGACTCAGTAACCTGTCTCTTTGTCAACTCACCTCTGTGCTCCTGATACTGGGATGACAGTGCACATACAACAACCCCAGACTTCAGGAAGCTCCCAGTCTGAGTACAAACACAGACAAAGGGCTCTGATCCGGTAACATGAAGGCATTAAAAAAAAACAGACAGAATTTCGGGTGATAATGACATGTCGACCTAGGCCCATTGATTGTCACAACTGCACTGCTGCGGTGCAGGGGCTGGTAGCGGGGAGGCTGTAACAGGGGGACAAGGGCCCTATGGAAACTCTGTACTTTCAGCACTATTTTGCCATGAGCCTGAAACTGCTCTAAAAAATACAGTCTGCTTTTAAAAAATAGACATGATTTATCCTAAACTAAAGACACTGAGTCACAGAGGGACCATGGCTTGGGACGTGAAGACAGCTAGATTCAAACAAGATTAAACATTTTAGAAACATGTTTTACTAGAAGAGTAACTTGAGGAAGAAGTACAAAAATAAACAAGTCTGTGAGCTCAGAGGTGTCCGTGAGGAAATACACTCAGGGTCTTGTGAAATTCTCGGAGGAAAGCCGGTGAACTACAATCAGGAAGTGGCCACGTGGCCTGGTTTCAGCCCCAAGGGGGTATAATAAGGGCCCCTGAAGCAAAGGGCATCAGACGCATCTCATCTCCTAAGTCTCTCTCCTCACTTCACCTGAGTCCTCTCTGCTGATACCATGGGGTGCTGTGGCTGTGGTGGTTGTGGTGGCGGCTGCGGTGGTGGCTGTGGCTGTGGTGGTTGTGGCGGCTGTGGTGGCCGCTGTGGTGGCTGTGGTGGCTGTGGCGGCGGCTGCGGTGGCTGCACCACCTGCAGATGCTACCGGGTCGGCTGCTGCTCCAGCTGCTGCCCCTGCTGCCGTGGCTGCTGTGGGGGCTGCTGCAGTGTCCCCGTTGTCTGCTGTTGCCGCCGCTCCTGTGGGTGTGGCTCCTGTGGCTCCTGTGGCTGTGGCTGTGGCTGTGGGAAGGGCTGCTGTCAGCAGAAGTGCTGCCAGTGTAAGTGCTGCTGCCAGAGGCAATGCTGCTGCTAGGCAGTAGCCTCTTCCTCTAGGGTAAGTTTCCTGTGGCTTTGCTCATGGAATTTGGTGAGACTTTCCTCCTTCCCTCCACCTGCGTACTCCGTGCTTTGGAATTGCTCATTCTGTCCCCTGCACTCTGACGGTACAGGGCTGGTTGTTTCCCTTCAGCCTGGCATCATGATGACATCAATTTCTTCTCCCAGTATCTTCCAGAACTTAGCATCAAGGAGTATTCATTCTCTCTCATCTTTGGAATCTTGTCTCCATTTGGGAAAAAAAGATAAAATACCACCATATATTATCAACATTAGGGGTTGGGAACCCAGACACCCACATCAAAAATCTATTTATGAGTTTAACAAAATAAAATCATGATAGCTAATATTTTATTTTATTGAAAAATTTATTTATGATGAACTTTTTTGTTCTTTTGTATTGTATACCCACTAATATTTTCCCATTTGTCTCTCTCTCAAAAAAAAAAGCAACTCTTTCTTAATAAAAAATAAAAAATAAATTTTTCTATTCCAATGTGTCTCTGTTCTAGAAGATGTATACCCTCCAATGAGTAAGAACAATAGAACAAAAGATGAAGGGTGATATTTAAAGACCTGGGATAGGTTTCAGCTAACAAATGATTGGTCCTACACTGCCTTATACTGGGTTTTACATTTGGTCGTCAGTGTCATTGAGGCAAATTCCTGTGCTCTACAGACACTTTCATGACATCTATGTCTGCAACCGAATTCTGGTTGTAAGAAGTGCTGACAGCTGCTAGCTTTACTCCAGCATTCCATGTAGTGGTTTACTTAGTCATTCAGCAAATAGGTGAGTGTTACATTAGGCCAGGTACTCAGCCAAGCACTAGAAATCTTTTGCTTCAAAGGCTTGACCTCTGAGAAGGAGGTGATTACAGTACAGCTTCCCATGTCAGATTGTTTTTGTCTGGCCAACTTGACCCACTCCTACATCAAGGATTTTTGTACATTGTTGCAATCAGATTATTAAGTACCAACGTAAGAGGTTCTCAATCCATTTTCTGGGTAAGTTGACCAAGTGAAAAGTGTACACTTTCTACAGGGCTTTTCATTTGGCCCCCCAGCAGCATTTGACACATCTGACCAACCCCTCCCTTCTCCCACCCCAACCCATTTCCTTCCTCCTTCCTCATAAGTCCTTCACCTTCCTTTGCCCCTCACTGCTACTCCTCTCCAGCCTCACCTGTAGGTTCTTTCCCAAGACTGACGCCCCAAGGCTCAGACCCTAGCCCTCTTCTCCATCATTCTACATCCTCATCTGATCCCTGTCATTTTTTTTCCTTTTACATAGCATGTAACACTTTCTAACATGCCATAAAATCCATGAATTTATCATGTTTACTCTACAGGGTTCCCTCTGCCTCACCCCATGTCCAACTGGAAAATACATTCTACAAAGCAAAGATTTCTAACTCTCTGTTCACTGATGTATCTCAAGGACCTAGAGCAGCACCTGGCACTAGTACAGTACTCAATAAATAGGGCATTAGTGAATAGATTATTTTAAAACTCTTAACTATAGAAAATGCCAAGCGTACACAAAAGTGGAGAATAGTACAATAAATTCCTAAGAACCATCACCCAAGCCAACAATTATCAACACATGGCTCATCTCTGGTCATCTGTGAGCCCACCTCTGGATCATGTGGAACCAAATTTAGGCCTCATGTCAACTCATCAGCAAATATGTTTACTTTTCTATGAATTGATGAATTCCTCATCATCTTTCTTTGGTTTAGAGGCAGCGGTTCTCAACCTGTGGGTCGCGACCCCTTTGGCAGTAGAACGACCATTTCACAGGGGCCGCCTAAGACCATCCTGCATATCAGATATTTACATTACAATTCATAACAGTAGCAACATTACAGTTATGAAGTAGCAATGAAAATAATTTTATGGTTGGGTCACAACATGAGGAACTGTATTTAAAGGGCCAGAAGGTTGAGAACCACTGGACTTTAGACTGTCTATGAGATAGCAAAGAAACACAAAAGTAACTTCTCAAGGTGCAAATGAGGTCCTTTCTTGGGGAGTGGTGTGGAGGAAATCATGACATCCTCAACCTTTAAAAAAAAAGTCACAGTGTTCTTTGGGAGGGCCCTGAAATTCATAAGGGCATGTGTCCCACTGTGCACAGGGTATTCCCACTCCCGAAGTGCATCATGGTACTTTATAGGCAGATTTCCGAAAATCATAGGAGGGTGAGAATAGAAAAGCCAAACCAGTAGGACAGGGACCCAGGACACCTGGAGGAATTGTAATCAATTTCATTCCCACTAGCAGCCCTTAGAAACCAAGCAGTGTTTATCTTGGGGGAAGGTTTTTCATTTCCACCAACAGCTCAACAATTTTTTTAATTCTGCTTTAACCAATGAGAACCTTATAATGCTTTTTAAAACCTCTCTTGATTTAAAAAAAAAGTATTTAATATATGAACTATTTGTACTAGAAAATTCTCAAAGTGCTAGGAAACCACCCCCACCCCACCACCTAAAGAAAAAGAATACCTAGTGATTATAAACATTGGCAACGGATTCAGGATGCCCCAGTAACCACAACAAATCCAGGCTTCTCTATTTACTAACCTTACCTCTTTCTGCCTTCGTTTTTTTTCATGTGCAGAGTGGGGATCAAAGCTGTGTCTCTCAGGAATTTTTGAGAGAAATAAATGGATTTATAGGAACTGCCGTGTATAAACAGATCTACTTTGCATTCAGTTCATCTTGCTTCCTCGCGTTGATATTAGTATCAGTATATTACTTTAAGTCCTTCCTTACTTTAAGGTCTGCAGTTGGTGTCTGCCCATAGGCTGCGGATTCCCGCCTCCAGTTTAACGCTCTGGGCGCCTGTAACTGGCAGGTACCAGACGTTGGGCGGGGTCTCAGGCTGGGTCCTGCCCCCACCCTGGCCTCCAGCGCGTGGCTTCCCGCGCGCGGATGGCTGAAGGTCGTGGTCCTCCGGGGCTGGTTATCCAAGGATGTGAGCGATTTGACGAGCAGAAACGCCCTTCCGCAGGTAAGAGAGGCCCCGGGAGGTGAATTCATGGAAGAAATGCATGATCGCTGGGCCACAGCACTCCCCGTTCCCCAGTTTCGGGCGCGCAGCGGCGGCGGGTTGGGGCCGGTCTGGACGCGCTCGCTCGCGAGCCTCCTCCCGCCGCTGGGAGCTCCCCTCCAGCGCGGCGCGCATCGCCCCAGTAGGTCACCTCTGCCTTCAGGAAAGGCAGATTAATCACAGCCGGGATTCTGGTGAAGAGCCAGCATCCCAGGCACTGGGATTGCAAATTCCCATCTAAAACTCGCCAAAAGGTCCCGAGTGCGGAAAAGAAAGGGCGCTTTGAAGGCTAGAGACCTGGGCTCCACGGAGAACTCCTTTCATTGAAACTAAGAGAAAGGTCATCAGATTAGGTGTAGAGCAAGTTGGTGTTGCTGCTGTTCAGATGCAATAGGTTTGGCTTGTCCGGTGCTTATAGGACGGAAAGGAAAGGGTGAAAGGAACAATCTTCTAAAAACACTCCTACATATATCTGAGCACATTAGTGTCTCCTAAAGATGGGAGGTGTGTTTTCAACAAGGTATGTGTTTTAAATAGAGCAAAACACGACTAAATTCCGATATGTTTTTCTTCCAACTGTCTGAAGAGTAGCTGCAATGGACAAAAACGCGAATTTGGTTCAGGCATTATTGGTTATGGACCAGCAATAGTGCTTTAAGGGTGGGGAATGGTAAATGCAATTCAGGCATGAATATTGAAAGATCAATGTATCTGGCCTGTTGTCCCTTAGCGGTTTAGGTGAAATTATGAACCGTGAATTGTTTACCTTTCTGAAGTTACTGTCTGAACTGTGAGTGCCCAGCTGTTTTCTTTCTGGTTGAATCTGCCGTGTGTGCTTAGTGAGGGAGGTGAGAAGGCGGCTGTACTGAACGCATAATGCATGCCAAGAACCAGACGGGACAGTCCCTGAGACAAGCTTGTGGGATGGGTGTAATTATCCACCTTTTAAGAGGAGGATTGGAGAGGTTAAGTACCTGTCACAAACAGGGGTGGGGCAAGAGGAACATGAACTTGAAACTCCAAAGTCATGCTCTTCCCATGGGGCCACATTGTCCATGGAAAGCCCAAGCCTGGAGGGAAAAAAAAAACAAGCCTAAATCTGGGAAGGTCTGCAGTGAGATGTCAAAATATTAAGACTAATTTGGGGATTTAACAACGATTAGCAAATCATTTAGATTCAGAGGAACAAATTGGAGGTTATTTGGATAGGCTGAGGCATGGTGAATGGTAACAGACATTGAAAGAAAATTCTGGAAAAGAATAAAGTCAGGAGTCTCAAACAGATATAAAAATGAACACAAGCAGGGTAGAGAGGGTCATGGGGGGGGGGCAGGAACATCTGTAATACTTTCAACAATAAAGATAACTTTTTAAAAAAATGAGCATGTATTAAAGGTTTTATTAACTCATTATTCAGAAAGCTGGTAAGTATATTCCAACCAGATCAAAGAAGAATCCAAAGAATGGTAGATGTATAGATCAGGAATACTGAAATGCAGGCAAAACTGGTTTTCCAGGTGGGAGAGGGAAGAGGGTTGTTGCTTCCTTGGTTATAACTCATTTGCATGGCCAGAGATAAGAATGATGTCACATTGTTATCAATTAATGCAACTAACAAAGTTGTATAAGAGCTCAAACAATGCATAGTTTTTCCGTGAAGGACAAATTTGTTCTCACCCCTCTATGTGCACTTGACCAGTTACCACAGCACATTTCAGTGGTGCGATGTGGTGAGGTGACTTTCTATCTAGGTTGTCCCCTGGTTCTGTGGTTTTGCTAGAAATATTCCTCCTGGCTCACCTGAGACTCAAGTGATGAAACCATAGACATACAGAAAATAAACAATCTGGGAGGAGTGGTTAATTCACCAGCAAATGTTTCATGAAAGTCAAAAAGAATGATGGCATCCTATCTAATAAAAGAGAAACATGGTAATTATCATACGACCGCTACCCTTCCCACTGGCTAATCAGGGCGATATGCAAATTAACAGCCAGCCAAGATGGCGGCCGGCAGCCAGGTAGCTGGAAGCTAACATGAGGCTTGCTTGCTTTAGTGATGGAGGACTCCAACGTTCCTTACCAGCCTTGCCAGCCTCTGAGCTTGCAGTTTGAAACATTGTAACAAATATAGAAGCTAAACAAAACCCCAGAAACCAGCTTTCAGCCTGCCCAGATCTCAGAGCTGGAGTTGATACTGTGTTTCGATTGTAGAACACAAACAAACCAGATACCTGCTTTCAGCAGCGAGGCCTAAGAGCTGGAGCCAGAGCTAAAGCTGGCCCAAAATAAAAAAGAAAAAAAAAGAAAAAAAAAGGAGCAGTTGGGAGCTTCAATCACCGGCGAGCTTGAAAACAGCCCTCAGCCCCTCACCCAGACTGGCCAGGCACCCCAGTGGGGACCCCCACCCTGAAGGGTGTGTGACCAGCTGCAAACAGCCATCATCCCCTCATTCAGGCTGGCCAGGCACCCCAGTGGGGACCCCCACCCTGATCCAGGACACCCTTCAGGGCAAACTAGCCGGTCCCCACCCATGCACCAGGCCTCTACCCTATATAGTAAAAGGGTAATATGCCTCCCAGCACCGGGATCAGCGGAGCTGAGAGGCCTCCTGGCACCGGGATCAGCGTGACAGGGGGCAGCGCCCAAACCCCCTGATCGCCCTGTGGCTCTGTGTGTGACAGGGGGCGGGGACACAACCTCCCTATCTGCCCTGCTCTGTTCGTGACAGGGGAAAGCTCCCCAACCCCCGGATCGCCCTGCGGCTCTGTGTGTGACAGGGTCCGGTGCCCCAACCACCCCCCCGCCCCCCGCTCCCCCCCCCCCCCCCCCCGCCCACAGGCCCTGCTCTGTTTGTGACGGGGTAGAGCCATAACCTCCCCATCAGCCCTGCCCTGAGTGTGAGAGTGGCGGCGCCCCAACCCCCTGATTGGCCCTGCTCTGTGGGTGATAGAGGGCAGTGCCCCAACCCCCTGATCCACCCTGCTCTGTGTGTGACAGGGGGCAGTGCCCCAACTTCCCTATCGGCGCTACTCTGTGAGTGACAGGGGGGAGCTCCCCAACCCCCGATCCACCCTGCTCTGTGTGTGACAGGGGGCGGTGCCCCAACTCCCCTATCGGCCTTACTCTGTGAGTGACGGGGGGGGGGGGGGGGAGCTCCTCACCCTGATGGGCCCTGCTCTGTGCGTGACGGGGTGGCGCCGCAACCTCCCCATCGACCCTGCCTTGAGTGTGACAGGGGACAGTGCCCCAACCCCCCAATCGGCCCTACCCTGAGCATGACTGAGGGTGGCATCGCAACCTCCCGATCCACCCTGCTCTGTGCATGACAGGGGGTGGCGCCCCAACTCCCCAATCAGCCCTGCTCTGAGCCTGACCAGGGGCTGCACCTAGGGATTGGGCCCGCCCTCTGCCACCCGGGAGCAGGCCTAAGCCAGCAGGTCGTTATCTCCCGAGGGGTCCCAGATTGCGAGAGGGCACAGGCCAGGCTGAGGGGCCCCCCTTTCCCCCCTGAGTGCACAAATTTTTGTGCACTGGGCCTCTAGTATATGATAAAATGGAATCAGAAGCATGTACATCAAGCATGTCAAACTGAAAGGGTATCACGGGCCAAATAAACGAGGCATGCAGCCCATGGGCTGCAAGTTTGCCATGCTTAGTGTACATATTTTGAAGATCACTTGAATCTACTCTTTCAATGGTTTTGGACAGGGAATTTCAATCTTTTTCATCTCATGGCACACATAAACTAATTTCTAAAATCTGCAGCACACCAAAAAATATATTTTTTGCCAATCTGACAAAAAAGATAGGTGTAATTTGGATTCATTTACACTGGACGGCTATTGTTGTGTTGGCTATTGTCATTTTTTTTTTATTTGACAGTCTAAGGGAAAAGAGGTCAGTGCCCCTGACTAAATAGTGAGGTATTATATGTTTTAAGAATTCTTGCAGTTGGCCTGAGTGGCTCAGTAGGTTGAGCATCGTCCAGAGTACCAAAGGGTTGTGGATTCCATTACCAGTCAGGGCACACGCCTGGGTTTCAGGTTTGTTCCCTAGTGGGATTCATGTGTAAATATGTGCCATACAATGTGTTAAAGATTTCAGAGTCTAATAGAAGGCTTCATCAACTCAATCTATGTTCTTTTGGGTTTGACCTTACCTAGGAGTATGTTGCCATGAGATGAAAAAGTTGAATTCCTTGGTCAAAACCATTGAAAGAGTAGATACAAGTGATCTTCAAAATATGTACATGCTTCTGGTTCCATTTTATCATATATGCCATTCGTTTTTACTTTCATGAAACATTTGCTGATGAATTAATCTTCCCCTCCAGACTGTTCTCTGAATGTCTATGGTTACATGTGTTTTACTTATTTTCAAACATTCATTGGCCCATTGTTTACTATTTATTAGTGGCTACTCATTACCATGTGTGTGTTGAAGAACAGTGAAGTGTGACTACCCCAGCAATAATGAAAAAGAAGTTTATTGGCAACAGGGGGTTTGACTGGTTAACCTACGGAATATTTGAGAGCAGTTATTCATCACACATTTCTATTTCAGCTACAGATGGAGAAACTGCCATAAAACATTTGGAGATAATCGGTTTTTCATTATTCCCAAGAAGCCAAAAAGAGTAAACATCAATTAACATTGGCTCTGTTTCCATTTCATCAGCCATGGACTGTTTCCAAACTTCACCGAGCCATTCCTGGATTTATCCCACTGTCATCCTCTGCTTATTTGGGTTTTTCTCCATGATGAGACCCTCAGAACCTTTCCTTATCCCATACTTATCTGGACCAGACAAAAACCTGACCAGCACAGAGGTAAGTTAATATCAATATGTGTGTTAATGTGGTTCAATTTTACCAGACTTGAATAAGATTAATGTGCTGACTTCAATGAATCTCATTTTCATGGTATTTGTATTTAATAGAACTGTTCAAACTATTCTTTCCTCTTCACACTTGCAAAAATGGGAAACCAAAATACGTTACAGGTTGTGATAAATATTTTAACTTTTATAGAGTTCTAACATTGGTCTTACTGCATGGGAACCTTTCAGGTCTCCATTGATTCTATGACACTAATCTATAGATATAAAAGCCTCATATGCTAAGTGTCCCACCGACCAGTCGACTGACTGGTGACTATGATGTGCACTGACTACCAGGGGGCCGATGCTCTGACTGGTAGGTTAGCTTGCTGCTGGGTCCAGCCAATCAGGACTGGCCAAGATGGGGCCGGACATGCCCTGGAGCCCTCCCTTGGTGCCTCCCTAGCCACCAGCCTCAATCGGGATTGGGCGAGATGGCCCTGATTGGCCCCAATCACCAGTCAGGTGAAGGGACACCACCTATGCATGAATTTTGTGCACCAGGCCTCTAGTCCTAAAATAAAGTCTCTGCCAGGCACTAGAACTAGTCCTAGTAAACTTCCAGGATGGTGATGTATAAGCAGACTCTGATAAAGAATTGTTGCATCTCTTTAGGACACTGCCTCAGTTCTGAAAAACAATCTACCAGCATTATCTTCCCCAGAAGGCCAAATTCTCTTACTTAAAAGATCCACCTCTTTTTCTTTTCTTTTCTTTTTTTTTTTTTTTTTTGTCTAAAAGTGCAACAAGAAATGCCATGACTCACCTGGAGAATTACTCTGGGCTAGTTTTACTGGTATAATCTCCAGCCAGAGTAATGAAAACACTGAAGATGGTGTGGCTTCACTGGGAAGACTAATTGATGCTGGTTTCCTTGGTGATGAGGTGGCAAGGACAGAGAGGTGAACTTGTGTGTGATATAAAATCACTTAGAGACAACTGTGTTTCAAAGATTGCCAAATGGAAGTATGTCATGGTTAAGGCAAAACAATGACAGATACAGGTTCAGAATCAGCAAGTGAATCCCAAGGATCTGCTTCTTCGACCATGATGGACCAGTTAATGTATCCATCCTAAGGCACAGCTCAGTGACACTAGCCCAGTGATGGCGAACCTATGACACGCGTGTCAGAGGTGACACGCGAACTCATTTTTTTGGTTGATTTTTCTTTGTTAAATGGTATTTAAATATATAAAATAAATATCAAAAATATAAGTCTTTGTTTTACTATGGTTGCAAATATCAAAAAATTTCTATATGTAACACGGTACCAGAGTTAAGTTAGGGTTTTTCAAAATGCTGACACGCGAGCTCAAAAGGTTCACCATCACTACACTAGCCTTTCAAATCACTGGACTTTCCCTCATTGTTGACATTTAAACCCACTAAAGTTGATGCTGTAGAAAGCAGAAGGGATAGAGCAAAGGCTTGTATGGTGGAGCTGCACCTGTACCCCTCACGACCCCCAAATCAACAGCTTTTTCAGTACTTTCTCCCTATGAAAGAACCTTGAGGTCCCATGCATTGCATTTTTTACTAACTCTATTATTTAATCCATCTTAAACAGAGGCCAGAATTGAGACAAACCAGTAGAATTGGGGGGGAGGGGGGAAGAGGGTTGGGGAGCCCAGAAAATTTGACCAGGAAGAATATTAAATGCATTTCTTTTTCCAACTCCATAATTCTATACCATTATTTACTCTTTGATCTTTGTGTATATATTTATCCAGACTTTGGAAGGGCTGACATTTTTGACATAGGGATGGGTCACATAAAGATAAAGGTTGTTGGGTTCTTTTAGCATGGTAGCCTCTTTATCTAATATTAATCTTTAAACAGGAAGGGAATGGTATTATTATTGAATTTATTGGGGTGACATTGATTAATAAAATTATAAGATTTCAGGTGTACAGTTCTATGGTAATGGTATTTTTTTAAGAGCCTGAACAAACTAGAAGTGTCTGTTGAACAAATACATCTAAACATAATATAGTTCAGTTGTACATATTCTCTTACTGAGATGCACAGAAGTATATAATTTTTTTTGGCAGGTGCAAGGGGAGCTCTGTTTTCCTAGTGGCTTTCTTGAAAATCCATTTTCCATTCTTTTTCAAAATATGAAGAATATCCTATCCAATTGGATACAAAATTTGACATTGTGCAAGCGACATACCTTAGTACAGTGATGGTGAACCTATGACATGCGTGTCAGAGGTGACACACGAACTCATTTTTTTGGTTTGCCATCACTGCCTTCGTATGTACATGGCTAAGAAAGGTGTTCTTTTCATTTCCTGGTGCTACATGGTCACACTATCCATTTTCCAACTTCACAGATAACCAATGAGGTCCTTCCTGTGTGGACATACTCTTACCTGCTGCTGCTGCTCCCCGTGTTCATCCTCACCGATTACGTCCGCTACAAGCCGGTCATCATCCTCCAAGGGATTAGCTTAATCACTACCTACCTGCTGCTCCTGTTTGGCCAGGGAGTGACAGCCATGCAGGTTGTGGAGTTCTTCTATGGGATAGTCACTGCCACCGAGGTGGCCTACTTTGCCTACATATACAGCGTGGTCAGCCCAGAGCACTACCAGAAGGTGAGCGGCTACTGCAGGGGCGTCATGCTGGTGGCCTACACGGCCGCCTCGGTGCTGGCCCAACTCCTGGTGTCGCTGGCCAAAATGTCATATTTTAACCTCAACGTCATATGCTTGGTCTCTGTCTCTGTGGCTTTCCTTTTCTCACTTTTTCTCCCAATGCCCAAGAAAAGCATGTTTTTTCATGCAAAGCCCAGCAAAGAAGCGCATATGCCATTAAGCACGAATACAGTGTTAGGTGAACCACGTGAAGGGGCAACACCTGGCTGCGATGAAGAGAAACCCGCTTCAGAAACAGCCACGGCTTCAGGAAACCTGGGTGACGGCCAGCTCAGCAGCCCAAAGCCAGAAAATGTCGTTTGGAGAGTTTTTGTGCAGTGGTTCCAAGATTTGAAAGAGTGCTACTCCTCCAAGCGTCTTCTATACTGGTCCCTATGGTGGGCTCTCTCCACAGCAGGTTTCAACCAGGTCTTGAACTACGTTCAAATCTTGTGGGACTATAAGGCACCATCCCAAAATTCTTTCATCTATAATGGGGCAGTAGAAGCTATCGCAACCTTTGGAGGTAAGTGTACCTTGATTGCTTTTCCTTTGATGGGCTGCCCTCATTAAGTTCATTTTTCCAGTTGCTAAACTTCTCCGTGGTGGTAAATTAGCTCTGTTTAGAGGGCATATTCATCTTCTTTAGGAATGGAAGGCACCAGGAAAAGAAAAGAGGAGCAGGACACTTCTCTTTTACGTGTTACAACAAGTAACTCAGGAACTCAGGATTGAGCACCAGACAAACTCTAACCAAATTCCTAAGACTTCATTTCATCATCAGGAAAAGTGCTAATAATGCCCCCTGTTCTTCTAGAATTGTTTTCAGTGTCAAAAGGCAAATATACAGCTTGAACCTCAGTAGGAGTTTTATTATTTTAGAAAATGAGTTTAACGAAGTGATCACTGGAAGAGTTTTGGTTAATAAAGAAGTTGGTTTAGCTAGCGCCCACCTTTAGAAGTTCTGAGCTGTACACCAAAAATGTTCACAAGTCACTTTCGTTTGAGATTTAAATGAGGGAAAGATACGTGAGAGTCAAGATTCTAATATCAGAGGGAACTCTGCCCTTGAGCTTGGCTCTACAATAAATATTTATGTCCTGGTAAATGGAAACTTAAATGCCACATGAGACTTTGAAGATGTTTTCCAGGAAGTAGGAGATTCCCACACCCTCATTTACAAAAAGGTTCAGAAAATTCATGTGGCGTCTGTTTATTATTGTCTCCCCTTTGGGAGACTTCAGTTTAACTGCCGGAAACCAGCACCGTGCCGAATGCTCCACTGAAATGATTTCTCCCGTAGCCAAGTTCTGGGGGGAAGAACAGGTGTTTATCCTTTGCAACCATAGTCTTTACTAGAACAAATGTGAAAAGGTTCATTAATCAAATGTCAGTAATTTGAAGCATAAATACCTTTCATTTTGCTAAAGAGAACTATAATTACTAACCCTAATTATAGTCAATTATTCAAACTCTTAATATGAATCAACATAGATTTGCTCACCCAAAATCTCACTAAATTAGGCCAGATCTGAAGATGTTAAGATGGGACTAGAATTAAGAATAAGAATAATAAAGATTAACCTTATTAATTAGAAGTAGTAACTATAATATACGAGAGGCCCGGTACACAAAAATTTGTGCACTCGGGGTGGGGGCGTCCCTCAGCCCAGCCTGTGCCCTCTCACAGTCTGGGACCCCTCGGGGGATGACCACCTGCTGGCTTAGGCCTGCTCCCCGGGGGATTGAGCCTAAGCTGGCAATAAGACATCCCTCTGGCAGTCCGGCAGCCTTCGGGGGATGTCCACTTGCCACTGGGGAGCAGACCTAAGCTGCAGTCAGACAACCTTAGCGCTGCTGAGGAGGCAGGAGAGGCTCCCACCACCACCACTGCACTGGCAGCCGGCAGCCTGGCTTGTGGCTGAGCAGAGCTCCTCCATGTGGGAGCTCACTGACCACCAGAGGGCAGCTCCTGCATTGAGCGTCTGCCTCCTGGTGGTCAGTGTGTGTCATAGTGACCAGTCATTCCCAGTCTTTCTGCTGTTAGGGTCAGATTGCATATTACCCTTTTACTATATAGAATAGAGGCCTGGTGCACGGGTGGGGACCAGCTGGTTTACCCTGAAGGGTGTCCCGGATCAGGGTGGGGGTCCCACTTGGGTGCCTGGCCAGCCTGGGTGAGGGGCTGATGGCTGTTTGCATCTGGTCACACCCCCTTCAGGGTGGGGGTCCCCACTGGGGTGCCTGGCCAGTCTGGATGAGGGGCTGGAGGCTGTTTTCAGGCTGGCCAAGCCAGCGACTGAAGCTCCCAGCCTCTCTCCTTTTTTTTCTTTTTTTTTAATTCTGGGATTTATTTACCTTCTATAATTGAAACTTTGTTGCTGCTCCAGTTCCAAGGCCACAGCCTGCTGAAAGCAGGTACTTGGGGTTTGTTTAGCTTCTATAATTGCAACTTTGTTGCTTAGAGTAGAGCTCAGAGCCAGGCCACAGCAGGGAGGAAGCATGGCTTCCTCCATCACTGGAGCAAGCAAGCCTCCTGCTCGCTTCAGCTGCGTGGCTGCTGGCCGCCATCTTGGTTGGGTTAATTTGCATATCCTGCTGCTTAACCAATGAGAAGCATAGTGGAGGTATGGTCAATTACCATGTTGGTCTATTATTAGATTAGATAATCATTGTATAAATAAAATGTAATATAAATATGTAAATATAATAAAGTATAAATATTAATATAGCCTAAAACTTACTACCCAGTGCAACACATCTGTTACCCATCATTGAAAAAAACTTACCATAAAAATGATAAAGAAAGGCAAATATGGAAGGGCCCAGTGTACCCCCAGAGCAATGGTTTCATCCTCTTCTATTCCTGCTCTTGCGTGTTGTATTGAATAACTGGGTTTATGTATCACTTCTCCCCACTCGGCCATGGTTAGGACCTTGGCCCTTCCACCTAGAATAGTGTTTGGCATGTAGATGATGCTAATTAAAAGTGTGGCAACTAAATGATTGAAAGGATAGGAAGGAAGAGAGAAGCCAAAGAAAAATGTGGTTAAGAAAAGGATAAGTCCACATTTAGGTGGATTGCACTATTTTCATAAATTTTGAAAACAATATATTCATCTTTTAGAATTACCTGAGCCCTGGTTTTTAAGAGACCATGCTGATATTCCACATGGAAAGTCAACATGTTTGATCTTCCCTAATGCTTCCTTGCCAGGGGCCGTGGCTGCCTTTGCAGTGGGTTATGTGAAAGTCAACTGGGACCTTCTGGGAGAGTTGGCCCTGGCCTTCTTCTCAGTGGTCAATGCCAGCTCCCTACTCCTCATGCACTACATAGCTGACATCTGGGCGTGCTATGCTGGCTATTTGATGTTCAAATCCAGCTATATGCTTCTTATAACCATAGCAGTGTAAGTATTACCAGCCATTTCTGGCCACTCCTAACACTAAACCATATTCTCTCTCTTAAAGTCTTACAGTACCTTTGAGAACTTCAGAAGGATTTTAATCAATTGCAATATTAAATATTGACTACTTCATATTATATTAGACACAACTAAGCCATCTTTTTATTTAACTGTTTGCTGTCTGAATATTACTAAGGGTAGACATCAAGAAAAGAAATTCCTAACTGGGCAAGTCTTGGTGGGTAGTCACATCCCAGGCACATAATGTTTTTAGTAAAAGGTTTATTTTTGCCGTAAGCAAGCCCTGCCCATTGTTTCTGTGCATCTAGTTAACACACCTTTGAAATAAGCCATAACCGCCCTCAAGAAAGCATATAATCTTGTTAACTGTCCTGTAGTCCAATCCCCACCTTGCTACCTGCCACGTGCATGTAATCTTCCTTAGTCTCCTCCTTCCTTTCAAATGCATGAAAGAAGCTACAAAAAACTGTTACTCTCCAGAGCATTGAGACCTTGCTCCCAGGCACATGTCATCTGTTTGGTTCAAGTAAATTCATAAAAGTTCTTAAAAAAAAAAAAAAAGAAAAGAAATTTCTGTAGGTTCATAAACCAAGAGCAATGACACATTCTCAGGTTGTGATTTTTTATTTCAAGCAATTTTCTATAACAAGGCGTGTTGAAACTTGATTTTGAATGATTCCGTTTGGGTTTCAGCCCTGATTTCACTTGGTTGCTGGCGTAATACCAAGTATATATTTGAAACAAAATATTCTCAGCAAGTTATAAAAAGTTGTATACTGAAAAATGTAGATGCAAAGATTATAAGAAACTAAATTCTAGAGATTATTTTTTCATTTACTTTATTTTTTCCATCACCATTTATGCCCTCTTCCACATCCCCCGCCCCCCAACAATCACCACACTGTTATCCATATCTATGAGTTCTCTCTCTTTTTTTCTTTTTTGCTCAATCCCTCTACCCCCACTAATACCCCGAGATTGTTATTTTTTAAAAATATATTTTATTGATTTTTTACAGAGAGGAAGGGAGAGGGACAGAGAGTTAGAAACATCGATGAGAGAGAAACATCGATCAGCTGCCTCCTACATACCCCCTACTGGGGATGTGCCTGCAACCAAGGGACATGCCCTTGACCAGAATCGAACCTGGGACCCTTCAGTCTGCAGACCGACGCTCTATCCACCAAGCCAAACCAGTCAGGGCCGAGATTGTTATTTTTAATTAAAAACATGTAGTTCCACATATAAGTACAAAGAAAGTTGATTATCAGGAAATGTGTTTAGTAGTAACTAAAAAGATCAACATTTACATTTAAAGTCACATGAAAAAGAAACAAAAGCTTTATCAAGTTTTGTTTTCTAATTTGTGAAAAATGTTTGATAAGCAATTGACAAAACACAGAAATGTAAGCGCCCTGGGAAAAGAATGAAACAAATGAAGAAGATAGCAAGTTGTGTTTTGTTTTATTTTTTGCTGAAATGAGTCAATTTAATGAATCAGACTCATGTGTCTTGAGTTTCTTTTTTAATGTGAGCATTTGTTAAGGTAGGATTGTATTATTTCTTTTCATTGTAAGCATATTCAAAACACAAAGCCTTTACCTGCATTCCAGGGGGTACTCTAAATAACATGCATTTTCCAGTCTTTCACAAGTGTTCTGTTTCAAAACCTATATACTTATTAAAAATTAATTACAGATTCAATTGAACAACCAGTAATGGGCTTGATCTTCCAAAGAATAATTCTCCCCAAACTTGGAAACTATAAATACAGACAATTGACAGTATAAGGAGTAATCCTCCAAAAATTTCCTCAGATTGGGTGTTGCTTATACTCTTATAAAAATTGACTATAGCCCTAACCTGGTTTGGCTCAGTGGATAGAGCGTCGGCCTGCGGACTGAAAGGTCCCAGGTTCGATTCCAGTCAAGGGCATGTACCTTGGTGCGGGCACATCCCCAGTAGGAGATGTGCAGGAGGCAGCTGATCGATGTTTCTCTCTCATTGATGTTTCTAACTCTCCCTCTCCCTTCCTCTCTGTAAAAAAATCAATAAAATATATTTTAAAAAATTCACTATAAAACAGTATCTAAAAATCATATTGCATCCAATATTCTGAAGTTATGAGAACTTAGAACATTTAGGTTTAATTTCTGGAAGTATTACATCGGGTAGGAGGAATTTTGCTATTTTTTCTTTATTTTAATTAAGCCTTTAACAATATTTTTGAACTCCCTTTCTTTGCTCTTCCTGTTTGTCTATACTTGGGGAGATTTAGATAAGGAGTGCTGTTAACAAGAAATAATCCGGTCAGAGAAAGACAAATACCGTATGATTTCACTTATATGTGGAATATAATGAACAAAAGAAACAAACACAATAGAAACAGACTCACAGACACAGAGAGCAGACTGATAGCTGTTTGGGGGGCTGGGTGAAAAAGGTGAAGGCATTAAGCAATACAAATTGCAGAATAGCCACAGAGATGCAGATTGCCATGTGGGGAATATAGTTAACAATGTCGAGATGACTGGGTGTGGGGCCAGGTGGGAAATTGGGGCAGCGGGGACCACTCTGTAGAGAACATGGTGTGGAATAGTATTGAATGTAAACTGTGGTTGAAAAATAAAATAAAATAAAAATGTTTTCAATCCAGAATAAAAGACACTTTCTGTTTTGTTTTTCTTTCAATTACAGTTGACATACAATATTATGTCAGTTTCAGGTATTACAACATAGTGACTAGATAATTATATGCCTTATGAAGTGATTCCCTGGTAAGTCTAGTACTCACTTGATACCACACATAGTTATTACAATATTATAGACTAAATTTCATATGCTTTACATTCCCGAGACTGTTTTTATAACTGGCAATTTGTATATCTCAGCCCCTTCCCCCTGTTCACCTGACTCTTCAACCCCCGTCCCATCTAGCAGACTGCTTTCTCTTTTGTTTTTGTTTTTTCAAGCTAAGAATCCCATGTATGTTCTTGTTAAAAACCTATCCCATGTCTAATGGTAGGTTTCAGATTGCAGTTAATCTGAGCATGGAGCGATATGCCCTGGTGTTTGGAATCAACACCTTCCTGGCCCTGGTGGTTCAGACCATTGTCACCGTGATCGTAGTAGACCAGAGAGGGCTTAACCTGCCCATCAGCGTTCAGGTAAGCTGCAGCACTTCTCTTTAGAGTTGGTGGGAATATAGAATAACTAGGTCATCTCAAAGGATTTTACAACCTTACCACTGCAACGCTGAAGTTACTCAAATTCCTTGGCTAGGCAAATTTTAACATAAGAAATTTCCTAGTTATCAGTATAACACACTAAGTCGTTTTGAGCAATAATCACAATAAGTCAGCATTTACTCTTGGCTCTAAAACATCATCAGGCAACACGTCATTGTGTCCCCATATGTCTCCTCTCCCTCCTACCATCTAGTTTCAAGGTTATTGGAATTCAACTAGGAAGGCCACTTGGGGCAGACCTCTTTTCCCTGTTCCTGCTCTGAGGGACTGAAAATTAGCCCAGTCTCACATTTTGTATATAAATCTGAAAAAAAGGGGACATAAGATAGATAAGAAGTAACCTCAGTGTCCAAAATTTATTCTTGGAGACATTACATATAGCATTGCTCTACCCTCCAAACATAGACACACAGATCAATCGGATTTAGTATTTTTCTACCATTGGCAATATTAGCTAGAATTTGTACCAAGCAGCCCTGGCTCCAAAGCCCACACTTTCACTTACTGTATTGCTTACACTTTCACACCGGGTTCTTCTAAGATGGGAGAAGAAGAAAATATTGTGCAAGTCTAAATATCCCATATTGAGATACTGGATCTCGGTTACCCCATAAATCCAAGCAAATCAAGAGCATCACTATGAATAATCAATGACAGAGATGGTCAGCTTTCATGTGTGTCTAATTCTATTTATTTTTCTACAGTTTTTAGTTTATGGGAGTTACTTTGCTGTCATTGCTGGAATTTTCCTTATTAGAAGCCTATACATTATCTACTCAGCCAAATGCCAAAAGGAAGTGCAGAGCTCTGCTACAAGTCAGAGCCACAGATGAGCCACACCCAGAGGGACCAAGAAACGCCACCAAGGGAACAAAGCCCTAATTTTATGTCAACCACTACAGGCTCTTAGCGAGGACTGGGCTGGTCACCGTCCCCGGGTGCCATAAATTGACAGTCTTCACAAGTCTGGATGCCAATGGACCTTTTCAAAACCACAACAAAATCTCAGCTTTAAGCCAGATATCCATATGCCCAGCTGAACTGGATGCAGTTGACAAGGCCCATTAATCTCAATTAAACAACCCATGTTGGGGCCCCTATGAATAGCAGTGATGGAAAAAATCTGGCTTTGATCACTTGTAAAGACATGCAAATGGCTTGTTTCCGTGCCAGTCGACCAGGACTGCTACATGCTAAGCAGTGACTCACAGTGAGGTCCCTGGTGAGGTCATGGAGTGGATGTTCCCCATTTGTGAGCAGAACGAAATGAACTGCCCGTTTCTTGCTTAGATATTTATCTTACCGAAACGGACTACACGTGGAACAGTTTCTGTCACATGAGCCGTTTTCCCTCTTCTTCCACTAAGTGTATTTCTGTATACCACAATTCTCTGAGAGAATTACAAGGTTTGGACTCATTTCTAAGGACTCCACTTTAATTAATTCTGATAACTGAGCATTAGGAGCAAGCTTCTATCTGATAATATCATCATTTAATTTTTTCATGTTAATTTTTCACTTTGTGCTCTCCTGAGCTTTGTTGTTGAAACTCTACCTCAAGACCAGCTTGACACTCCTGTGTGTCCACAGAATGCTATTCATGTCAATGCCTAGTGGTGTAAAGAGAGCCGTGAGCTTTCTTCCTATCATGACCCCAGACAGATGTGCTAATGCGATGTCCGTATAATGGTTGTTTAAAACAGAAAACTTATGTAGAATTCCCAGGGGTTTCTGTAAGTATTCATAAATAAGAAAACACTGAAGGGAAACACCTAATTTTTAAATGGCAGAGACTGTACTAAATAAAATAATGTGGCCTGGCCGGCATGACTCAATGGTTGAGTGTCGACCTATGAACTAGAAGGTCACAGATCGATTCCCTGTTGGGGCTCATGCCCGGGTTGCGGGTTTGATTCCCCAGTGTGGGGCATGAAGAAGGCAGCCAATCCATGATTCTCTCTCATCATTGATGTTACTGTCTCCCTCTCCATTCCTCTCTGAAATCAATAAAACAAAATAAAAATAATGTGGGCAGAAATTTTAAAGAGTCTAATGATTGCTGAAAATTGTCTGAGCTTGTCTTTCCTGTGAAATTTCAATAGAGGGCACATTGAGCAGGAGAAGAACAAATAAAAAGGTTAAACAAAAATTCCTGGACTGAAGCAGTAGTCATTTATTT
The DNA here is from genome assembly GCF_964212035.1 of Myotis nattereri. Classification (NCBI taxonomy): domain Eukaryota; kingdom Metazoa; phylum Chordata; class Mammalia; order Chiroptera; family Vespertilionidae; genus Myotis; species Myotis nattereri. Next base: position 28,506,972 of record NC_138082.1, on the reverse strand, counting down.
AGGAAGTTGGTCTGGATTTAGTGTGATGCACGTCTCTCTAGCCCCGTGTGCTTGAGATTACACTGCCCTCTAGTGTCTGATCTCCAAAGAAAGTAAATCTAAAATCACTGCAGAAATCTCTCCTTTCCAACTTGCAGCCAAAGAGTTGACCAAGACTGCTATTTGCTAAGCGGTGACTCAGAATGAGGTCCCCAACCAGCACATCAGCATTACCTGGGAATTAGTTCGAAGGAAAATTCTCAGCCTCAACCCCTTCCCCACCAGGCACATGAGTAAAGGCTCGCTGAATGAGTAAAGTGGAGAAAGACCTACCTATTAGTGTTAGGATTTCAACATATTGGGGGGGGGGGAGGGGGGAGTACATAATTCAAGCCTACAACTCTACTCTCTGCCCCCCTCCAAATTCATTCTTCCCACATGCAAAATACATTCATCTCATTCCCAACATTTCCAAATGTTTTAATCATTGCAGCATCAACTCTAAGTCCAAAACTGCATCTAAATATCATCAATTCAAAGTCCCATATTTCATTATCTACCAGTAAATCAGTATGGGTGAAACTTGGGGTCTGGGATAAAATTCTCTGTCTGTGAACCTGTGGAACCAAAAAACAAGTTGTTTGCTTATGAAATGTCATAGGGAAGACATCCTCATTCCAAACAGGAGAAAATAGAAGGAAAAAGTGGGTATTAAGTCCCAAGCAAGTTTTAAAAACAAGCAGGGTGAGTGTCATTAGATTTCAAGTCCAGAGAACCATCATCTGTGGCTGATGCTCTGTCATCTGGCTCTGATAGGATGGCAGCCCCAACTTCTGGTTCCCAGGGGTCCCATTGGCCCAAGTTTCTCGCATTTTACTATAAGCAGCAAAGAGAAACTGGCTGAAACTTCTGTACTGCTTGGAAATCTCTGAGCAAAATATTCTAGTGTACTGCCTACAAGTTCTACCTCTCTCCCAACAATAGAACATAATTCAGCCATGTTCTCTGCTATTTTATAACAAAAATCACCTTTTCTCCAGTGTCCAATAACATGTTTCTCTTTTCCATCTGAGACCTCACCATGAGTGTCTTTACTCTTCATATTTCTAGCAACATTCTGTTCACAATGATGTCTGTATTCTATAAAATGTGCTCTCTATTCTTTGTAGTTCTTCTCTCTTCTTTCTGATCCTTCACCAGAATTGCCTTTAATATCCATATTTCTACCAACAATCTCTTCAAGGCATTCTAAGGTTTTTCTACCAAGTTCCTCAAAACTCTTCCAACCTCTACACGTTATCCATTTCCAAAGCTCCTTGCACACTTTTAGGTATTTTTTTCAGTAGCACCGCACTTTCAAGTACAAAATTGGTATCAACAATTCATTAATCCTTGTGATTTCTTGGGTCCAAGGGAAAGGTCATTGCAATGAGCCCCTAGGGCCTAGGCTTAGCTCATAGCATCTAAGTAGCAAGATGAGTGGTGTGGCTGTTGAAAGCCAACTAGGAGAAAGCACAGGTTTGTGCAATCATCATTAAAATGATGAGGCTACCTGGTCAGTGTCTATTAACCAACACTGCTGGTTAGAAAGGGTATGGCATGCCCAGCAAGTGTGACTCAGTGGTTGAGTGTCGACCTATGAACCATAGGAGGTTTCGGTTCAATTCCTGGTCAGGGCACATTCCAAGGTTGTGAACTCGATCCCCAGTGGGGTTTGTGCAGGAGGCAGCCAATCAATGATTCTCTTTCATCACTGAGGTTTCTATCTCTCTCTCTCCCTTCCTCTCTGAAATCAATAAAAAGTACTCTGGAGCATTTTTTTTTTAAAAAAAAAAAAAAAAAAGAAAGGGCATAGCAAGGTTGAAATGGAAAACTCATTTAAATAATTAAGTAATCTGGATAAAAAAAATACTCAGTACTGAATCATAATAAGCTGGAATATCAAAATCACATAAAGAAAATGTTCCCTAATTAGGCTATTTAGAGAAGAACCTAAATGGATTAGTAAAACATCTGGAGGGAGAGTATGTGTGTGGACAGCATGCATTTTGAGCAGAACCTAATTAAAATGACTGCGTGTCCCCCATAGTGGAAGTCTGTAAAGATTTGACCAAAGGGCAAATAAGTTTGATTAATGATTTTTCTTATGTAAGTTAATATTTAAAAATGGATTTTAAACAATGTAATTGCTTAAAATATAGTTTTACTTGCTACATTACTTGAACTATAAATTTACTTTTTCTGTCATTCCTTATTTTTCCCAGATGAAAGTGGGGTGGGGGGATGGGTGAAAAAGATGAAGGGAATAATAAGTTACAAAACAGACCCAGGGATGTAAAGTACAGCAGAGACAATGTGGTCAATAATATTGTAATAACCACATATGGCGCCAGGTAGGTACTAGAATTATCAAGGGGATCACTTCGTAAATTATATAATTGTCTAACCATTATGCTGTACACTTGAAACTAATATAAAATTGAAAAATAATTTTGAAGTTAATTACACATTTTGTACTGATTAACAGTAATTCAAATGAGCTGGGTTTGATATTAGGAGCTTTTATTTTATCAACAATTCATCGGTCCATGTGGTTTTTGGGGTCACTGAAACGACCAGATTCTGAAAGGAAGACAAGAGAAAGACATTGGCATTGTGCTAGGCATGCCCTCAGTCCTGCCCTACTGACCTTATTTACCCCTCCCAGACCACAAAGTAGATCATTTTTATCTTCTTTTTTCACTTTCATCCATATATATATATATATATATATATATATATATATATATATATACACACATATATAAATATTGATTTCAGGGAGGAAGGGAGACAGAGATAGAAACATCAATGATAAGAGAGAATCATTGATCAATTATCTCCTGCATGCCCCTCACTGGGGATCAAGCCCACAACCCAGGCATGTGCCCTGACTGGAATCAAACCATGACCTTCTGGTTCATAAGCTGGCACTCAACCACTGAGCCACACCAGCTGTGCATTTTTATCTTCTTTTAATCAGCAGAGCTCAGAGAGACTAAACAATCTGGGTAAGGTCAGCCAGTTAGGAATCAGTACAACGGGGGGGCGGGGGGGGGGGAAATCTGATGGTGCACATCACAGTAATAGTTGGGGTAATTATTAAAAGCCCATTCACTCGTGGCAGTAAAAAACAGTCAGGGTGCAGAGTTCCAGGACTCCCCAGACAGAAACTACACTAGCATAGGCCAGTGTTCTGAAACAGAAGCAAATTCCTTTCTCTTTTTTTAAAATTTAATTTATTGGGGTGATACTGGTTAATAAAATTATATAGATTTTAGGTGTAAAATTCTATAACCACAATTTTCAATGTACCCAACTCTCTTTTGAAAGCTACAGATTTGCATCTTAACATAATTAGGGGGAAATAAAAGCATTTGTTTGGTAACATTTTAACTGATTTCCCAATGACCTTTGAAACGACAGGTTAAAAAATAACTAAAAATTATCACCTGCTTGAAATATTAAAAATTACAACACTGGGATAACCTGGGATTGTAAATTCAGTGTGTCTTCTTTTTTAATAGCTATAACTCCACCATTAATTTTAAAAAAGAGAAAAATGCTTTTGAATGAGAAAAAGAACTCTAAGAAGGAGTGTTTTCATCTTTCCTGCTGAGTTTTTGCTCCCTTCTATATATCTCAGCAGAGACATAATCAAGGAATCTGGTACCCCTCTCGTTTCCAAAGTTCTTCTGAATGAACCCTTAGGTCTCTGTGGGGCACAAGGAAAGCCATTCAATTCAAAGGGTCAGAGCACAAACAGATAAAACAGAAATTCAATGTCTTTTGCAATAAATAAAGACACCAGCAGGGGGCAACCTTAGAGCCTAACTGGAGTAGCAGAAACATATTCAAGAGGATTTGTTGCAGCTGTTTCTTAAGTGAGTCTTTTCTTTGTGCTGGTAATGGATTCCAAATCTAGTCAAACCAACCAATCCAGCCATTTTCTGTTCAACATTCTACTTTCACAAACTGGCCGCCAACATTGGGCGTGGAAGCAAAAGTTATTTCCTACATAAAATCCTGAAGCTATGGTCTCTGGAATCAAAGTGGTCTGGGAAGTGATATGTGATAGTTCATCCTCACCAATGCCTGAGACATGGAGTCAGAGAAGGATCTGAGATTTCCTTGCTACAAACTCTGTGTGTTTTTTAAATTTTTATTAACTGTATTGGGGTGACATGGATTAATAGGGTCATATAGGTTTCAAGTGTACCTTTCTATGATACAAGATCTGTGCATTGCACTGTGTGTCTACCACCCAATACAACCTCTGTTAGATACTGTCTTCTTCTACTTTGCATTTTATTACTAGACCCCTAAGAATTACTACTCTCTAAAACTTTCAAAAAGTGCAACAGACCTGACAGGGTGAAATTATGATTTTTTAAATAAAGTATGCATTAATGTATCACTCTCCAGGGGAAGCTTTCCAAAGAATGTTCCCTGTAACTGCCAGTGTGTCTGATCCGTGTGAGCAACAATCTCGGTTGCTTAACCTCACTGGAAACCGCATTGTCCCAGCTTAAGCACTTCACACTGCAACAGGAACCAGAGCAGTGGTAACATTGCAGGCTCCGCCAGTAAAGATGGTGCTTGCCCGACTCATTGCCCTGGAAGCTGGACTCAGGAACCCAACTCACATTAAGTACCTGCAGTAATGACAGGCATCATGGCAGGAAATTTCCTCAAATTATACTTTGTGATGGGCATTATAATCCACCTAGGCAGGTGAGGAAAGCGGAGGCCCTGGCACCCTAGGAAACTTGTCTAGGGTCTCATGACTTGAAAGGGTGGAGATTTGAATTTGCTCAACTACAAAGCTCATGTTCTTCTCACCAGGAGTTCCTCCTTTCCCTATGCCCAATCTGCACTAAGAGGAGCCTACATGTTCTTGAGAATCAAATCCTGGCTTATGGTTCCCACTCCAGAGAACAACTTGAGATAGCCAGAACACTTGGAAAGCATCGTGGTCTTACTATTTGAATGTTTCTGGTCAGTTAGAAAAGCCTGTTTGCTCGAATGGCTGGCTGCACTTTCAATGAGAAGTTCCAGGAGACCTTTGTATCAGATACTGTGCTAGACTCTGGGTGACAAAGTTGAATCCCTGCTCACAAGTTGCCACAGGCTGAGCAGATGTGCAGGTCAACACGTCAGTACCTTTCAAAGCCTTCAGCACTAGAGATTGTATCACTAATGCTTACTGATTGTCATTGCTCTAACATGTACTAATGCGTGCAATCTTCACAAGGTGAGGTAGGTATTATCATTCCCATCTTAAAGATGATAAATCTAAGGTACTAAGAAGCCCAATCATTTGTCAAAGGTCACACACTTGTAAGTAGCAAAGATTTTGGTCCTGGTTGATAGCAGAGCCCCGTCCTTGACTGACAGGCCATGATGTCTTGCCAAGGCTGGAGGAAGAGGAGTTGCTGGAGAAGGTCAGGAAGCTTCAGAGAAGAAATGGTCAATGATTGAGTGTGTGAGATTTCTCCTGGAGCTGTTGATTGCTTTTCATTTAGTCAGCCATTCTTAAGGTTTATCATCCTGAACAGAAGTTTTCACTTTTCAATAATAACAACATAGAGAAACCAAGATGGCGGCATAGGTAAACAATGGAAATTGCTGCCTCGCACAACCACTTAAAAAAATACAACTAAAAGACAAAACTGACATCACCCAGAACCACAGGAAGGCTGGATGAGTGGAAATTCTACAACTAGAAGGAAAGAGAAAAGCACACTGAGACTCAGAGGAGGTGCGGAAGTAAAGTGCAGAGGTACGGAGGCTCACGTGGAAAGGGCTGGCAACTGAGGATGTGGTTGTCTTTTTCAATCGGGAGGGAGTCTCAAGCTCCCGACTGCTCTGAACTCTAGTTCCGGACGAGTCTCTGGGGACCCAGACTCATATGGGGAGAAACTGTACTGTCTGGCATCTGTCAGAACTTGAGGGCGGCTTTCTCTCAGAGGTGCTTGCAGTGATTACCAGGACACTGAGACGTGGGGCCTCTTAGGGTAGGACTGAGGATCAGCCATAGCTATTTGCTCCGCCCTGTTGATTCCCTGAGACCCCGCCCCACCCAAGCTGTGTGCAGAGGCTTTTACATATGAAAGGCCTGGCCCTTTGCAATCTGAAAATTACCTAACAAACTGCAGATGGACCAGAGAGACCCAGAACTTCCAAAAGAAGGCCCAAGGCCCCACAGCAGCTTGCATTGCTTCACAGCTGGGCCTCATCTGGGCACCTCCAAACCCCAAACAAGGAAGAGGAATCTGCAGATCTCTCCATAGATCCTGCCGGGTAGCCTCAGGCAGAGGCTAAATTAGCACCTCCTTAGAGATCCAAGAGCCAGTGTACCCAGTGGTCAGATGGGACCATGCAGATTACAACTTCTCAGATCCATAAGGGACACACTCAGGGGGCAGACTCATTGAGCACCAAAGCCCCACCGAAGCAAGTCTTGCCCCAAAAGGGTGTCTCCAGCACAGAAGTTTTCCCACTGTAGACACAGCTGATTCTCACAGCCAATTGGCCTGGAGGTCAATTCCTCCCAGTGATACCTACAACAATCAGGGCTTAACTACAACAAGACTGTGCACAAAGCCCACAAAGGGGTGCACCAAGAGTGTCCACCTCAGGTAATTGGGGAGGCTGAGCCACTGGGCCCTATAGGACACCTAGCACAGAAAGCCACTCTATCAACACAAGGAAGCATAAAAAATGCAGAGACAAAGAAACAGGTCACAAATGACAGAAATGGAGGAAAGCAAACTACTGAATACAGAGTTCAAAACCACACTCATAAGGTTTTTCAAGAATTTTCTAGAAACCGCTGATAAATTTAGTGAGACCCTCAAGAAATCTAGTGAGACCCTCGAGGATATGAAAAAGGACCAACTAGAAATTAAGCATACACTGACTGAAATAAAGACTATTATCCAGAGTTCCAACAGCAGACTAGAGGATCCCAAGAATCAAGTCAAAGATTTGAAATATGAAGAAGCAAAAAACACCCAACCGGAAAAACAAAAAGAAAAAAGAATCCAAAAATATGAAGATAGTGTAAGGAGCCTCTGGGACAATTTCAAGCGTACCAACATCCAAATTATGGGGGTGCCAGAAGAAGAGAGAGAGCAATATATTGAAAACTTATTTGAAGAAATAATGACAGAAAACTTCCCCTACCTGGTGAAAGAAATAGACTTCCAAGTCCAGGAAGCGCAGAGAACCCCAAACAAAAGGAATCCAAAGAGGACCACACCAAGATACATCATAATTAAAATGCCAAGAGCAAAAGACAAAGACAGAATCTTAAAAGCAGCAAGAGAAAAAAAGTCAGTTACCTACAAGCGAGTACCCATATGACTGTCAGCTTATTTCTCAACAGAAACTATGCAGGCCAGAAGGGAGTGGCAAGAAATACTCAAAGTGATGAATACCAAGAACCTACAACCAAGATTACTTTATCCAGCAAAGCTATCATTCAGAATTGAAGGTCAGATAAAGAGCTTCACAGATAAGAAAAAGCTAAAGGAGTTCATCACCACCAAACCAGTATTATATGAAATGCTGAAATGTATCCTTTAAGAAGAGGAAGAAGAAGAAAAAGGTAAATATACAAATTATGAACAACAAATACACTTCTATCAACAAGTGAATCTAAAAATCAAGTGAATAAATAATCTGATGAATAGAATAAACTGGTGAATATAATAGAATCAGGGGCATAGAAAGGGAGTGGACTGACTATTCTTGGGGGGGAAAGGGGTGTGGGGCATGCGGGAAGAGACTGGACAAAAATCGTACACCTATGGATGAGGACGGGGGGGGGGGGCGTAAGGGCAGAGGGTGGGGTGGGAACCGGGTGGAGGGGAGCTATGGGGGGGAAAAATAGGAACAACTGTAATAATCTGAACAATAGAGATTTAATTTTAAAAAAATAGCAACATAAAATGGGGGGGGGTTAAATAGCAATTAAAAAAATACTTCTAAGTGTTGTGTTTCAATTTCATCTATGACATGATATTATCTAGATGTCTATGTAACACTTCCAAATATAGGTATTAAAAGCAAATCAAATCACCTGGATGAATGACAGTTCAGATTAATTGAGGCTTCTTATGCTAAATCAATGTTCTCTTTGGGTTTTATATTTTGAAAAGGCAAGGGGCCTATCTGCTATATAAATCTTTTCTTCCCAAAGGCTATTTTATTCACCATTTTAAAATAATCATTAACATGAATTTCCAATCCATCTACATGGTAATAAGCTCTTCATGAAGGGCATGGTTTTTACCTAGCAATTATGTCCATTGGAAACTTTCTTTCCTTTCTAAATCCCACCAAATTTGTCTTCTGCCCCAAATTTCTGCCTTAGGATAAATTTCCTGATTTTTTTTTTTGTGTTTTTATGTGAAAGACTAAATGAGTGTGGCTAACTTACCCAAGCAATCCTTAAGAGGATTTTCACCAGTGACCCCCACTGTTTCAGCTGAGGTGAAACTTTGTCCCTTACTACAGTGCTTTTAAGTAATCAGTAATATTCTTTTCCATCAAGAAACCCAAAAGAAAAGACTCAAGTTTCTGTGTTTTGTGTGTTTTGACCCATAATGTATTTTCTTTTTTTTTAGCTCTCATATATGTCTATCTTTTATTTTTTTATTATTTTTTTAAATTTTGTTTTATTGCTTAAAGTATTACAAAGAGTAGTACATATGTCCCCTTTCCTTCCCCCCCCCCTTGACATTCCCCTGGCCTCCCCTACCCCCAGTGTCTTGTGTCCATTGGTTATGCTTATATACATGCATATAAGTCCTTCAGTTGATCTCTTTTCGCTGTCACAATAATTGCCCCTCTCTTAAAGACTGAAGGACAAAAAGAACATGGGGAAGAGAATGCAAGTTTTATAAAAAGAAGTCAGTTGTATTGATGACTAGTCTTTTTTACTTATTTTGTTTTTTTGTGGGATGGCTTTTTTTTTTTTTCCAAAAGTTGAACCATCTATGAATTATTGGGGAACTTTGCCAAGCCATTCCTGAGTTTTTCCCATAGTAATTCTCTGCTTCTTAGGGTTTTTCTCAATAATGAGACCTTCAGAGCTATTTTTGTACCTTATTTAACTTGACCATATAAAAATATAAGCCTCAGTGTAGATTTCAGTTTTGTTAGAACTAATGTCAGCACTTCTTACAATCTCAAATATGAGCAAATGGGCTGTAATAATTTTAATGTAGAAAATAGACACTTATGCTACAACAAAAATAAGGAGGGTGCAAAACAACCTTCCTTTGATCTTTCACTTGTATAAAAACATAGTCTAGGACAGTGATGGCGAACCTTTTGAGCTCGGTGTGTCAGCATTTTGAAAAACCCTAACTTAACTCTGGTGCCATGTCACATATAGAAATTTTTTGATATTTGAAACCATAGTAAAACAAAGATTTATATTTTTGATATTTATTTTATATATTTAAATGCCATTTAACAAAGAAAAATCAACCAAAAAAATGAGTTTGCGTGTCATAGGTTCGCCATCACTGGTCTAGGACTTTGTTGCTTATTATCAGTAACCTAAAATAAAGTCATCTCTAGTTATGAGTACAAATCATAGAGAATAGTAAAAAAAAATGGAAAGGAAAAGTTTACTGAAAAAGCCTGTGGAAAATGCCCTGAAGATTTTCCCTCTTTATTTATAAGCTATAGGCCTTGTGTACAAATTCTTGCATGGGTGTGGTCCTTCGGCCTGGCCGGTGATCGGAGCATCTTGCCCATTCCCGATGTGGGGGAGGGAAGGGACTGTGGGAGGTTGACTGGCAGGCCTCAACTGGGGCAGATTGGGGCCAGCCAGGGGGAGGGACTGTGGGAGGTTGGCTGTGGGAGCGCATTGACTAGCAGGAGGCAGCTCCTGCATTGAGTGTCTGCCCCCTTGTGGTCAGTGCACCTCATAGCAACAGTCATTTAGGCTTTTATATATATAGATATATATAGATAGTAAGGCTGTTTTTAACTTTTGGCCAGGTCATAGGATTTAATTCTCAGAAGTCCACTAATCAGGCTTCAACATTACCTGGGAACTTGTTAGAAATGTAAATTCTCAGGCACCATCCAGACCTATTCAATCTGAATGCCTGTATTTTAGCAAACCCGCTAGGTGACTCTGATATGTGCCTGGTCACCCAGATGGCATCTCAATGGTCTGCACATTGACCTTCTGAGATGAATAAAGGTGAAGATGGTCAGGTTCTACCAGTATTGAAACATCCTTTTTAACTATGGCTCTGACTTTCAGGAAGGGTGCTCACGGGCAAAGTACCTGAACAGGCCCAGATTGCCCTGGAAATGCTGTTAGGTGAGAAAGATGAATATGTGCATTATAGTCTCTTTTCCCACCCTCCGTAGCTCTTGCAGATCAAATTACAATGGAAAATGTAAGAATTATTATTCATTTTTTCAATTTAATCTGCTGAAGACTGATAATGAAGCACTAAGGTCTCCTATAACTGTAGTATTTCTTTTGATTTCTCCTTGTGTATCTGGTAGTTTTGTTTCATGTGTTTTGATGCTATTAGTCAGTGCGTAAAAGTTTATGATGGTTGTATCTTGAATATGAAGTATTCTGATTATTTATAATATAATGCTTCTTGCTCTGAGAACAACAACAACAAAATAATGTATGAAGCAGGTAAGAGTAATAATTGCTTTTTTTACACCTGGAGGAATGAATCCAATCTGTCATCTTCGCAATTTGTTTTCTTGAACTTCAGTTTCTCATTGCTTTCATGCTATTGTCAGAAATTTATGTGACGTTTCCGATTGGACCCATTTTGGCTTGGGCCAACCAACATGTCCTAGGATTAATACATGTCTCCTGGACAATGTACATGTCAGAAACCCATGGTGCATTTCACTTCCATGTGCTTGTGTCCTCACACTTTCTCCACTTAATGTTACAGATAATGAAAGACATCTTTCCACTTTGGACATACTCTTACCTGCTGCTGCTGCTCTTGTTTGGCCAAGGAGTGACGGCCATGTAGGTTGTGGAGTTCTTCTAGGGGATAGTCACTGCCACAGAGGTGGTCTACTTTGCCTACTTATACAGTGTGGTCAGCCCAGAGCACTACCAGAAGGTGCAGGGGCGTGAGTCACGCTGGGGGCCTACATGGCCCAACTCTTGATGTCGCTGGCCAAAATATCAGACTTTTACCTCAGCGTCATATCCTTGGCCTCTTTCTCTGTGGCTTTCCTTTTCTCACTTTTTTCTATCAATGCCCAAGAAGAGCATATTTTTTTTATGCAAAACCCAGCAAAGAAGCTCTTTCAAAGACACCAGGACAAGATGCATCTTAGAGGAGCTCAGAAGGATCGCGAGCCAGGCTGCCAAAAGCTGGTCACCATTTCAGGGAAACGGGGTGACGTCCAGTGGAGCGGCCCAGAGCCAGAGTCGCTCTGGGAGTTTCTGTGCAGTGCCCCAAGATTTGAAGGAGTGCTACTCCTCGACGCAACTTTTATGCTAGTTTCTGTGGTGGGCTCTTCCACAACAGGTTTTAGTCAGGTTTTGAGCAATGTTCAAGTCCTGTGGGAGAACAGAATAGAGAGCAGATCAGCTTGTAAAGATAAGTTCTGTTCTGTGAACATTCTGTTTACACACACACACACACACACACACACACACACACACGTACTGGTTGACATATGAAATATGTTTCTTTCTCAGGCTATGTTCCAAGAAGTTTGAAAACTACTCCAGGAGTTACTTTCTTATGTCAAGGGTTCCCAATCAAGGCAACTTAAATATTTGCATCTTTTCTTAATCATAGCTGCGGGGACTTGCATAAGCTTGTTGCCTACTAATTAATACTACTTTCCACACCCAGCTTCCCCATTCCCTACCATAACCAGATATCTGCTAGAATAACCCAGTTAATCCAGACTGGAGTCTTACAACCTTCAATCCTATCTCCTCTCCACAACTAAGTTGTTCTTATTTATTTATTTATTTATTTATTTATTTATTTATTTATTTACTAGAGGCCCGGTGCACAAAAATTTGTGCAGTCGGGGGGGGGGGGAGGGGAGTCCCTCAGCCTGGCCTGTGCCCTCTCACAGTCTGGGACCCCTCAGGAGATAACGCCCTGCTGGCTTAGGCCTGCTCCCGGGTGGCAGAGGGCAGGCCCAATCCCTAGGTGCCGCCCCTGGTCGGGCTCAGAGCAGGGCTGATTGGGGAGTTGGGGCTCCTCCCCCTGTCATGCACAGAGCAGGGCAATCGGGGGGGGGGGTTGTGATTCCACCCTCAGTCACTCTCAGGGTAGAGCCGATTGGGGGATTGGGGCACCGTCCCCTGTCACACTCAAGGCAGGGTCGATGGGGAGGTTGCAGCGCCACCCCCTGTCACTCAGAGAGCAGGGCCAATCAGGGGGTTGAGGCACTGCCCCCTGTCACTCACAGAGCAGGGCCCATCAGGGGGGTTGGGCTCTGTACCCTGTCATGCACAGAGCAGGGCCAATCAGGGGGTTGGGGCGCTGTCCCCTGTCACGCACAGAGCAAGGCCCATCAGGGGGTTGGGGCGCCGCCACTCTCACACTCAGGGCAGGGCCAATGGGGAGGTTATGGCTCTACCCTGTCACACACAGAGCAGGGCCGATCAGGGGGTTTGGGCGCTGCCCCCTGTCATGCTGATCCTGGTGCCAGGAGGCCTTGCGGCTCCGCTGAGCCCGGTGCTGGGAGGCATATTACCCTTTTACTATATAGGGTAGAGGCCTGGTGCACGGGTTGGTGCCAGCTGGTTTTCCCTGAAGGGTGTCCTGGATCAGGGTGGGGGTCCCCACTGGGGTGCCTGGCCAGCCTGGGTGAGGGGATGATGGCTGTTTGCAGCTGGTCACGCACCCTTCAGGGTGGGGGTCCCCACTGGGGTGCCTGGCCAGTCTGGGTGAAGGGCTGAGGGCTGTTTTCAGGCTGGTGGGTGACGGAAGCTCCCAACCGCTCCTTTTTTTCTTTTTGTTTTTTTTATTCTGGGCCAGTTTTAGCTTTGAGGCTTGGCCCCAGCTCTTAGGCCTCCACTGCTGAAAGTAGGTTTCTGGCCTTTGCTTACAATGTTGCGATCCTGCTGGCTGAAGCCTGGCGACTAAACCAGGTTTCTGGGGTCTTGTTTAGCTTCTATATTTGTTACATAGTTGCTTAGAGTTGCAGCTCAGAGGCCTGCAGCGGCAGGCGGGGAACGTTGGAGTCCTCCATCACTGAAGCAAGCAAGCCTCATGTTAGTTTCAAGCTGCCTGGCTGCTGGCCGCCATCTTGGCTGGCAGTTAATTTGCATATTGCCCTGATTAGCCAATGGGAAGGGTAGCGGTCGTACACTAATTACCATGTTTCTCTTTTATTAGATAGGATTTTTAAATGATAGACACATAGTTCATTTTTTTTTGACACATACTTCTTTTTTAAAATATATTTTTATTGATTTCAGAGAGGAAGGGAGAGGGAGAGAGAGATAGAAACATCAATGATGACAGAGAATCATTGATCGGCTGCAAGCCCCCCACTGGGGATCGAGCCTACAACCTGGGCACATGCCCCTGACCAGAATCGAACCTGGGACCCTTCAGTTCGCAGGCCAACGCTCTATCCATTGAGCCAAAGCAGCCAGGGCTAAGTTGTTCTTTTTTAGACTGTATAATTTTTTCCTCTGGCCTCTCATGCATATTATATTTTCATTCAATTGCCATTAAAAGCCCTTAACACAGTAAGCCTTGGTTTTAGTGACAATGGCAGCTGACAACAAAGAGTAGTATCATGGGAAGGGGACAGGCAAGGTGTGACAAGGTGGGAGGGGCAGGGAAGGGGACCCGTGTGTCCCTGAGTATTTAGTGCTTTTCCCTGAGTTGGCTGGTGTCTGCTTCGTCCTTATTTACCCACAGCTGGATTCTGATATTGCATTTTTCCAACAGGAAAAAGGCAGGGAGACCGAGTGACCTTGAGGAGGTCTGGATTCACCCTTCAGCAACCCCTGGCTTTCTGCCTTGGCAAAACTTCCCTCCCTGCTGAGAAGCTACAATAGTTGGGGAGTTTTAGATACTTGTCCATGCACTCTTCCTTTTCTCCAGAACATATTTTTGACATTTGAAACACTTTCCAAAGGTTGTGAGGTACGAAAGGGGAGGGGAGGTGGGCTGATGCAAGAGTTAATGCTCCAAAGTGAGAAGGGTGGAGCCCAGAGCCTTCTTTGAAGTGAGCCCAACAATTCACTTGGGTTTTCCTGACATAATGCAGCTTCTACATCAAATAAGACTTTGAAGATTACTATTTCTGAAGTTGGGGTGTTCCACACCCACATATTTATTCAACATTTCAGGTCCATTGTTGAGCGAGTATTATTCTCATGTGCTTCCTGAAAATTCCAATTTGATTCCAAGAAACCTGTTCTAGGATTTGATTCACCTTAAAGTCGCTTCCTCTATATGAACTTGCTTCTGGGGAAAAGAGAAAAGTCCTCTTCTCTTTAGATAATGTACCCGTTAAGTAGGGCATGTGTAGAAAAAGTAAAATTTTCATAAAGTTTGTTCTTTAAAAGCTCTTTTATCACACACAGTCCTTTGTTTCCTTGTGATAACAAGGTCCCTAATTAGTGTCAAATTTTTAGGCAAAACCAAGTGAACTAGGATTGACCTAAGGCCTCACGCAAATTAAACCACATCATTAAGAAAAAAAAGTGAGGGTAGTAAGAAACCTGACAATTAACTACCTAGTTCACAGCACATTATAGGAACACCTGATAAGTGCATCCAAAGAGTCCACATTATAGCCCTAGCCGGTTTGACTCCGTGGATAGAGCATTAGCTGGTGGACTGAAGGGTCCCAGGGTCAATTCCAGTCAGGGCACATACCTTGGTTGCAGGCTTGATCCTTGGCCCTGGTCAGGGTGCTTGCCAGAAGCTACAAATCAATGTGTCTCTTTTACATCGATGTTTCTCTCTTTCTGTCTCTCCCCCTCCCTTCCACTCTCTCTAAAAATCAATGGTAAAATATCCTTGGGTGAGGATTAAAAAAACAAAGAGTGCTCTGCATGTTCCAAAAATGGGGCGGGCCCACAGCCTTGAGCACTGGTGCAGACATGGCTGTTGGAACTCCAGAGGCAGAAAAATGGTCCTTCTCCTGAGGCACACTGACAGGAATATTTGTGGACCACTCTTTTCCCTGAGGCCCTGGCTTCCTCCTATAAGACAGTGACACCCAATGACCCCTATGGTTATTGGTAACTGGACTGTGGGTCTTGAAAATTCCGACCCCCAGATAGCATGTGACCTGGGAGTTGGAGGCCCTGAATTCAAACCCATCTCTGGCTGTGACTCAGGTTCATGCTGCCTGGATCTCAGGCTCCCCAAGGTTCAAAGCTGGCGTGGAGATAGGTCACCTGTCTATCCCTTCCTGCTGGAACATTCTAGGTATCTAAGCTTGCTTTTTGCTCCCCTGCTTGTGCTATTCACACTATCATTGTTTCTTGTGGCTCCCGGATTCCAAATGTGTTGCTTGCACGCAATGCGGGGGCACTGGGGTGGAGACAATAGTTGCCAGCACAAAAGGTGACACACACACACACACACACACACACACACACACACACACACACAGCTCAAATACCCTTCCTCTACCTCTGCCCTGTGCTTGTGCATTTTTTTCTGCCTCGCTTGGCTCTTCTCTCTTTTCTACAGGTCACTATACCCAGCTTGCCCCCCAACCCTGAGCAAGCGTGCACACACACACACACACACACACAAACTGGAAATGTGCTCCTGAGAATTAGCTGACCACAATGGGACACTGCTCATTTCCCCTTGCTGGCCCAGCTTCTCCATGAAAGATCCTGCTATGTCTGCTTGCTCTATAGTAAAGGAGTATCCCATTTTTTTTAAAAAAAAAACAAAACTATTTTTCTGTTTGATTTTTAAAATGCTTGCAGATTTCAGAAATCAGAGCATTCTCCTGATTGCAGTAGTCTTTCTTATTTTAAATAAATCCTCTCCCCATCAGAGCTGACAATGCAGATAAAGAACAGTTCCTTCCCTCCATCCTACTCCCCAGCAATCACTAACTGGTTTTCTATTCCTGTTAGCTTTGTGAATTTAAAAAGTCATATAAATGGAATCTGGCTTCTTTCATGTAACATAATGTTAATAAAAAATATTTGTATTGAGAACAATAAATATGATGTAGTTAGGATACATCCCATTTATTAAGAAACCTTTTCATTAAGCAGGTGAAAGAATGAAAGACCTACCTAAGACTGAGCCATAATGTCATTCCAGTTAAAGTGGTTCTCATTGCCTACAGCTAAAGGCTTTTCCTTGCCGGGGCTAAAGTTCAATCAGGAAAGCTTTATTTGCAAATTCCAGAAACCTAGTTAGTCTCATGAACAAAATGGTCAATCTTACATATTTCTATGAATATTCAACACAAAAAAGTTAGGATATTGAGCTATTCTCTTACAAAACAAAAAAGATAAAAAGAAGTCATTTCAGAAAACACAGATAAATGAAATACCACCAGGACATTAAAATAATCTATTTTAATCTCACACTTGTTCAATAGAAGGAAGGAATCTTTATCTAATAAATATTAAAACTAAGAGTCAGATCAATTCTATCCTTTTGGAGTTTATAAAAGAAGCCATTGTTATTTTCTGAAATAAAATTTGAATTCCTGATTTATTATCCAGCTTGCAATTTGCTCTCCAGTTTTTCAGAAATTATTAAGTGTGTGATACTATGGAGAGAATGCAAGTTTGAAATTAGCAAAATATGGATTTGAATCTTCAGATTTATTAGTGACTTTTAAAAAACTTTTAGTTTTGGAATATTTCAAACGTATTTTTAAAAAATAGAGAGACTACCTAATGAAGCCTCATGTCCCATCACCCAACTTTAACAATTATTACTTTATGGCCAATCTTGTTTCATCTGTGCCTTCTACCCAATTCCTCACCCCTGCCTCAGAGATACAGTATTTTTTTTGTCTCAGTTTTCTCATCAACAAAATGAAGAATATAATACCTATTTCATGAGGTTTTGCACAAATTAAATGCTAGTGTAAAACACACCATTCCTGGTCCACAGTGTACTTAATTCATGGGTGTATTTCTCTCTTTTCCTAATTGAATAAACAACATCTATTCACTCTAGTCAACACTGTTAGGATTCATTTATGTTTTCAAAGGACTATTACATTAATCACCTCTAGATAGTTCCTTTATTTTTCCACAAATTCATTGTGTATTAATTGAAATTAATTTATTCTTATAACTAAAGTAGGCAAAAGAGAACCTGAGATGAAGATAAACCATTAATCTATCTTTCCTCCTTTGTACCACTATTTTGTATGACCTGATTTAAATGTCTGCTTTCTTGCAAAATCAATACACTTTGACCTCTTGGATATTCACACCCATCAAGAGTGTGTGTGGGGGGGGGGGGAATTAAATTAGGCAGAAAAGGTCAAGCTTTACCATTGTTTCCCCAGTTATTCAAGATTTCCAAATCTTTTCACCTTCTCCACCAAGGGAAATCTAGATAGAGTTAAGACCCTCTTCTAAAATCTTTCTTTGTATTTCTATCATCTCTTATCATTTCTGCCAACATCCTTAATGCTAGAACAAGTTTTATTGAGGTTCTTTCATGAAAAGTTATTTAAAACTTTTTAAAGTTTACCCAGATGCCAGAGTAGGATAAGCAAAAAAAATACAGTCCAAAGGCATAACAGAAGACAAATCCTATTTCTATAAAATATTTCCCTAGACCAAAATGTGTTATTGGAGGTACCTGGTTTTGAAAAGCAACCTTCTTAAAAATTGATTTTGGTTGCAATCTAATTAAATATGCTTGAATTGAACTCTAAAAGCCAAGAATGCAGAGATATATTGATTGCTAATCTCAATCACAAATGTAAGTTTATCATTGATTATGCACTTTTGATATCCCATGAGCTCCTTAATATAATGGCAAATGTCATTTTAAAAGATTGGAATTTAAAAACTACAATGACTCAGCATTTTCATATGACACAGAGATTCACGGGGGAGAAGGCTTCATTCAGACATCCTGATGTAATTCTTCTTCTTCTTTTTTTTTTTTTTTTTTATAGCATATCTAAAACTACTTAGGGTCTTTATGGATTTCCCAATTTGAAAGGACCATGGAGATCTTTTAAAAAAGAGATTTCAAGCACATTTCAAAGATTGTTAGCAGGTTAGTGAAAAAATGCCCAAGAGAAGCTAAATAATCTTTTTCCCTCATCTAGAAAATGTAAGAATCTTTAAGTATACAGCTAGTTATATAAGGAGTGGTAACTATAAAGTATCTTTACTGAATGCATGAGAACATGATGTGGTATACCGATGATAGAATGTTCTGGGAAAATCTTTAAAAAAATAGATGAGATTTATGTCTGAAGTAAGAAGGGGTTTTGGGAGGACTGTGTAAATAACCACACAACATCTCAAAAGGTTAATTTTTAAAAATAATCCACTTCTAATTAGGTAAAAGAAGTAATAACTTCCCACAAATGTCACATCAAAACACACAACTAGTGACAAATCGGTTGCCCATTACTATATCTCTCCATCCCCCTCACCCTGCCCCAGTTCCACCTTCCAATTTGCAGAGATACCCTTTGGTATGGGGAACTGATTGGACAAACATCAATGTCTTCTTGATTAAGAGAGTGGACAAGGAGGCTCCTCTTCCACTCACAAATCTCACTGCCTTCACTCTCTCCCTCCCTGCGTGACCTTGAGGCTTAACCTATGAAAAGCAATTTTTGATACTGTGGGGGGAATAATTTACTTTTACTCCCTTTGGTTCTCAGCTGGGTCTCTGTAACAAAAGACAGATTAACAAGAGAAAAGCATACACATTTATTTAATATATATTATATGTAACACAGGAGCCTTCAAAAGAAAATGAAGACCCAAAGAAATAATTAAACCTGAGTGTTTTTATACTAGTTCTTTTTTTTTTTTTTTAATTCTCATCGAGGATATTTTTTCATTGATTTTTTTAAGAAAGAGTGGAAGAGGGAGGGAAAGATAGAGAGAAATATTGATGTGAAAGAAACACATCGAATGGTTGCCTCCTGCACACGCCCTGACCAGAGCCCAGACAGGGCCAGGGCCTGGGAGGAGTCTGTCACTGAGGTATGTGCCCTTGACTGGAATTGAACCTGGGACTCTTTGGTGCACAGGTTGACACTGTCCACTGAGCCAAACCGGCTAGGGCTTTTTATACTAGTTAAGGTGAAGAATGTAGAGTCATGACAAAATGTGCTAGTAGCGAAAAATAAGAGGAACAAACCAGAGGAAACAGGATGGCCCATCCATTCAGACCCTCTCAGCGCCCCTTCACCTTCAGAGATAAGGCTGCTCCTTTCCTCCAGGCATGGGGGGCACCTCTCACACGAGGGTCTTATGACCCGCTCCAGGGGAAGGTTAGACACTCTTTCCTGCACCTGCTACATCTCAAGTTCCTCCCGTTAGAAACATTCAGTATGCCACGGTGCCACATTTGGAGGTAGTGTGTCCTAAACCTCGTCACCATTACGAGTGGGAAGTATAGACATGAAACAGGACAGGGAGAAGCCTGTGCTGCCAAGTGGCCCCTCAAGGTCATGAAAACCTCAGCTGCTGTGCTGCCATCTTTCCCGTCCTCACTGGGAAATGCAAAGTGACACTGGAGCTCTCTTGGCAGGAAGCCATTGCACTCAGCCCGCTGGGACCCGCCAGATGGGACCTGATTGCACACCCATTAGATTGTCTAAGTAGGATAACTAGTACTTTCATCCACCTTAAATTACATAAAGTCAGAATCATGAAAATGGATATTAGTTGTAACCCCAGAGGGCTTAGTAAGGGAAGGGGCACTCTAAAGAAAGATTACCTCACAAAAGTAGAATAGTGATGCTTTTATTTTAAGGCCATGAAGTGGGGATTCGTTCAGATTTGGGGCAGCCTCATAATGTCAAAATTGAACATTTTCCCCTGTGTGTAAAGTATGTGATATTATCCAGTCCAGATAGCTCCGTTGAGTGTTTTTACTTCCCACTCATTAACTCAAACATGTGACATGTGTGGTCTTAGGTATCACTATTTCATAGTCTACTTTGGTGTCTTAACTCAACAGATAGCTGAAGGTGAAGGCCAGCTTTTCACTAGCAAACAAAATAACCACTTATATCGATTTTGAGCTAGTTTGGGAGGTGATCATCCAAGCGTCATCCTGTTTTCTTACTTTTCTGTTCTAATGGAGATGGCCTCAATGCCGTCCCCCTCATTGGAATCAATCAGGGTGATGGGATTGGGGGACTGAGCTTGAAGAAGGAGAAGGGGGGTTTCTGGGTTGCTTGAAATTTCAACAAGTATTTTTAAAAATATTAAATTAAGAAAGACTTACTTCCATTAAAGCAACAATAGGCTAGATATCAAAAAAAAAATCCTCACATTACAAACCATTCAAAATTTCTGGATATAAATTTAACTATTCTAATGAGTGGTTGAATTGGTAAAAAAAAAATTTTAACAGGAGACCAGATAGACAAGGAAGCACTGAATCTGTCATGTGCTCTCTCCCAGTGACCTGGAATGTTGGCTTCAGTGGCAACCCAGGGGGCTGCATCCTCCATGAGTGCAACAGAACACAATACGAAATTATGGGGGGCGTGGGGGGGGGACCTCACAAAGAAAACTAATCGGGGCAGTGACAGAGGAATTTGTCTTTATAAGCCAGCACTCACATAAATCTGGGGCCCAAATTTAAAGGCTAAATTTTTAAAAAAGAGTGGTGATAATTTAGTTTAAAGTGGTGCTGATGGTCAGTGGCTTATTAGGACATAACCCAATCATAATTCGAAGAGCATCTATACTTATATTTATCTTGAGGCGTTTTTAAACAGATGACTAAAATACTGGACAAGAGTGTGAGTCAGTAGAAGAATGTTCAAAACTAAAGATGCTTATACTGCTCTGGAGGAGGATAAAAATTACTGAGTAGTCACCAAGCAGGGAGTATGTTAGCAGTCCATCGGGTAGAGAGGCAGATTTTATCACCATCATAGCTTAGAACTGTAACTTAGAACTGCTGGGTCATGGGAGTAATAAAATGAAGGCAGGCTTTTAATCAGTTTTATTAGTGTTTTCAAATTCTCTACGACAATTCTCCCCCTTATTGCCTTTCCTGGGGCAGACAACACCCCCCACCACCCTTAAACACCATTGCTTTGTTTATTTAAGAGTTAATGTTTCAAGTCTAACTCCCTAAAACATTGGAAACAGATTATACAACTGCTATACAGAAAAGAGAAATAGAACGTATTATATAGAAAAATATTAACACAAAAAGAATTAAAGGAAGAAAGAGGGAATTAAGGAACATGAAACATAGGGGGAACTATAATGGCAAGAAAATATGTACAAATGTGTCAGTTATCACTAAAATAATACATGAACTTCTAGATTGAATAATTTACAGGAAATAGAGGAGACAGAAGAATTTATTAAATGACACCCAGGGATATCACCAAAAAACAGCAAAATGTGGGAAACTAGTTTTTTTCAACAAATGAAATTTGAAGAGAAAAGAGATTGAGTGTCTTAGGAGATTTCTCAACCAATCACAAAGTGTGAATTTTATTTGAATTCTGATTCATATCAAGACACTAAAAGCGTGAGACAATTCGGGAAATTTGAACATTGCCTAGACAGTAGAAAATTATTAACGTTTTAGGTGTGATAGTAGTTTCTGCTTATGCTTTTTTGAGCCCTTATTTTTAAAGACACAAGTGACATTTTTATCAAATTATATGATACAGGATTTAAATCAATCATTTTGGGGGAAGGGGAAAGTATTTGGGGTATTGATGAAATGAAACTAGCTCTGACTTGGTAATTGATGAAACCTGGTGATGAATATATGGGCATTTGAATTCTTAATAATCAAGCAATTCTAAGCTAAGCTAATCTACCCAGCAAAAAACTAAAAATTACAAAAAATATGGTTGAGTTGGATTTTAAAAAGGTCATAACTATACTGTAGTTATAGAAAATACAAATAAAATATAAAAACATCTAAAGCTTGGGGAGGGGAGATGGAAAATTCACTCCATGCAAACACAAATTTTTTAAAGTTAATACAGTTAATTTTTAAAAAAAGATAAAATATAATTAAAACCTGTTGATCTTGCCTGCCCAGCATGGCTCAGTGGTTGAGCATCAACCTATGAACCAGGAGTTCACAGTTGGATTCCAGGTCAAGGCACATGCCTAGGTTGGGGACTTGATCCCTAGTGTGGGGAGTACAGAAGGCAGCAGATCAATGATTCTCTTTCATCTCTCCCTCTCCCTTCCTTTTTGAAATCAATAAAAATATATTTTAAAAAATACCTGTTGATGTAGATTAAAATGATTAAGAATATATATTCTAAACTTCTATGCATCTAATACTTCTGTTGTTATTTTAGAGTGAACTTTTTTACTTATTAAAAAAAAAACAACAGCCGAAACCAGATTGGCTCAGTGGATAGAGCGTCGGCTTGCAGACTGAAAGGTCCCGGGTTCAATTCCAGTCAAGAGCATGTACCTTGGTTGCGGGCACATCCCCAGTGAGAGATGTGCAGGAGGCAGCTGATCGATGTTTCTCTCTCATCGATGTTTCTAACTCTCTATCTCTCTCCCTTCCTCTCTGTAAAAAAATCAATAAAAAATATATTTAAAACAACAACAAAAAACCAAGGTTGCTATAAACAGTATGTCTTGTTACTCCGGGAGTGGTCTCATATACCTCCAGTTTACCAATTGCATCATTTGCTTTTGGGCTTGATTTCGTCTTATGTTTTTTTGTACAGTAATATGCTGTACAGGTTTGTAGCCAGGAGTAACAGGCCGTGCCACATAGCCTAGACGTGTAGTAGGCTCTACCATCTAGGTTTGTGTGAGTACACGATGATGTTCGTACAACAGCAAAATCGCTGAACGACGCATTTCTCAGAACATATTCCTGTGCTAAATGGCATGTGACTGCATTTAAAATGCTCCCTGTGTATTTTATTGAATGTTGCAGTGTACTAACAAAGTTGAAAAAAGAAAACTTCATGCACAAGAAATGAAAAATGGGAAGAAAAAGATTGAACATATCAGTAAAATAAACCCATCAAAAGCCCAAATGGTGGTCCCACAGTCAAACTCTACATTTGGGTCTTAATGGGAATGCCTGTGCTTGGCCTGTGGGACAGCAGCTGAAGGGACATGTCATGTTATATCAATAAAACACGCCGTCTCTCCTGGGGAGACTACACACGGGGTGTGAGGCGGGAGGAGTCTTTGAGGCAAAGGGATGTTTCACTGAGGGGACACCGTGGTCACCAGAGACCTGGCCAGAGCTTCTTACAGGACCTTTGATTGTGATGACACTAGTGCAAATGTTTTAAAGGCTTTGTTCAAAGATAAGTTCTCAAGTTTTAGAACAACAGACCAGGATTTTGGATGTTCAAACCCAATGAAGGCAAATAAGGAATACGTTTTTATGAGCATGTAGTTTTCATTTTATTAGGAAATTTGGGTAACATTATGTGATCACTAAGAACACATACCCACACACAAAGGGGAAAATGATGCATGTGGACAGGGAAGCATAGAACAAAAACAGGCTGACAGGCAGTGAGCACAGCCATCAAACCAAACAGTAGAAATCATGATTTCATTTGGCTGAGTTGAACGATTTGCACAGTAACTCAGATACCAGGATGCACTTATATCATTTCCATGAGATGGAGCTTAATAGTTTGAAAACCTTTCAGATGGAAAAACTTCAAAGAAAGGCAGGAAGAGAGCCCAGGACCATAGGGCAGGGTAAGAGCAAGAGGATGGACAGGAGGGCAGTCTTACCAACAGATTGGGGACCACCTGCACCTGCAGACGGGCCACCTAGCAGCAGCATTGCCTCTGGCAGCAGCACTTACACTGGCAGCACTTCTGCTGACAACAGCCCTTCCCACAGCCACAGCCACAGCCACAGGAGCCACAGCCACAGGAGCCACAGCCACAGGAGCCACAGCCACAGGAGCGGCGGCAGCAGCAGACCACGGGGACACTGCAGCAGCCCCCACAGCAGCCACGGCAACAGGGGCAGCAGCTGGAGCAGCAGCCAACCCGGTAGCATCTGCAGGTGGTACAGCCACCACAGCCGCCACCACAGCCACCACAGCCACCACAGCCACCACCGCAGCCACCACCGCAGCCGCCACAGCCACCACAGCCACAGCACCCCATGTTGTTAGTAGAGAGGACTCAGGAGAGGTGAGGAGTGAAACTCAGGAGATGAGGGAGGTTGGATGTCTCCTTCTGCTGGTGAGCGCTTATATAGCACCTCTGGGGATGGAGAAGGAGTGATCCAGAACACATGACCAGTGGTCACTTCCTTGTTGTTGTTACTACAGTTTCCATATAGGGTATCTAGGGTTATGTCTGTTTACACTCTTCTGAACTATTTTTGACAATTGCTCATTTCAGCTTTTCTTTTTAAGGTCATGTTAGAAGCAAACCAGATGCTAACATGTTGTAGGGGATCCTCATTTTCACGGAAACACAGTTGAATCTTCGAGATTTGGCATTAAGAAGGCATCCAGTTGCTATGGGCTCCTTTCCACATCTCACTGGTTTTCTCTCCATGCATTCAGTTGAAAGCACGTTACAGTATTTCCTCACACTCAAACTCCTGAAGAACAATCCTACCATATTGGGAAATATAGATTCTGAGCAACAAACCTGTTACAAAGTGAAGCTGGGGAATCTGAAAGCCACTGTGCCCCACCCAGGTCCCCGGCACTGTCAGTGATGGCCACAGATGCTCCTACAGCAGCACGTATGATGAAGAGCCCACTCTCACTCTCATTTTCTTGCCTTGTATTTTTTTCAGCCTTACTATCAGTCACCATCCTTCAAATTCCACCTGGACACACTCCTGCATACAGGTGCACACTCCTCTCCCCTGTCAGGCCTCCTATTTCTCTGGTCTCTGCACCTGCACTCCCCAAGGGACCCACCTGCTCCAAAGTCACCGAGGTCATGCTACTTAGCACAGGGCTGTTGCTCTCAGACATCCATTGATACCATATCATCAAGGACAAGAAGTCCTTCCCATCCAAAGCAAAACGCACCAACAATTACATCATGGAAATGCAGATGCGTGAGAGGATTTCTTTCTGGTTTTAAAACAACCATTCCAGCCCAGGTGTGAGAAGACCAGTCACAATGGTATGCTCCAAATGAAGAGGTAAAAGTAGACATTTCCACTGGTCAGCAAATGCAGTGATGGCATCTGGCCTTGGCTGTGGCCTTTGAATCTGTTTCCCTTTTCACATCCCCAGCTCCCAATGTTACTTTCTATTGCAAGCTCTTTGAGGTCTGGGACTGTGCCTTAACCTTCCCTGTGCCCTCCCTTTCCCCGCCCCCCCCCCCCCCCCCCCCCGCTCCTCAGAGCCCCAAGATCACCTGCCCAGAGTCTGACTGAAGCTGCCTGAGGATGTAAGCCCCGCCCACAGGTCACAGACACAGTGCATATCCCCTGAGAATCATGGATGCACAGAGAAGTCTGCCCATTCCTGCTGACAGCCTGGTTTCCTGAATGCTTCCCTAGAACTCTTAGGCATTCTTTTACTCACATTATAACATAATATTTTAAAAATGAACAAAACTGAAAATGTGTGAAGATATCTACAAGGGAAGTAAATAAGAGATGAGGGATTCTTCCATGTAAATGAGCCAAATAGCAACAAGGAAGTGGTCATGTGTCCTCCCTCTGCCACTCCCAGAGGTGCTATATAAGGGCTCCCCCAGCAGAAGGGCATCAGACCTCCCTCTCCTCCTGACTATCACTCCTCACCTCCCCTGAATCCTCTCTACTGACACCATGGGGTGCTGTGGCTGTGGTGGCTGCGGTGGTGGCTGCGGTGGTGGCTGCGGAGGCTGCGGTGGTGGCTGTGGAGGCTGCGGTGGTGGCTGCACCACCTGCAGATGCTACCGGGTCGGCTGCTGCTCCAGCTGCTGCCCCTGCTGCAGAGGCTGCTGCGGGGGTTGCTGCAGTGTCCCCGTGGTCTGCTGCTGCCGCCGCTCCTGTGGCTGTGGCTCCTGTGGCTGTGGCTCCTGTGGCTGTGGCTCCTGTGGCTGTGGCTCCTGTGGCTGTGGCTGTGGGAAGGGCTGCTGTCAGCAGAAGTGCTGCCAGTGTAAGTGCTGCTGCCAGAAATGTTGCTGCAAGAAGCAATGCTGCTGCTAGGCGGGCCATCCGGCCTCTGGACAGGTGCTGCAGGTAAGACTTCCTCCTCCCTTCCTGCCTGTTCTTCTCTGACCTGCAACTCACAACCTTGACCTGAACCTTATGACCAACCACAGGAATCTACATTGCTGTAGTTTCTGTGATCATGCCCACGTTTAATAACCACCAACCAAAGTAATAATTGTATAGTCTTCTTGTCAGTCACCATTGCAATCATGTCCTCTCCAAAAGAGAGTCAAGATAGTTAATGTTCTATCTTCTTGAAATGCTTCTTTATTTACCTCCTGTTCTTACCACTGCATTGTCATCTCCATGTATGCAAAACAACAGTTATCTTAATAAATTATATTAAATCAGCCTCAAAGAGCCATTTCTTCCTCTCTTTCCAGTGCTAACACTGCCCGCCCATGGGGGAAATATGTTTAGATCCCATCAGATGAGGCAGACATTATAGGTGTAAAGCTATCAATTAATCAAAAACTAGATAAATTCTTTGCAATAGATGTAGATGGCTTATGAATGACTAATCTGTCAAAGGTTTATCAAGAATCAAAGGATTTAAAGGCAAATCCCCAATCTTAGCACCTCAATGTCATAAATTAAGCTCTCCCCAAACCTCTCCCTCGATAGAGCCTTAGCAACCAAAGTCTGAGTGTGTGACTGTGTGCACAGACCCCTCAGGGTCATAGGGGCACTGAGGAACTTGCCACATTTGAGGATCATCGTTTGCGATGGTCACTCTTGTCTGCTTCCAGTGTCCTCTTCTACTGCGTGTTGATTTTGATTGACATACCTCATTGCTGAGTATTACTCCAAAACACAGCATAAATGGAGGCTTGCGTTCCATCACATTTCTTTGACCATTAGCACTACAGCTCGTGTGTGCTTTCCATTCAGCCATCACCCCTCACTAAGCACCCATATCCTCCAACTCAGCTGTCCTGGAACCCAATGACGAAGTGGGCTCCAGCCAGGGCAGGCATCATGGACATCTACCAGCCACATCAAACTACAAAACCAGCTCTCAGTTGTAACATGAGAAGATGAGCATTAGATTCAAAATAATCATATTATGAGCCACTTCCATATCACACCCACAGCCTTCTCTGAAGGAGCAACATACACAATAAAACGTGTCTCCAGACGCCCTTTCTGTTAATTTCCTGTCATGACCCTTGGCCCTTTTGTCTGTAGACTCTAGATTATTGATCCATCATTGTTGGTTTAGAGCAAAATGAGAGAGAAAAAGGTCAGGGGGATGCCTGTTGGGTCAGGAAGTGGGATGAGGTCAAAGGCAGCCAAGCCCCTTGGAAGTGTCTCCCAGGAGAAGGACCTTCTTACCCCAACCCCACAGCAGGCTGTTTCTTTGCCATCCCAAGCTGAACCTGACAAAGATGGATGCTTAAACAGGTAGAACTGACCAAATAGAATGAAATAAGCAAAGAAAACATGAATAACCATGTCAGATAAAGCTCCCAAAGGGGTCATTCCCTGTGGGATTCAGAAGATAGGGTTTGGGGAGGGGGTTATGAGATGAGCCTCCTCAAATTCTAAATTGACAAGGTAGTTTGGGTACACACCTGGCTCCGTGTCTATTTTTTTTTACCACCTTCCAACATCTGGAGCCTCAGTTCCCTCTGGCCACCCAGAAGCCCTTCATTACCCTCAGTCTCTTGGGTTTAACTCAGGGTCCCCACCCTCTGACTCATCCTCCCTCCCCACCCTTAGGACCACATCTTCTCATGTGGCTGTTCCTCAGCCAGGAGAAAGGGGTCAGGAATGATGCCCTCATCCATCTACCTTACCCAGCTTTTCCTCACTGAGAAAAGAATTCTTGACAGTTTTCCCACGAAGTCAGGTTAATGGCACAGTTCTGGGACATGCAGCCCCTCCTGGCAAAGAAGATGTAAAGCTTCAGAGGCCCTTGCTGTGCCTTCCCCACTCACATGAACCTGAGTTTGTTTTCAGTCACTGTAATTAGAAGGCATGGAGTGCCGGGGTCCAACCCCAGCAGGTCCAGGGGTTCCCAAAGGCGTAGACGGAGTTGGCGAAGACTATCCACCCTCTTCCTATGGTGGAGTCCTATCCATTCCGAGAGTGGGGCTTACGTAGGGGTCCCTGTTCGGGTGCCATATGCTGGGGTCCGGAGTGGTCAGGATTTGCTGAGGGGTCATACTCGGTGTTTACACTGATTTATGAGAAAAGGTCCCAGGGATCACGGTGAACCAGTGACACTTGCTGAACATTTATTTGCCAGGCTTCATGCTGGGTCATTCGGGGGCCACCAAGACAGAATTCCTACAGTGAAATAGGTGACAGCTTGATATGGAAAGAAGATAAGTATAAATCCATAATAGCTATGGGGAAAAAAAAACCCAAAGGGCATATTATATTGAGCATAGGTCACTAGCAATATCACATAAATGAAGGACAAAGCATATGGCATCTCTATGTTTTGTTACTCTTTTGTTATAAAATCCATATGTTGAAGTCTCATCATCTCCCATAACCTCAGAATGTGACTACACTTGGAGGTAGAATCTTTTTTAAAAATATATATATTTCTATTGGTTTCAGAGACAAAGGCAGAGGGAGTTATAGAAACATCAATGAGGAGAGAGAATCATTGATCAGCTGCCTCCTGCACATCCCACACCAAAGATAGAGCCACACCCCAGGCATGTGCCCTGAACTGGGAATTTAACCATGACCTCCTGATTCATAGGTCAATGCTCAACCACTGACCCACGCCGGCTGCAGTAAAGAGATAATTAAGTTAAAAGGAGGTCATTAAGGTGGGCCCTAATGTTGTTTTTTCTTTATTGATTAAGGTATTACATATGTGTCCTTATTCCCCTACTGTCCTCGCACCCCCCAACCCCCACTCATGACCTCACCCTCCTGGTGTCTGTGTCCATTGGTTAGGCTCATATGCATGCATACAAGTCCTTTGGTTGATCTCTGGGTCTGGTGTTCTTATAAGAAGAGGATATTAGGACACAGACATGTACAGAGAGAAGACGACCTTCTACACACCAAGGAGAGAGGCTGCAGAAGAAACCAAACTGACCAACACCTTGACCTTAGACTTTCAGTCTCTAGAACTGTGAGAAAGTAAAATCCTGTTGTTCAAGCCACCCAGTCTGAGTTACTTTGTTATGGCAGCCTTGGCAAACTAACACACTCTTTTGGTCATGCGTGATGGGTGTCAATAATACACACGTTTGAGTGTGTGCTGAGCTGAGGGCTTAAAGGGATGCTGTGACAAAAGTGAACCCATGTGATGAATCATCCTTGATGTTAAAATGAAAGAAATGTGCCACACGCACGAGGTGGCACATGGATACAGTGTGGTTTCTGGCTTTCCCTAACACATTCAGCTCTCTCTTCCTCCACCAGAGCATAGTCCACTCAATTCCCACCACCTGAAGCTACCATCAAATTCACAAGTGTTTCAGACAGGAAATATCCATCGGGGGTCGGGGTAGGGGAGTAGAGACTGAAGAATACGGGAAGAACACCCATATGCACACATCCTACATCTCCCGTCAGTTGCTGAATGGTTGTAGCTTCCTCTCTGTAATCTGATTTCATTTTGGGTCTTCCTTTAGGTTATCCTAGTAATTGGCCTAAACCTGGTCCATATCCCTTACTGTGGGAAATTTATAGGCAGGACCTCTAAAGATTTGAAAACTAAGCGAGAACATTATCAGGTTGAAAATGAAAAAGATTTGCTGAGGTCAGTTAAACTACAGAAATATACTTTTAATTGTGACCATGTTGCCTTTTCAGGAATTAGTCTCTCTGAAAACTGGCTCCTTGTGATGAAGGTATGGGGAAACCTACTGCAAAGACAGGGATGGCTGGCCTTCACTTTGCAGTGACAGCACCTCTACCACTCTCTGCCTCTAGTCCAAAATAAACCAGATGTGATGGAGAGAACATACACCGAAAAGTCTACAGGGAACAAGGAGCCACATATTCACTTCCATGACGTCATTCTGAATGTTTGCAAGAGCTACCTTCCCACCTCTGATGGAAACACCCATGGCAGGTGTCACTTTCAGCCTTGGATCCTAATGGTCTGAGCACAGCCCACTTCGCCCAAAGGCCTGCCTTTATGTCTAGGTGTTCCTCAATATGAACATGTCAACACAAAGTAAAGAGTCTTCTAAAATATTTATGTCCTGGGACTTCCAAAATGGCGACCAACAGGAAGGTAGGGAGGGAGAGAGTGTAAGAGCACAAGGAATTCATAGAGGAGTGTGTGGACGCGTGTGGTGTGTGTGTATGAGCTAGGGACAGTTAGATTCTGCAGGTCTTCTAAGGGGCTGCTAACCAGGCAGTCTTAGGCGGCGGAGTCCTGCTCCAGGCGTGGACATTCCTGGGTGGCCAGCACAGGCACGGCGACCACGCCATCTTGGGAAACAGAGCTGCTTGAGACTACGATCCTGGCCTCAGCATCACCCAGTCTGATCTCAGACGCATACCAGGACCCTGCAGCCACTGGGGACAGAGACCTGTGACCACAGCTACAGACCTGCGGACACCAAAAGTTCAGAAATCCCCGCAGCAGATCCGTGAGTAACAGAGCCCATCCCCACTTCCTGCAGGCTTGCGGGCAGCACCAGAGTAACTAACTGATAGACCCACCCCTTGCCGGGGCCTCAGCGCTCCAGGAACTTTAGCCTGGAAGTGCGAGAGCACCTTGGAACTGATCCTATGCGCACTGCCAGCTTCTGAGCCCTGGGCTGGAAGCAAACGCGGGAACCCCAGGAACTGAGCCTAGGCGCACTGCAGGCTTCGGAGCCCTGGGCTGGGAGCAATCGCCCGAGCACCGGGAATTTGTCCCACATATCACAAGCCTAGGGACCCCGATTCTCTGGGTAGGTGGCAGCACCAAGCACCAGTGACTTGACTGTATTTCTTTTCACCTGCCCTGAGATCCTGATTTCCTGTGCATTCATACTAAGAGCCAGTGTCTCCAATTCCTGGTGCAAGGGCACACAGGGACCCTGATTCTCGAGGCATGGTCGCGTGAAGCAACAGAGACTCTGATACTGGATTCTGGGGAACTCTGACTCCTGGTGCACGCTAGGGGGCTCTGGTTTTCAACACGCTTCAGGGGGACCTCTGTTTCAGCACGGTGCAGGCAGGGTCCCTGATTCTAAGGGTGCGTAAGAGGCCACATTGAGCGCTGACAACACTGACTCTGAGCGAGCCTGGTTCCCACCAACCCACAACAACCACACATATTAGTGTCAGAGCTCTTCAGTGACACTAGGGTGGTGGGAGGCTCCCACAGCACACGGCCCAGGCCCACACAACTCGACGTTTGAAACATCGGGAGATAATCAGAATGAAGAGACGAAACAACACCCAGAGGAAAGACAATGAGGAGTCACCAAGAAAGGACATTAATGAAGTTGAAGCATGCAACATGACAGAAAAAGAATTCAGAATAATGGTTGTACAATACATTCACCGGATGGATGAGAAAATCAACAACCTATGCAAGAATCAGGAAGAAATGAAAAGTGATTTAGCTACAATCAAAAACACCATGGAAAGTTTCAACAGCAGACTAGAAGAAGAAGAGGACCGAATTAGTGAATTAGAAGATAAGGCAGAGAAACAAGCTCAATCTGAACAGCATCTGGAGAAAAAAATTAAAAAGCAGGAGGAGAGCCTAAGGGAGCTTCGGGACAACATGAAACGAAGTAACATAAGCATAATAGGGCTGCAAGAAGGACAAGAAGAGCAGCAAGGATTAGAAAATCTATTTGAAGAAATAATGTCAGAAAACTTCCCAGATATGGGGAAGAAAAAAGTTACACAAGTACAGAGAGTCCCAGACAAGATGAACCCCAAAAGATCCACACCAAGACACGTCATAATAACGATGGCAAATGTACAAGACAAAGACAGAATCTTAAAGGCTGCAAGAGAGAAACAGAGAGTTACCTACAAAGGATCCCCCATCAGATTATCAAATGATTTCTCAACAGAAACACATCAGGCCAGAAAAGAATGGACAGAAATTTACAAAGTGATGCAAAGCAATGGACTGAATCCAAGAATACTCTATCCAGCAAGGCTATCATTCAAAATTGAAGGGGAAATAAGAAGCTTCACAGACAAAAAAAAAGGCTAAGGGAGTTTATCACCACCAAGCCAGCAATGCAAGAAATGCTAAAGGGACTGGTGTAAAAAGAAGAACTAAAAAGCCCAAAAAGAAAACAGCCACACAAAAAAATAGAAATGGCTACAAACAAGCACCTTTCAATAATAACTTTAAACATAAATGGACTAAATGGTCCAATCAAAAGACATCGAGTGGCTGAATGGATAAAAAAACATGACCCATATATTTGCTGTCTACAAGAGACCCACCTCATTAGAAGGGACTCACACAGACTGAAAGTGAAGGGATGGAAAAATATCTTTCAGGCAAATGGAAATGAAAAAAAAGCTGGGGTAGCAATACTTATATCAGACAAAATAGACCTCAAAGTGAAGGCCATAACAAGAGATAAGGAAGGCCACTTCATAGGACTAAAGGGATCAATACAACAAGAGGATATAACCCTGATAAACATATATGCACCCAATGCAGGAGCACCCACATACATAAGAAAACTCCTGGAAGATATCAGGGGAGAGATCGACAACAATACAATCATAGTAGGGGACTTTAATACACCACTGACATCACTGGATAAATCCGCTAGACAAAAACTCAGCAAAGAAACAGCAATCCTAAATGACTCACTAGATCAGATGGACTTAATTGACATCTTCAGAACACTTCACCCCAAAGCCACAAAATATACGTTCTTCTCAAGTGCTCATGGGACATCTTCAAAAATAGACCACATATTGGGTCACAAACAAAGTCTCCCCAAATTCAAGAAGATTGAAATCATACCAAGCATCTTCTCAGACCACAAGGCCATAATATTAGAAATAAACTACAACAAAAACAACTCAAAATACTCAAACACTTGGAAGCTGAATAGCATGTTATTAAATATTGACTGGGTTACCAATGAGATCAAAGAAGAAATTAAAAACATCCTGGAAACTAATGACAATGAAAACACAACAATCCAAAACCTTTGGGACGCAATGAAAGCAGTCCTGAGAGGGAAGATTATAGCTCTACAGGCCTATCTCAACAAACAAGAAAAAATGTTAGTAAATCATCTAAATCTACAGCTCAAAGAATTAGAAAGAGAGCAACAAGAAAAGCCCAGAGTGAGCAGAAGGAAGGAGATAATAAAGATTAGAGCAGAAATAAATGACATAGAGACCAAAAAAACAATACAGAAAATCAATGAAACAAAGAGCTGGTTCTTTGAAAGGATAAACAAGATTGACACACCTCTAGCCAGGCTCACCAAGAAGCAAAGAGAAAGGACCCAAATCAACAAAATCAGAAATGATAGAGGCAAAATAACAACAGATCCCACAGAAATACAAATGATTGTTAATAAATACTATGGACAACTCTACTCCAACAAACTAGACAACCTGGAGGAAATGGACATATTCCTAGAAAAATACAACATTCCAAAACTTGATCAGGAAGAATCTAAAAATCTCAATAGACCAATAACTATGGAAGAAATTGAAGCAGTCATCAAAAAGCTTCCAGCAAACAAAAGCCCAGGACCAGACGGCTTCACAGGGGAGTTTTACCAAACATTCAAGGAAGAACTAAAACCTATCCTCCTCAGACTACTACAAAAAATCCAAGAGGGAGGAACACTTCCAAGCTCATTCTATGAAGCCAGCATCACCCTAATACCAAAACCAGGTAAAGACAACACAATGAAAGAGAATTACAGGCCAATATCCCTCATGAACATAGATGCCAAAATCCTCAACAAAATCTTAGCAAATCGGATCCAGCAGTACATCAGAAAGATCATACACCATGACCAAGTAGGATTTATCCCAGGGATGCAAGGATGGTACAATATCTGCAAATCAATAAACATGATACATCACATAAACAAATTGAAAGAAAAAAACCACATAGTCATATCAATTGATGCAGAAAAAGCGTTTGACAAAATTCAACACCCATTTTTGATAAAAACTCTCAGCAAGGTGGGAATTGAAGGATCATACCTCAACATAATAAAAGCCATATATGACAAACCCACAGCCAACATCATACTCAAGGGACAAAAACTAACACCATTTCCCCTAACAACAGGAACAAGACAGGGATGCCCACTTTCACCACTCCTATTCAACATAGTACTGGAAGTGTTAGCCATTGCAATTAGACAAGAAGAAATAAAAGGCATCCAAATTGGAAAAGAAGAAGTAAAACTGTCCTTATTTGCAGATGACATGATATTATACTTAAAAAACCCTAAAGACTCCATCAATAAACTATTAGACTTAATAAAAGAATTCGGCAATGTAGCAGGATACAAAATTAACGCCAAGAAATCTATGGCATTTCTATACACCAATAGTGAATGTGCAGAAAGAGAGACTAAAAAAGCAATCCCATTTACCATCGCACCAAAAAAATTAAGCTACCTAGGAATAAACTTAACTAAAGAGGTAAAAGACCTCTTCTCAGAAAACTACAGGACGTTGAAAAAAGAGATAGAGGAAGACATAAAGAGATGGAAGAACATACCATGTTCTTGGATTGGTAGAATCAACATCATTAAAATGTCCATACTGCCCAAAGAAATCTATAAATTCAATGCACTTCCCATTGAAATACCAAAGGCATATTTCACAGACCTAGAACGTACTCTCCAAAAATTCATCTGGAATAAAAAATGACCCCAAATAGCTGCAGCGATCCTGAGAAAGAACAAAGTAGGTGGGATCTCAATACCAGATATCAAGATGTATTACAAAGCCACTGTTCTTAAAACTGCCTGGTACTGGCACAAGAACAGACATATAGATCAATGGAATAGAAAAGAGAGCCCAGAAATCAGCCCCAACCAATACGCTCAATTAATATTTGACAAAGGAGGCAAGAGCATACAATGGAGTCAAGATAGTCTCTTCAATAAATGGTGTTGGGAAAATTGGACAGATACATGCAAGAAAATGAAACTAGACCACCAACTTACACCATACACAAAAATAAACTCAAAATGGATAAAGGACTTAAATATATGACGGGAAACCATACAAATACTAGAAAAATCCAAAGGCAACAAAATCTCAGACATATGCCGAAGCAATTTCTTCACTGATAGAGCTCCTAGGGCACTTGAAACTAAAGAGAAAATAAACAAATGGGACTACATCAAAATAAAAAGCTTCTGCACAGCAAAAGAAACCATCAACAAAACAACAAGAAAACCCACTGTATGGGAAAACATATTTGCCAATGTCATATCTGATAAGGGCCTAATCTCCAAAATTTATAGGGAACTCATACAACTTAACAAAAGGAAGATAAACAATCCAATCAAAAAATGGGCAAAGAATCTAAATAGACACCTTTCAAAAGAGGACATTCAGAAAGCCAAGAGACATATGAAAACATGCTCAAAGTCACTAATCATCTGAGAGATGCAAATCAAAACAACAATGAGGTACCATCTCACACCTGTCAGACTGGCTATCATCAACAAATCAACAAACGACAAGCGCTGGAGAGGATGTGGAGAAAAAGGAACACTTGTGCACTGCTGGTGGGAATGCAGACTGGTGCATCCACTATGGAAGACAGTATGGAGTTTCCTCAAAAAACTACAAATGGAACTCCCATTTGACTCTGTGATCCCACTTCTAGGAATATATCCCAGGAAACCAGAAACACCAATCAGAAAGGATATATGCACCCCTATGTTCAAAGCAGCACAATTCACCATAGCTAAGATCTGGAAACAGCCTAAGTGGCCATCTGTAGATGAATGGATTAGAAAACGGTGGTACATCTACACGATGGAATACTATGCTGCTATAAAAAAGAAGGAACTCTTAGCATTTGCAACAGCATGGATGGAACTGGAGAGCATTATGCTAAGTGAAATAAGCCAGTCAATGAAGGAAAAATACCGCATGATGTCACTCATTTCTGGATAATAAAGACCATTATAAACTTATGAACAAAAATAGATACAGAGGCAGAGCTGCCTCAAACAGACTGTCAAACTACAGCAGGAAGGCCGGGGGGGCGGGGAGGGCAGGATGGGGGTGCGTGAGAGATCAACCAAAGGACTTGTATGCATGCATATAAGCATAACCAATGGACATAAGACACTGGGAGGTAGGGGAGGCCAGGGGATTGTCAAGGGCGGGGGGAAAAAAAGGAGACATATGTAATACTTTTTGTAATACTTTAAGCAATAAAAAAAATAAAATAAAATAAAATATTTATGTCCTAAATACTACTCATGGTCTCAATTATCAAATACTATTGTATTTCAATTTATATCTTCAAAGTGAGTGATAGTTGTTGAGGATTAACTAAAGTTGAGTTTCCTTTCTAGGTATAAAAGAAATAGATCCTCCTATCTAATGGTTTTCCTATCAGGAATGGACAATCCCAGTCTGTCAAAAAGGCACAGATTAGATAAGGACTGCTCAAGATCCCTTTAGGCTTGGAAAGAAATATATGAAAACATGGTTTAAGTTATTGAGTAAGATCTGAAATGAATCTCAGGAAAATCCTAAGCCTTAACAATATCCCAGTCAAGGTTAAACTAATTCAGACAAAAAAGCAAACAGCAATTCACTTGGAAAGAACCAGTGAAGCCTGAGGCTGGTAAAGTCCATGTCCATTGCTAATCACTCGTTTAGCACAGGCTGATGGAAAAGCTAAACTAGCAACACCAAAGCTCTAATGGGCACTGCTGGCTGGATTTAGAGCAGTGGTTCTCAACCTTGGCTGCACATTACAATCACCTGGGAATCTTTTAAAAATCCTGATTTCTGGGCCTCATCCTCCAGAAATTCTGTTTCTTTGTAATGGGTTGGGGCCACAACATTAGTAACAAAGAAACAGAATTTCCGGAGGATGAGGCCCAGAAATCAGGATTTTAAAAAGATTCCCAGGTGATTCTAATGTGCAGCCAAGGTTGAGTACCACTGATTTAGAGGGAAAAATAAAAGGCTGCACGCATGCAGAGGTGGAACTCTGCCCTCTGAGCAAAGAGGTAACGGCCCCAGTGAATGGAAATAAAAAATCAATGTAGCCATCCTTATCTTGGTAGTAGGCGTATTTCTGAAAATGTGTTTAAATGGGTTCTTTGTGAATAAAACAGGATTTTTTTTTAGGGTTGTCTTTTATTTATTTATTTTTGATCTTTATTGTTGAGAGTATTACAGATGTCCCCTTTTTACCCCCCCATTACCCCTCTCCATCCGGTTCCTGCCCTGACCCAGGCCTTCACCACACTACTGTTTATGCCCATAGGTAATGCATATATGCATATAAGGTCTTTGGTTAATCTCCTCCCACGCCCCCACCCCCCACCCTCTTCCTATTGAGATCCTTTTTTAAAAAATATATATATTTTTATTGATTTCAGAGAAGAAGGGAGAAGGAGAGAGAGGTAGAAATATCAATGATGAGGGGAAAATCATTAAATGGCTGCCTCCTGCCCACCCCCTACTCTAAGGGATTCAGCCCACAACCTAGGCATGTGCCCTTGACCGGAATCAAACCCTAGACCCTTCACTTCACAGGCCGACGCTCTATCCTCTAGTCAGACTGGCTAGGGCCCTTCTAAGATTCTTAATAAATTAGGAGAATTTGTCTATCTGTAAATGGAACTCTTGCCTCAAAATGAATCCAAACTGTAGATAAAAGTCATACTTTAGGTGTTCTGTTTGTGTGGGTAACTGGGGTGCAGGGACAGGAGGAGTATCCGCATGGACCTTGCTCACTAATACTACCCAACACCAAGGCCTTTAAGGGAGATTAAGATTTTCCAGGACGTAAGATATGGTCAAACAAAAATAAAGGCAAGGGAAACTTTTAATGATCATTTTAATTTATTTGGAAATTTAAAAAACAGCTGTTGACAAATAAGAATACAAGTGGGAAAGGGGGCAGAGATAAAAACATAAATGGGAGGAAATAATCAGATACAGGTAAAGAATATTGGGAATGGAGACCCTATTGGATTAAGCTCAGTGATGTCACCTTTTCTTTAGAAATAAGGCCATACTCCTGTCTTTGTTTTTGCCCTTAACTATTCGACCGGAAACTTTTTGGGTAGGAAATTTAAAAGCACAGAAAGCAGAAAAGATAGGAACCCACATTCAGGACCAAAGTCACAGGCCAAGAGCTAAGTCCCAGAATAGCAGGTGATAGCAGGTCAGGCAGGTAGACAGAGTGGAGGAAGGCCTCCGCCTCTGCTGCCCAGAGAATGAGGCTCCGCCAGCCGCCTAGCAGCAGCATTGCTTCTGGCAGCAGCACTTACACTGGCAGCACTTCTGCTGACAACAGCCCTTCCCACAGCCACAGCCACAGCCACAGGAGCCACAGCCACAGGAGCCACAGCCACAGGAGCGGCGGCAGCAGCAGACCACGGGGACACTGCAGCAGCCCCCACAGCAGCCACGGCAACAGGGGCAGCAGCTGGAGCAGCAGCCGACCCGGTAGCATCTGCAGGTGGTGCAGCCACCACAGCCACCACAGCCACCACCGCAGCCACCACAGCCGCCACAGCCACCACCGCAGCCACCACAGCCACAGCCACCACCGCAGCCGCCACAGCCACCACAGCCACAGCACCCCATGTTGTTAGTAGAGAGGAGTCAGGAGAGGCGAGGAGTGATAATCAGGAGAGGAGGGAGGTTGGATGTCTCCTTCTGCTGGTGAGCGCTTATATAGCACCTCTGGGGATGGAGAGGGAGTGATCCAGAACACATGACCAGTGGTTACTTCCTTGTTGTTGTTACTACAGTTTCCATATAGGGTATCAGGGTTATGTCTGTTTACACTCTTTTGAACTATATTTGACAATAGCTCATTTCAGCTTTTCTTGTTAAGGTCATGTTAGAAGCAAACCAGATGCTAACATGTTATAGGGGATCCTCATTTTCACAGAAACACAGTTGAACCTTTGAGATTTGGCATTAAGAAGGCATCCAGTTGCTATGGGCTCCTTTCCACATCTCACTGGTTTTCTCTCCATACATTCAGTTGAAAGCACGTTACAGTGTTTCCTCACACTCAAACTCCCGAAGAACAATCCTACCAGATTAGGAAATATAGATTCTGAGCAGCAAACCTGTTACAAAATGAAGCTGGGGAATCTGACAGCCACCACGGCCCCATCCAGGTCCCAGGCACCGGCAGCAATGGCCCCAGATGCTCCTACAGCAGCATAAGAGACGAAGAGCCCACTCTCACTCTCATTTTTCTTGCCTTGTATTTTTTTCAGCCTCAGTATTAGTCTCCATCCTTCAAATTCCACCTGGACACACTCCTGCATATGGTGCACACTCCTCTCCCCTGTCAGGCCTCCTATTTCTCTGGTCTCTGCACCTGCACTCCCCAAGGGACCCACCTGCTCCAAAGTCACCGAGGTCATGCTACTTAGCACAGGGCTGTTGCTCTCAGACATCCATTGATACCATATCATCAAGGATAAGAAGTCCTTCCCATCCAAAGCAAAACACACCAACAATTACATCATGGAAATGCAGATGCGTGAGAGGATTTCTTTCTGGTTTTAAAACAACCATTCCAGCCCAGGTGTGAGAAGACCAGTCACAATGGTATGCTCCAAATGAAGAGGTAAAAGTAGACATTTCCACTGGTCAGCAAATGCAGTGATGGCATCTGGCCTTGGCTGTGGCCTTTGAATCTGTTTCCCTTTTCACATTCCCAGCTCCCAATGTTACTTTCTATTGCAAGCTCTTTGAGGTCTGGGACTGTGCCTTAACCTTCCCTGTGCCCTCCCTTTCCCCGCCCCCCCCCCCCCCCCCCCCCGCTCCACAGAGCCCCAAGATCACCTGCCCAGAGTCTGACTGAAGCTGCCTGAGGATGTAAGCCCCGCCCACAGGTCACAGGCACAGTGCATATCCCCTGAGAATCATGGATGCACAGAGAAGTCTGCCCATTCCCGCTGACAGCCTGGTTCCCTGAATGCTTCCCTAGAACTCTTAGGCATTCTTTTACTCACATTATAACATAATATTTTAAAAATGAACAAAACTGAAAATGTGTGAAGATATCTACAAGGGAAGTAAATAAGAGATGAGGGATTCTTCCATGTAAATGAGCCAAATAGCAACAAGGAAGTGGTCATGTGTCCTCCCTCTGCCACTCCCAGAGGTGCTATATAAGGGCTCCCCCAGCAGAAGGGCATCAGACCTCCCTCTCCTCCTGACTATCACTCCTCACCTCCCCTGAATCCTCTCTACTGACACCATGGGGTGCTGTGGCTGTGGTGGCTGCGGTGGTGGCTGCGGTGGCTGCGGTGGCTGCGGTGGTGGCTGCGGAGGCTGCGGTGGTGGCTGTGGCGGCGGCTGTGGTGGCTGCACCACTTGCAGGTGCTACCGGGTCGGCTGCTGCTCCAGCTGCTGCCCCTGCTGCAGAGGCTGCTGCGGGGGCTGCTGCAGTATCCCCGTGGTCTGCTGCTGCCGCCGCTCCTGTGGCTGTGGCTCCTGTGGCTGTGGCTCCTGTGGCTGTGGCTCCTGTGGCTGTGGCTCCTGTGGCTGTGGCTGTGGGAAGGGCTGCTGTCAGCAGAAGTGCTGCCAGTGTAAGTGCTGCTGCCAGAAATGTTGCTGCAAGAAGCAATGCTGCTGCTAGGCGGGCCATCCGGCCTCTGGACAGGTGCTGCAGGTAAGACTTCCTCCTCCCTTCCTGCCTGTACTTCTCTGACCCGCAACTCACAACCTTGACCTGAACCTTATGACCAACCACAGGAATCTACATTGCTGTAGTTTCTGTGATCATGCCCACGTTTAATAACCACCAACCAAAGTAATAATTGTTTAGTCTTCTTGTCAGTCACCATTGCAATCATGTCCTCTCCAAAAGAGAGTCAAGATAGTTAATGTCCTATCTTCTTGAAATGCTTCTTTATTTACCTCCTGTTCTTACCACTGCATTGTCATCTCCATGTATGCAAAACAACAGTTATCTTAATAAATTATATTAAATCAGCCTCAAAGAGCCATTTCTTCCTCTCTTTCCAGTGCTAACACTGCCCGCCCATGGGGGAAATATGTTTAGATCCCATCAGATGAGGCAGACATTATAGGTGTAAAGCTATCAATTAATCAAAAACTAGATAAATTCTTTGCAATAGATATAGATGGCTTATGAATGACTAATCTGTCAAAGGTTTACCAAGAATCAAAGGATTTAAAGGCAAATCCCCAATCTTAGCACCTCAATGTCATAAATTAAGCTCTCCCCAAACCTCTCCCTCGATAGAGCCTTAGCAACCGAAGTCTGAGTGTGTGATGTATGCACAGACCCTTCAGGGTCATAGGGGCACTGAGGAACTTGCCACATTTGAGGATCATCATTTGTGATGGTCACTCTTGTCTGCTTCCAGTGTCCTCTTCTACTGCGTGTTGATTTTGATTGACATGCCTCATTGCTGAGTATTACTCCAAAACACAGCATAAATGGAGGCTTGCGTTCCATCACATTTCTTTGACCATTAGCACTACAGCTCATGCGTGCTTTCCATTCAGCCATCACCCCTCACTAAGCACCCATATCCTCCAACTCAGCTGTCCCGGAACCCAATGACGAAGTGGGCTCCAGCCAGGGCAGGCATCATGGACATCTACCAGCCACATCAAACTACAAAACCAGCTCTCAGTTGTAACATGAGAAGATGAGCATTAGATTCAAAATAATCATATTATGAGCCACTTCCATATCACACCCACAGCCTTCTCTGAAGGAGCAACATACACAATAAAACGTGTCTCCAGACGCCCCTTCTGTTAATTTCCTGTCATGACCCTTGGCCCTTTTGTCTGTAGACTCTAGATTATTGATCCATCATTGTTGGTTTAGAGCAAAATGAGAGAGAAAAAGGTCAGGGGGATGCCTGTTGGGTCAGGAAGTGGGAT
This sequence comes from Myotis nattereri, assembly GCF_964212035.1. Classification (NCBI taxonomy): domain Eukaryota; kingdom Metazoa; phylum Chordata; class Mammalia; order Chiroptera; family Vespertilionidae; genus Myotis; species Myotis nattereri. The sequence goes on along the minus strand of NC_138082.1, from coordinate 28,464,604 downwards.
GAGGTCAAAGGCAGCCAAGCCCCTTGGGAGTGTCTCCCAGGAGAAGGACATTCTTACCCCAACCCCACAGCAGGCTGTTTCTTTGCCATCCCAAGCTGAACCTGACAAAGATGGATGCTTAAACAGGTAGAACTGACCAAATAGAATGAAATAAGCAAAGAAAACATGAATAACCATGTCAGATAAAGCTCCCAAAGGGGTCATTCCCTGTGGGATTCAGAAGATAGGGTTTGAGGAGGGGCTTATGAGATGAGCCTCCTCAAATTCTAAGTTGACAAGGTAGTTTGGGTACACACCTGGCTCTGTTTCTATTTTTTTACCACCTTCCAACATCTGGAGCCTCAGTTCCCTCTGGCCACCCAGAAGCCCTTCATTACCCTCAGTCTCTTGGGTTTAACTCAGGGTCCCCACCCTCTGACTCATCCTCCCTCCCCACCCTTAGGACCACATCTTCTCATGTGGCTGTTCCTCAGCCAGGAGAAAGGGGTCAGGAAGGATGCCCTCATCCATCTACCTTACCCAGCTTTTCCTCACTGAGGATTCTGACACACTTTTCCCACAAAGTCAGCTTTATTGACACAGTTCTGGAGTTCCTCCTGGCAAAGAAGATATAAAGCTTCGGAGGCCCTTGCTGCATGAACCTGAGTTTGTTTTCAGTCACTGTAATTAGAAGGCATGGAGTGGTCAGGATTTGCTGAGGGGTCATACTCGGTGTTTACACTGATTTATGAGAAAAGGTCCCAGGGATCACGGTGAACCAGTGACACTTGCTGAACATTTATTTGCCAGGCTTCATGCTGGGTCATTTGGGGGCCACCAAGACAGAATTCCTACAGTGAAATAGGTGACAGCTTGATATGTAAAGAAGATAAGTATAAATCCATAATAGCTATGGGGGAAAAAAAACCCAAAGGGCATATTATATTGAGCATAGGTCACTAGCAATATCACATAAATGAAGGACAAAGCATATGGCATCTCTATGTTTTGTTACTCTTTTGTTATAAAATCCATATGTTGAAGTCTCATCATCTCCCATAACCTCAGAATGTGACTACACTTGGAGGTAGAATCTTTTTTAAAAATATATATATTTCTATTGGTTTCAGAGACAAAGGCAGAGGGAGTTATAGAAACATCAATGAGGAGAGAGAATCATTGATCAGCTGCCTCCTGCACATCCCACACCAAAGATAGAGCCACACCCCAGGCATGTGCCCTGAACTGGGAATTTAACCATGACCTCCTGATTCATAGGTCAATGCTCAACCACTGACCCACGCCGGCTGCAGTAAAGAGATAATTAAGTTAAAAGGAGGTCATTAAGGTGGGCCCTAATGTTGTTTTTTCTTTATTGATTAAGGTATTACATATGTGTCCTTATTCCCCTACTGTCCTCGCACCCCCCAACCCCCACTCATGACCTCACCCTCCTGGTGTCTGTGTCCATTGGTTAGGTTCATATGCATGCATACAAGTCCTTTGGTTGATCTCTGGGTCTGGTGTTCTTATAAGAAGAGGATATTAGGACACAGACATGTACAGAGAGAAGACGACCTTCTACACACCAAGGAGAGAGGCTGCAGAAGAAACCAAACTGACCAACACCTTGACCTTAGACTTTCAGTCTCTAGAACTGTGAGAAAGTAAAATCCTGTTGTTCAAGCCACCCAGTCTGAGTTACTTTGTTATGGCAGCCTTGGCAAACTAACACACTCTTTTGGACATGCGTGATGGGTGTCAATGATACACACGTTTGAGTGTGTGCTGAGCTGAGGGCTTAAAGGGATGCTGTGACAAAAGTGAACCCATGTGATGAATCATCCTTGATGTTAAAATGAAAGAAATGTGCCACACGCACGAGGTGGCACATGGATACAGTGTGGTTTCTGGCTTTCCCTAACACATTCAGCTCTCTCTTCCTCCACCAGAGCATAGTCCACTCAATTCCCACCACATGAAGCTACCATCCAATTCACAAGGGAATCAGACAGGAAATGTCCACGGTGGGTAGGGGTAGAGGGATGGGAACTGAAGAATATGGGAAGAACACCCATATGCACACATCCTACATCTCCCGTCAGTTGCTGAATGGTTGTAGCTTCCTCTCTGTAATCTGATTTCATTTTGGGTCTTCCTTTAGGTTATCCTAGTAATTGGCCTAAACCTGGTCCATATCCCTTACTGTGGGAAATTTATAGGCAGGACCTCTAAGGATTTGAAAACTAAGTGAGAACAATATCTGATTGAAAATGATATACTGAGCTCAGTTGAACTACAGAAATTTATTTATAATTGTGACCATGTTGCCTTTTCAGGAATTAGTCCCTCTGAAAACTGGCTCCTTGTGATGAAGGTATAAGGAAACTTACTGCAAAGACAGGGATGGCTGGCCTTCACTTTGCAGTGACAGCACCTCTACCACTCTCTGCCTCTAGTCCAAAATAAACCAGATATGATAGAGATAACATACACCGAAAAGTCTACAGGGAACAAGGGGTCACATATTCACTTCCATGACGTCATTCTGAATGTTTGCAAGAGCTACCTTCCCACCTCTGATGGAAACACCCATGGCAGGTGTCGCTTTCAGCCTTGGATCCTAATGATCTGATCACAGTCCACTTCGCCCAAAGGCCTGCCTTTATGTCCAGGTGTTTCTCAATATGAACATGTGCCAGCAAAAGTAAAAAGCCTTCTAAAATATTTATGTCCTAAATACTACTCATGGTCTCAATTATCAAATACCATTTGTATTTCAATTTGTATCTTCAAAGTGAGTGATAGTTGTTGAGGATTAACTAAAGTTGAGTTTCCTTTCTAGGTATAAAAGAAATAGATCTTCCTATCTAATGGTTTTCCTATCAGGAATGGACAATCCCAGTCTGTCAAAAAGGCACTAATTTGGTAAGGGCTGCTCAAGGTCCCTCTAGGCTTGGGAAGCAATAAATGAAAACATGGTTTAAGTTATTGAGTAAGATCTGAAATGAATCTTAGGGGAATCCTAAGCCTACTATCCCGGTCAAGGTTAAACTAATTCAGACAGAAAAGCAAACAGCAATTCTCTTGGAAAGAACCAGTGAGGCCTGAGGCTGGTAAAGTCCATGTCCACTGCTGATCACTCATTTAGCGCAGGCTGATGGAAAAGCTAAACTAGCAACACCAAAGCTCTAATGGGCACTGCTGGCTGGATTTAGGGGAAAAAATAAAAGGTTGCACGAATGCAGAGGTGGAACTCTGCCCTCTGAGCAAAGCAGAAATGGCCCTGTTATGGGTTCACTCAGCGAGATAGACCACCGACTCAGAATTTAAATTTAGGAGCCTTTCTTAAGCTGGCCAGCTGACTACAGTTTCAGCACCCCGCCGAAGCAGAGGCTGTACTGCAGTGACGACTACACGAGTTACATTTTATATTAAATTCTGTGGAGGCCCAGAGAAAAATGTGTCTTTCAAATTCTGGGCCCCCCAATATGGAGGAAACTCTCTTTTTTTATACTTTTTCCAGTCTTTTGTCTCCCAAATTTGGAATGAGACTTCGGGGTCTTCTGAGAAAGAAGGCTTATGTGCTGGGAAGGGGCCATGAGACCATATCTCAAGGCCTGGCCTGATGTCAGTACCTTCCTATCCATGTGTTTTAGGAACAGACAGCACAGCATGACCCGTCTGGCCAAAGTGCCAGATATGCAGCCCAGCACAGCCCCAGTAGATCGAAATAAAAAATCAATGTAGTCATCCTTATCTTGGTACTAGGCTTGTTTCTGAAAATGTATTTAAATGTGTTCTTTGTGAATAAAACAGGATTTTTTTTAGGGTTGTCTTTTATTTATTTATTTACTTTTGATCTTTATTGTTGAGAGTATTACAGATGTCCCCCATCCCCCCCACCCCGACCACCCCACCCCCATTGCCCATCAGGTTCCTGCCCTGCCCCAGGCCTTCACCGCACTATTGTTTATGCCCATAGGTAATGCATATATGCATATAAGATCTTTGGTTAATCTCCTCCCAACCCCCACCCCTCTTCTTTCTGAGATTCTTTTTTTTTAAATATATTTTTATTGATTTCAGAGAAGAAGGGAGAAAGAGAGAGAGACAGAAACTTTAATGATGAGGAAGAATCATTGATTGGCTGCCTCCTGCCCACCCCCTACTTGGGGGGATTGAGCCCCCAACCCAGGCATGTTCCCTTGACTAGAATCGAACCCTGGATCCTTTAGTTCGCAGGCCGACGCTCTATCCTCTGAGCCAGACTGGCTAGGGCCCTTCTGAGATTCTTAATAAATTAAGGGAATTTGTCTATCTGTAAATGGAACTCTTGCCTCAAAATGAATCCAAACTGTAGATAAAAGTCATACTTTAGGTGTTCTGTTTGTGTGGGTAACTGGGGTGCAGGGACAGGAGGAGTATCCGCATGGACCTTGCTCACTATTACTACCCAACACCAAGGCCTTTTAAGGGAGATTAAGATTTTCCAGGAGATAGGATATGGTCAAACAAAAATAAAGACAAAGGAAAACTTTTAATGATTATTTTATTTTATTTGGAGACTTAAAAAACAGCTGTTGACAAATAAGAATACAAGTGGGAAATGGGGCAGAGATTAAAAAAAAAAACACATAAATGGGAGGAAATAATCAGATACAGGTAAAGAATATTGGGAATGGAGACCCTATTGGATTAAGCTCAGTGATGTCAGCTTTTCTTTAGAAATAAGGCCATACTCCTGTCTTTGTTTTGGTTCTTAACTATTCGACTGGAAACTTTTTGGGTAGGAAATTTAAAAGCACAGAAAGCAGAAAAGATAGGAACCCACATTCAGGACCAAAGTCACAGGCCAAGAGCTAAGTCCCAGAATAGCAGGTGATAGCAGGTCAGGCAGGTAGACAGAGTGGAGGAAGGCCTCCGCCTCTGCTGCCCAGAGAATGAGGCCCCGCCGGCCGCCTAGCAGCAGCATTGCTTCTGGCAGCAGCACTTACACTGGCAGCACTTCTGCTGACAACAGCCCTTCCCACAGCCACAGCCACAGCCACAGGAGCCACAGCCACAGGAGCCACAGCCGCAGGAGCGGCGGCAGCAGCAGACCACGGGGATACTGCAGCAGCCCCCACAGCAGCCACGGCAACAGGGGCAGCAGCTGGAGCAGCAGCCAACCCGGTAGCATCTGCAGGTGGTGCAGCCACCACAGCCGCCACAGCCACCACAGCCACCACAGCCACCACCACAGCCACCACCACAGCCGCCACCGCAGCCTCCACAACCACAGCACCCCATGGTGTCAGTAGAGAGGACTCAGGAGAAGGTGAGCAGGGAGATTCAGGAGTTAAGATAGGTTTGATGCCCCTTCTGCTGGGGGAGCCCTTATATACCACCTCTGGGGGAGATTATTGACCCAAGACTCAATGCCACTTCCCTGTTGTGGATGCAAATATCCACAGTAGCATCTCACATGGCCTTTTGTGTACTTCCTTAATGGGTCTGTCTGACTTGAAAATCTTGTAAATTTAGCTTATACTTATCTTTATAAAGCCATCTTTAAACTAGAAAAGAAAACAACTCTTAATTCCCTTCTCTTTTTTTCGTAATTGTAAAAATCTGAGCAAGATCACAATTCCCCCGGCTACTTTTACATGTCTCGGTTGTAGCAGCCCAGGACAAAGATTTTTCATTCCTCCACCATGTATACCCATTTACTAAGCTGTAGAACATCCCTTCAGACAGAAAAGGACGTTTTGAAAATCGAAAGGGGAAGATGATCCCAGGTCATAACATGTCATCGCCCCGAGGCAGAGGTGCTGGGCATTTGTCCATCCTGTGACACAGGTTAGGACTCTGACTCACAGGAGAGGGGATCCTGGTTATCAGGGTCATTACAGAGTGTCCTTAATCTTAGGCCAGATGCTGGTGCACATCTGGGTAGAACTCATTCAAGGTGTGTCTGCACTCAGATTCACCCACATCCAGGGCTGCCAGCTTGTCTGTCCCCTCTAGAGGTAGACAACAATCCCGGCTCCCGGCCTGTGCAACCAGCTCATAGGAAACCAACGTGCCACCCATTCGTCAGTAGCATAAATTCCTACGTAAAGCATGGCTCAATTGTGTAAGCATGCCAGTTAAAAATAACCAGGTGTTGCTGTCCTAAATAGAGGGCACTATTTAGCGTATCTATCAATTAACTTCCTGCTTACAGTTCTATTGCTAAAGATAAACACGCGAGCAGATGAAAATCAAATCAACAAATACTTGTTGAACACATTTTTTGTGCCAGGCAACGTGGGCAATACAAAGAAGTGTACGTCTAAGCAACTTCAAACTATTAAGAGAGATGAGGGAAAAAAAATAATTGATTAAATTAAGGACAGGAAAAGACTTGATAGTCCAATAAGAGTTGACTCAAGGTACTGGCTGATTAAGTTCCAAGTGAATATTAAGGTTTACAAAGGTTCTCAGAGTTCCAAATTGCTTCCAATTAGGTAGTGAAGAAAGGATGGCTTTCTGTAGAAGGCAGGGCTGGAGCTGCAGCATGAATGGGAACTGAACATGCAGAGGGTGGAGGAGGAGTGAAGGGTGGAGCGCGCCATCTGCCATCATCCTGCTTGAGTTGCCTCCTTCCTTCACCTCCAGCTATGTGACCTGATCCCTCTGTATCTCGAGCTCCTGGTGGAAATAATAATACCTATATCCTAGGGTTATTGTGAAATGGAAAACTTAGAATAGAGCTTGGGACACAATAAGTGGGCAGTAAATATTGGCTATTACTAGTATTTCAAGTTAGGCTACATGTTGTAAGGGAAAATGCAAGAATTATTGAGGAGACAGAAAGAAAAGCAGAATTACATACAGTGGAAAATTTATTCAAGGGAGATAGCAGGTGTTTAAGCTGGAAATAAAAGTTGAAACTAGTTATGAACTTTAGGGAGTGGAGACCTTGATAACTCTTTTGCAGGTGAATTATATAGCATGGTAAAATGGTTTTTCAGGAAGATGTGTCTGGCAGCAGCTCATAGGATATGTTAAAGAAAACCTAAAGAGAGACCACTTAAATGCCTATAGGTTGGAAATATAATCCTCATTAAAAATTGAAATTATTTTTTTAATTCTTACCCAAAGACAGAAGAGAGAGAGAAAGACATCAAAGACATCAATTGCCTTCCATATGTGCCCTGACCAGGGATAGAACCCACATCCCAGGTATGTACCCTGACTGGGAATCAAACAGCAACCTTTCAGCACATAAGATGACACTCAACCAACTGAGCTACTCTGGCTGGGCTCTTACTAAAATTCTTATTCATCACAATACGTTACACTAATGAATACAATGAAGGTAGTCCTTCAAGGCTACCACAGTTGACAGCAGAAGCACAAGCCAGCTGACCGACAACCAAATCATGGTGCATTCTGCTTCGCCATTCTGAGCACTGCCCTTGGGTGGAGGTAGGAGGCTCATCTACAAAAGTGACTGAGACAGGGTTCTGCCCTGTGCTCTAATCTTCTCATGGGCCAACGGAAAACTGAGCAGATGCCCTTGGTCCAATGTCAAAGGGTTTGGTTAGAGATTTGGGAAGGGGCCCTGGGTCCTGGGAGAGAGCAGTCGCAGAACCCCAGAGATGGGATCTGACCTAAACCCTGAGGAACGAGGAAAAAGCCCACTCCCTGAAGGGGCTCACATTCCCTGCATGGTCTTCTGAGATTGGGGCCGACCAGCACACGCAAGCACAAAGGCGTGTTTTTTCCATTTGCAGAGAAAGTCAAATCCATCCTACAAGTACTTCCTCCATAATGTTTCACCCTCCTCTGGTTCCATGTACCAATCAATATTTTTGAGCTATTACAATGTTCCAGGCATAATTCTAAGTATTTTACGTGTATCATTTTAATTACTTCCTGCAATAATCTCCCAATGAAGAGACTGTTGATACTCCTATTTTACTGATGAAGAAAAAGTAGGATACAGGAACATTCATTGTCTAAGGTCACAGAGAAATTGGAGAGTCAGAAAACAAGCACAGCAGCCTGATCCCGGAGCCAGTCCTGGAAAGTTCAATGTCTAGATCAGGGATCAACAAACTAAGGCCCACTTTTTGGCCTGCCACCTCATTTTGTAAATGAGGTTTTATTGAAACAAAGCCACTCACGCATTTACGTGTTGTCTATAGTTGTTTCAAGTCTTAATGGCTGGACTGAGTGGTTGCAACAGAGATCACGGTCTGCAAAGCAGAAAGCATTAACTATCTGTTGTTGTTGTTTTAATGTGTTGCAGTGCCGTTGGTTAATAACATGGCATAAATTTCAGGTGTGCAGCTTTCTAACACATCTGTCTACACTATTGCGTTTACCACCTGCAGTCTAGTCTCCTTCTGCCACCATGTATTTGACCTTCTTTACCCTCTTCAGCTTCCCCAACTCCTTTCCCTCTGTTGTTCTACTTGAGTTTTTGTTTTATTTTGTTTTGTTTTTGTTAATCATTCGCTGAGGGTATTTTTTTCTACTGATTTTTAGAGAGAATGGGAAGGAGGGAGGGAGAGAGAGAGTGAGAGAAACACCGATGTGAGAGAGCTACATCGATGGGTTGCCTCCCACACGCACCCCTGCTGGGACCGGGGATCGGGCCTACAATCGAGATAGGTGCCCTTGACCCGGAATCAAACTCATGACCCTACACTCTGTGGGTCTGTGCTCTAACCATTGAGCAACCAGCTAGGGCCCTATGAGATTTGTTGTTTGTTTTGTTAGTTCATTTGTTGCTTTTTGTTTTATATCCCACATATGTGCAAAATCATAGGGTTCTTACTATCTGGTTCTTTATAGAAAAATCTCCCAAACACTGGCCTATTTCCTGTAGAACTTTCAGTTTGAAAGGCAATTTTTGAGCGCAAGCACGTTGTTGTAGACCTGAAACTGCGATAAGCTGCAGTGCAAAGGAGTTCGACACCCTTGTTCTCTCTCAGCTCTAATAAGCCACAGCTTCAATGAATTTTCACACTTGACTTCCCTCCTTAAGTGGAATCTGGTTTTGTTTCCATAAGTGTTAGGTGAGCTACCTGTTTATTTACCAGTCCTTGGGCTCACAGAAGCCATGTCAGGGTGTGAGACTAACCAATTTGAAGTAGTCATTCTTTCCAACAAATGAATATGATTCCATGTAGACAATCTACTTAAACCAGCATGGAAATAACAGTGGGGGTGAGGTGGGGGGTGGGTATATTTGGATCGATGTAATACTCCTTCCTCTGGCCAGGACTAGGATGGAATGCATGAAGCACTTGCTTGGGTTGCAAAATTTAAGGTGGCACCAAAAACTCAATTTCTCAAGATAAATAATATATTTTAAAAATGCAAAATATCCATGATGAGCCAAATATCAAAATTTTACATAAAGACAGGACTGGACTCTGCACTTGCCTGATTTGTTCTCCCCTGGTCCCAGCCCTGCTGCTTCTTGACAAAATTTGATACAGTTTAGCACCAACTAAGAATTTCAATGGTGCCACCATTCTGCAGATATAAACACGACCCTACCTCCCATCTAGTGAAGACTGTAGCAGGAGGAAAGAGACCTGCGGTTAATAGTAGGGAATCCAAAGGTCCCATTCCCCATGGAGCAGATTTTCAGTTATATTCACTGCACAAAATATTTCTGGGAAGCTCCACCATGAATCCTGTGCCAGGGTCCGAAAGGCCACAAGGATGAGCGAGGCTCACTCCCGACCCCACTCCTCCTCTACAGCCTGCAGTCCGGGAGCTAAGAAAGCAAGCTTTCGTGTCCAGGAGACTAGATCTGAATCCTGGCCCCACCATGTAGTGGCTGATACTTCTCTTCACAACCTTGATGCCTGAAGTAGCTAGTGGAGATGATGTTAGTGCCTGCCTCTTACATCGTTGGGAGGATTAAATGGGATGATGCTTGCTGGCCATCTCAGCTGCTGCCATCATCATCACCATCTCAGTGGGTGACCAAATGATTCATTCACCCTGCTCCCCACCGGTCCAAGTTAGATCGCCACCACCCATCACCCACCCACTTGTGTAAGCTGGAACCATCGTTCCTGAATTCTCCTTGAATCCCACGCTACATCTAAACCGTTCTTGGCCCAGCCAGTGTTGCTCAGTGGTGAGCATCGACCTATGAACCAGGGGGTCACAGTTTGATTCCCAATCAGAGCACATGCCCAGGTTGTGGGCTCCATCCCCAGTGTGGGATGTGCAGGAGGCAGCTGATCGATGACTCTCTCTCATCATTTATGTTTCTATCCCTCTCTCCCTCTCCCTTCCTCTCTGAAATCAATAAAAAATATACTAAAAAGAAACCGTTCTTGAATATCTCCATTGTGGTTCAGGCCCCCATCCCCAGGGCCCAGATCCCTCCAGCAGCGTGTCTGATTTTCCACCTCTGGACTTAACCTCCCTCCAGCCCATTCTCCCTGTGCTGACAGACTGATATTTTCTACAAAGGGCATCGTTCACCCACCAAAATCCTTCAAAGAATTTTTCTTAGTGTGGAATATAGCATCCAAACTCTTGAATGCAACTTTCTGCATCTGGACTTCGCTCACCTCTCCAGCCTCATCTCTCATCACACTACCCCATCACACTCAACTCAGCCTGAGCTTAGCTGTCCCCACTGGTCACACTGCTTCTCCCCTCTGGTCGTTGCTCACAGAGTCACCTCTGCCTGCAATGGCCTTCCCTCAAATGCTCCCTGACACACCCTTGTCCCAGAGGTAGCCTTCGTTCTTCATGCCTTGGCCCAAGAGTCACCACCCCCTGAGATTTCTACCCTCTCCCCCTACACAAAGCCTGACTCAGGTACCCTTTCTGTGTTTCCATAATAGCCCAGGCTTCTCTGGCACATGTTCTTTTTTTTCCCCTTGGGGCCCCATTTTTCACGTTTTGGGTGCTTCAGGAAACAAAACCCCAGCACTACCACCAATCCCCATCACCTTCACCCCCCCCCCCGAAAATCCTTGGGTGAGTACAGGGATCCCTCAGGCAAAATGTCATTTGGGGGCAGCAGCCAAGGGGGCTGTCCCTCTCGCTAATAAACGGCGCTGGACGCAGGGCCCAGGCCCCCCACCGGCTGCAGGAGAACACAGCGGTGGGGGAGCCAGGACGGGGTTGCCAGTGCAGTGGCGGGAGCAGCCAACAAAGGAAATGATACCACGTGTGACTGATGGAGAGTCTGATCGTGCACTAAGTCATTTTATTAGCAAATTGTAAACAGCAATGTTGACAGAGGAGTAGAAAAGCCTGCACACAGGCAGAAAACTCCACATGGCCAAATCCAGGCAGCAGTTACTTATAAACAAATTGGACAGTAGAAGCAGAGAACTACTAGCATGAGGGTTCCCAGGAGACTCTGACTTTGCCCAGGGAGCATCAGTTCCTTGGTCGCATATTTATTTCACGCTACGTGGTTTGGGCAACTTTGTGCAGAGTGAGAGCAAAGGGAGATCCCAGGAAGACAAAGCCTGAGGCACAGGAAGCATGAGGGGGAAAGCTCGTGAGAGAGGGCTCGAAGGAAAAAGTAGACAGAATGGGCCGAAGCAAAGTCTTACCAGCAGGAGAGAGGGTGGCCTCCCTCAGCTGCTGGGCCGGGGTGAATTTCAGCCGCTGTCTAGCAGCAGCATTGCCTCTGGCAGCAGCACTTACACTGGCAGCACTTCTGCTGACAGCAGCCCTTCCCACAGCCACAGCCACAGGAGCCACAGCCACAGGAGCCACAGCCACAGGAGCCACAGCCACAGGAGCGGCGGCAGCAGCAGACCACGGGGACGCTGCAGCAGCCCCCACAGCAGCCACGGCAACAGGGGCAGCAGCTGGAGCAGCAGCCGACCCGGTAGCATCTGCAGGTGGTGCAGCCACCACAGCCGCCACCACAACCACCACAGCCACCACAGCGGCCACCACAGCCGCCACAGCCACCACCACAGCCACCACCGCAGCCACCACAGCCACAGCACCCCATGGTGTCAGTAGAGAGGACTCAGGAAAGGTGAGCAGGGAGATTCAGAAGGTGAGGGAGGTCTGATGCCCCTCTGCTGGGGGAGCCCTTATATAGCACCTCTGGGTATGAGAGAGGGAGGACACGTGACCACTTCCTTGTTATTGTTTATTTCAGTTTCTATAGGAAAACGTCAGGCTCCTACTGTTTATTTCCTTACTAGATACCTTTAGTCTTATTAAATCACATATTTTCAGTTTAGCTAAATTTAACTCTGTCTCACCCGGTGAGAATATTTAGCAAAGGACCTATCCCAATTTTCAAACAGAGCCTCTCTTGGAAGAGATGAGCCAGGGAGACCCATCTTCCCATCGACATTTTCCTTGCTCACTAGTATTTTCTCAGGGACATCGTGTGCTTCCCTTGACATCTCTCTGGGGAACATTCCTGAAGTCCCTCAGTAGGAGAAGGGGAACATACAAACTTAAATAAAGAAGGTAACTTCCAACATTGCTATTGGGGCCACGTATATCTAAACTTGCGATTATGTCTGCTTCTTCTCCCTGGGTAGACGCCCTGACTGCAAACCGTGAAGTCATTCAGTGAATTATAAAAATCACCCCCCTTGGGACACCCACAGGCTCCCGCTTCATCTTAAGGGTCGCCTCACCTTTCTGCCTAGTAATGAATTCTTCTTGCATGAGTCACATCTGTGGGCCCAGGCTTGATCATAAAGTAGGCAACAAGGCCACTGACGTGAGGTGTCAGAGGCCCTGGGAAGCTCCTCTGTCCCTTTTTGGGGACTCTGTCATCTAAGGGTTGATTTCTACAGTATTAGCTCAAGATCCACTGGCCACAGAGGCTTCCCAAGATTTGTTTGGTAGAACACTAGTTCTGTTACAGGATACTGAGGAGCTAGGCAAATTCCAGGACAAGAGGAATAGGGAAACTGAGACAAGAAAATGAAACAACAGTTTGGGCAGCTTGCAGCTAGTCTGCAGTAAAATCTTATCTTTCCCAACCAAGGACTCTTGAGAACAAATGGCTATTACCTCTCTACCCAAAGAATGCAAGCAAGAAGGGGGAGTTTCGATGCCTCTTCTCCCTAACCATAGAAAGCACGGTGTAAGTCACCCTGGAACTGCTAAGGCAGGAGAGGGGAAGGGGGACGGAAGAGGGAGAGATTTATCTCAAAGAAGTCAGCCGTTTGGGGGATGTAGGAGAGAAGAAGGAGTGTTCACTTCCCTGTTTAAACAGAGAAGCCAGCAGTCTCAGGGCTTGTCAAGATGAAATCGCCAAATATTTCTCATAAATTCTGGGAAAGCTGTAACAGAGCAAAAGGAAGACCTTGAGAGTTAATCTGTACCAAGATATCTGGCAGAGGAATTTAAAAACCTATAGACAGAAGGGTGTATTACCTCTTGAACCCCCACCCGGCTCACTTCTCAGGTTAGCTAAGAAGCCCATCTGGGCTCTAGGCCAGATGTAGTTTAATAGATTTGCTTGCATTGCTTCTTCAATAAACTTACTTGCTTTACTTTTTAATAAATTGGCTTTAATATAATGCAGTTGCTTGGAGTCACTCATTTGAATTCCTTCGTACAAGAACCAAGGAGGGGGCTGTCCAATCACACCTTTTCTGGTGTTTCTAGTGCATAAGACAGTTCCTTGGGATATTAAAGCATGCAACACAAAAATGGTTCAAATACGCTTAAAAGTAAGCCATTGAAATAAAGCTAAACAGTCTTTTTTGACCCTAGATCTTCTTAGAGGCTTCGATTGGTCATGATCCTGTGACTCACAAGGAGTCAAATCTACTAGACCACAGAACTTACTTTCACTCTGTCAGGTGAGAGCTCAGATTTTGATGGTGGATTTAGAAAAGCCCATTAACACATTCACTGCAGAGAATGGAAATAGAAGGAAGGAGCAGTAATTCTCAAACATCCATATAATCGAAGAATTCAATGATGACACTCAGTAGACTTAGAAATTGGAAAGAATTAATCTGCACTTTGTGGAATATCCTATAGTTTTAGAAACTTCATCGCTTACCTTTAGATGGGAGTACTTCTAAATGGGGCAAAGGATGGCCTATGGCCTATTTTCTTTATGAGGACTCTGGGTATAAAAAAGCCATGCCTTCCATTGTTGGCCCATCCCAGTGCTCTATCCCGCTAGTACTTAATGTCTTCTGTAGGTACAACAGCAATCTTGCTTTAATGTTTCCTCTTGTCCAGTGTAGACCCAAGAGTGAAATCTAGGAGTCTGATCATCAAACTATAGACTTGAGGACAGTCTTCAATAATTTTCTTGTAATAGCTAACAACCCTAATTCTTTTAGCTTTCTGTGGAGTTAGGAATAGATCTCAAGGTGGGGCCCCGGGGACCAGCAGCATCCGAATCACAAGGGAAGGTGTTAGAAATGCAAATTCTCGGAGAGTTTGGGGGTGGCGCCCAATAATCTGTGTTTAATAAATCCTCCAGGTGATTCTGATGCCTGTTCAAGTTTGAGACCTTTGGAATGTGCCAATATAGGGGAAGATCACTTTTTACCATTTTGCATTATTTAGTCACTTTTCTTATGTTTACTTTGCCTTCAGTATTTTTTCCCCACATGTTTTCTTAGAGCGATGAGCTGATGTTTACTACTTTGAAAGCAGCATCTTTTTCTGGCTAAGACTTTATCATCTGCTAAATTTGCACAATAAAACCCATAACACAGTGTTTCCTGATAATTCTCCTGTACTTCTAGGCTCACATCTCAACACACACATCTCAACATATATGTGATTTTCATTTCAACAAATAATAACTCAGAGCCCATTTACTCAAATATAAGCCCAGTTTGGGGTCTGGAAGCATGATCACCCTAACAATACCAAGTGTGGAACACTCTTTTTATAATGTCAGTTAGTTATACAATAAGAATAGAGTCACAGTTTTTGGCTTCATATTGCTATTCAAGCTAAACCATGTGCCAATGCCCTGTCATCAATGGCCAGATGCCTAATTCTAGACACATCTGAAAAGACAAAAATAGCTAATGCAAAGAGCAGTGTAGCCATCTGGCCATCAACAAAACCTTTTTCTCTAGATATCAGGCTCCTCTGTTGTCCCCTACACATGAAGTCCTAATGAATCTCAACCAAACATCACAAGTTTCCAAGGTTGCAGAGGTGGTCTAACCCCTACCCAGGAGAAGATTCCAGAAAATCAGGACTGAAATCATGTTTGGGAAATTGCAATTCTAGGACCTGTGATACTCTTAGTGATTTCTATACATCGCAAGGAACAATCTTCCACCTAATGACAGATTCTTTTTAAAGGGAAGAGCAAAAAAAAAAAAATAAGCTCTATACTAACAAAAAGCATATGGAAACAGATTAAAACCATATTTATTTTCATGTTTCCCAAACGAAAAAAAAAATACTTATATAGAAATATAACAAAACATTATAGGATTGTACTCCTTTTTTTTTTTTTTTTTTTTTACAGGATTGTTTTCTGCAGGAGGAAGAAATCAAAGAAGACCTAAATAAATGGAGAGGCACATCATGTTCATGGATGGGAAGACTCAACAAAGTAAAGATGCCAATTGATCTATAGGTCAAATACAATTCCAAAATTTCAGCCAGGTGCTGTGTAGATGTAGACCAGCTTATTCTGGACAATTGGTGCAGCCACTATGGAGAGCAGTATGGAGTAACCTCAAAAAAATTAAAAATGGAACTGTCTTATGACCCAGTGATCCCACTTCTGGGAATATATCCTAAGAATCCCCCAAAAAATGGATTCAAAAGAATATATGCACCCCATGTTCATTGCAGTGTTATTTATAATAGCCAAGATCTGGAAACAGCCTAAGTGCTCATCAGTAGATGAAAGGATAAAAAAGCTGTGCTACATTTACACCATGGAATACTACATGGCTATAGAAAAGAAGGAAATCTTTTCTTTTGTGACAGAATGGATGGACCTAGAGAGCATTATGCTAAGTGAATAAGCCATCTGAAAAAGACAAATACCAGATGATTTCACTTATATGTAGAATCTAATGAACAAAGTAAACTAACAAATGAAAATAGAAACAGACTCATAGATACAGAGAACAGATTGACAGCTGTCCAAGGGGAGGGAAGTTGTGGGACAGGGTAAAAAAAAAAAGGGGGTGAGGAATTAAGCAACAAAACCCAACAAATTTATAGACACAGACAGTATGGTGATTACTGGCGGGAAAGGAGATTAGGGGAGGGAGGAGAGGGTAAAGGGGGGAAAATGATGATAGAAGGAGACTTGACCTTCACACACAATACAAATACAGATGATATATTATAGATTGTACACCTGCAACCTATATAATTTTATTAAACATCACCCCAATAAATTCAATTAAAAAATAAAGTTTGTTGGTCAAGCACAGGACCTATTTAGCTAAAAGAATTTTGAAAATGAAAAATAAAGGAACAAAATCACTCTACCTGATGACCCAGATTATTATGTAGACACGGTAATCAAGACCATGAGATGGGAAGAGGGACAGACACCTAGATCAAGGGAAAAGGGTAGGGGTCCAGGAGAGGACCCACACAAAGAGGCCAAACTGATTTCTGACAAAGGAGAAAAAGTAATTCAATGGAAGAAGAAGAATCTTTTCAACAGATGATATTAGAGCAATGGCACATCCATGCAAAAAATCTAAACCTGAACCTTACATCAAAATATCTACTGATTAAATGAAAGGAAGCTCATTCACAGACTCGATTGCCCCCTCACCGGTGTGAGCACCTGCCTTTTACATGGTCTGACTGGTATGTGCCTGTTTACAAGACCCTTGAAGTTCTGGAGGGCAGGAACCACGTGGCTTTGGTTTTGAACTCCCAGGTCCTTTCACAGTGTATGGCATCAATTAATATTTGATGAATGAATGATTTCACCCTCTTTCCAGGGCATGGCAGCAGGTGGTCACATCACCAAGAATCAATTTAAAGCCATTTCCAAGGCCAGAGAGGCTGGGTTTTGAACAGTGTCTATGTGAGGCGTGTGGGTCACACAGAGATCTGACCCTTCTTTCCTCGGTAGAGTATGCAATTCAGTTGCGTCATTAGGCTTTGGGCCAGCGACATTCTTCACAGAAAACTCACCGAGCAGAGAAGCAAAGCAGCAAACCCAAAGTACAATGTGTCTTCCAGAAAGATTTTAAATTGAAACACTTTAAAAAATGCATGTCATCTAAATCAGCAGGGGGAATGCCTCATAATAATACAAGGAAGTTCATTTAAATTAAAATCAATGGTTTCATAAAGGATGCCTAAGGTCAGTCTTCCAAGCTTCTGGAGGTCACCAGAGCAGGTGATGGAACTCAGAAAATAATGCCATCTTGAAAGCAAACCTTCCGTTTTTTGTTTTTTTTGTTGTGTGTGTGTGTGTGTGTGTGTGTATGTGTGTGTGTTTTGTTTGTTTTTATGATTGAGCTGGTACTCTTTTTAAAAGGCATAAAAATCATCTCTTGATCCATCTAGAGTTGATTTTTTTTGTGTTTTTTATTTGTTTTTGCTATTGTGGTTTTTGTTACTCATTACAAAAAAAAAGTGTAATTAGATACAAGCAAAATTGAGCTACCAAAAAACTAAAATTCTGGCCAAATAGTTGGGCAATAAAAATCAAACCTTTGGAATGAGGTATCCAAAATGTCTAATCTATGAGGATATTTTGTAAGACCATCCAACGTGCTTCCACAGGCTGGAAATTCACCCTCCAGAGAAAAGACCTACCTGCCCCCCATCTCCCACCCAGATTTCACCCACACTAGCTCAGGGGGCAGCACCTTTGTTTCCTTCAATTACCAGCCTCTTGATCCTGGGTTAAGACATTTTGCCGCAGGACCAAGGCAAGAACAAAGAGACACATCTATTTCCTGGAACCTAAGGCATTCAAAATAGCTTTTGACTACTTTTTTAGGGAGGATGTTAATGAATATTCTTTCTCCTTTGAGTTGTTCTGACACAGAACAGAATCAAGAGTTAGAAAGTAGGAGTCATGGAAAGGAACAGAAAACAGGTGTCAGGAAAAGTTTGCTCACATACTGAGGTGCCAGTCCACATCAAACACTTCTCCATGGGAGCCATGGGACCTAGGGCTGAGCATTTTTACCCAGAAAAAACCACATCTGTAATCGTTCAAAAGACTGTGGGAATACAGTGTGGGAGGCTATAATTGCCACAGGCAGATCTACGAAGCCTTTGAACTTGAGGTCAGAGAACCTGGGTGTTATAAGGTTGATGAGCTAGGATGGATCCTGAGGGCGTGAGAGGGGAGTCGTCCACTAGGGTTCACACAGGTAATTGAAGGGATAACATACAGCAAAATGTTAAGGGCAAGTGACCAGTATCACTATTTGTCTTTATCTTAGCTCAGGAGTTGATGCCTTGGAACATGCATCGAATGGGAATGGGGGACAGCACCCTCTGGTCTTGTCCATATCACCCTGCACCTGTCTGCATGTCCACAAGTCACTAACCCTCTCTAAGCAGCCATTTCTTCCCTTTGTAAACATTGAGCTCAGATTCTGCCAAGGGTCCCTTCCAGCTCCTAAATTCTTCAGAGTTCAGTGATAATGAAGAACGGCCCATTTTAACTAAAATTTATTCCCCAGATATACACTTATTAAGGAAAGTATTGATTTGTCTACCGAAGGCAGGAGTTATTTTTATTTGATCTGGACTGAAGATTTCATTGTTACTAACTTGATGTATACAACTAATGTGAAGTGATTTCAGTCAAATTTACTTTCATGATGAGGGTTATGCAGATAATGCTAGAATTTTAATTTACATTAATATAAGGATATAGAACCACATTCTATTTTTAAAATTGGGCCAGATATAAAAGAAATATAGACTCTGAACACATAAAAGCTCAAAAATAAAAGCCATGACAACAATAATGAGGACCTAAATCATTGCCACCTATAGAGGGCATACATCAATAAAATTTAATTCTGAAGACAATCTTGAAAGATATCATGTTCCCCTTTTTACAAATTGAAAAACTAACATTCAGGGAGATTAAACAAGTGCCACAGGTGGGAGGCTTTCTGAGGTAGGGAGCTGGCTTGGGAATCCAGACTTGAGAGATTCTACCACCACGCGCCCACCTGGTTGCTGCCCTTCAACACCAGAGGCTGCGCCAAGCAGGTTGCTGGGTAAACAAGGGCAAATGCGGGCTGGGATGACTAGATGCCCAGGTATTGTTCCTTCTCCCTGGATAAGTAAAACCAATTTATCAGGAAATACTTGAAGGACAACTAACCTCTGTTCTCAATTTGAACAGTGTCGGCTTTCTATCACTTTAAAAGTAGCAGAGACTTGTAAAATATCAGGTTCTAATGGAGTGGGGGTGGGGGTAGGGTGATTTTCCAGTTGTTCCTTGGTTGCTCCACCCCTTGCTTTTCTCCCTGACACTTATATCTTCTCTTCTCCTAAGTCCCCCATCTCAACCCATACATGCATAACAAAAGTAGATTCTTTCATTGCAGAAACATCCACCTGGGGTCTTCCCCTTTTATCATGGCATCACATGTGAACTCTTAGGATAATCAATATTTGCTGGGACATAACCAGTGATGACGAGGCTGCTCAGCACGTCACTTGAGCAATGGGTAACATTTGGCAAGGGCTGATGGCAAAGCCATCTGGCAAGGGAGGCCGTGGATGTGCCAGGAAGCAGGGCAGCCACCTCCCCACTGGGAAATGAGTCATAGGACCCAATTTTATCACTCCAGGAAGTGAGTCAAGGAATTCAGTTTAGGATTGAATATGTATTTCATTCATTTGGTTAAATTACCCAAAAGAAAGAAAAAAGTGCCTACCACTTGCCAGCACTGGTTTAATGTCAGGGACTCAGATAGATTTGACTCTATAAAAACACAGAACCTCTATACCAGTGGTTCTCAACCTGTGGGTCGCGACCCTTTTGGGGGTCGAGTGACCCTTTCACAGGGGTGGCCTAAGACCATCAGAAAACACATATATAATTACATATTGTTTTTGTGATTAATCACTATGCTTTAATTATGTTCAATTTGTAACAATAAAATTGGGGGTCACCACAACATGAGGAACTGTATTAAAGGGTCAAGGCATTAGGAAGATTGAGAACCACTGCTCTATACATAAAAAGAATAGGAGAAATATTTGGTAAATACATAAGTAATTTTACTTAATGTCAATATACAAAAAGTTCTAACAAAACAATTTTTAAAAGATGAGCATTTCAGAAAAGAGGTCTCTTCCTTGAGGGTGCCTCTGTAATTCCAAAACAATATAGAATGTGATGAACAAAAATACAAATTTAGGTGATCTCATTACTATGTCTACCTTAACCTTTGAAACAATTATAAGTGAAAAAATGTAACTAGTAAAACATGGGGAAAACCAACCTCAGCAGTAATTGAAAGAAGAAAAGATGAGGCATTATTTCAGCTCCCTTAAATTAGCACTTACTAAAATAATTCCCAGAGATTTCTGACAACCAGAAATTGAGGTAAAAATGGCCCATGTGCCTTTTTGGTATTTGCAAAAATTAAAGCAATCCCTGTAAAAATAGCAATTTAGTTGAGGACAAAATGTTAATGCTTATAAGCCAATAGTGTGACTTTAGAAGAATTTATTCCAAGATATAATACAAATAAAAGGTTATACACAGCAAAGTATTCAATTAATGTTATTTAAATTATTAAAAAATGATAAATGAATAGGAAGACTACAGAGCAATATAGAAAATGTTTGAGATGTACACTGTTCACTCAGCGATTCCATTTCTAAGACATGACACCAAACCGTACATGTGCAAAAGTATAGGCAACATTTCCGATGCTAAAAATTGGAACCCCACCTAATAAAGCATCATTAAAGAGAATGGAAATCTATATTTGAAAGTAAAACCCATGATATATTGAGTAAAAGGTGATAAAATAGGAAGCATGATTACATTCTGTAAGAGGTCCTTATGTTAACTATACATGGAACACAACCCAGTATTTATATCTGCACAGGATTTTTTTAAAAAATCTTCTCTACTTTCAGATTCTTTACAAGCACATATTATTTTCACAATCAGAAATATGTTTCCATTTTGGAAACATATTGGAAAATTATGTGGCAAAAGTACAATATTAAAAACTGGCTATGCTTGTGATGCAAAACTTATGGGCAAAAACATGGAGAAAAAAACAAAATTAGACAATTTCAGATAGAAAGGCTGTGAGTCTTTTAATTCCTATTAATGATGGTGAAACAAGTTTTTTAAACCCAAACTCTTATTAAAACTGCTGGAACCAGGAGCTTCTTAGTAGTAATCTATTCTAATAAGAGGGTAATATGCTAATTAAACCAGGTCAACCAGACATCTTCTGGACGTCTGACTTCTGGACAAAGCCACGGTGGCAGGGGCCAAGGCAGAGGCGGTTAGGGGTGATCAGGTCGGCAGGGGAGCAAGAAGTTAGGGCCATCAGGCCAGCAGAGGAGCAAGCAGTTAGGGGACGGTCAGGCCAGCAGGGGAGGGCAGTTGGGGGCAATCAGGCCTGCAGGGGAGTGGTTAGGTGGTGATCAGGCTGGCAGGCAGGTGAGTGGTTAGGTGCCAGCGGTCTCAGATTGTGAGTCGGACATCCCCTGAGGGGTCCCAGATTGGAGAGGGTGCATGCTGGGCTGAGGGACAACATCCCCCCTGCACAAATTTCATGCCTCTAGTCTATAATGAAAGGGTAATATGCTAATTAGACTGAACATCTTCTAGATGTCATTCCGGACGTCCTTCCTGACGAAGCTGGGGCCAGAGGGAAGCCAGCCGGGAACTGGGTGCCTGCGGGCAGCCTAAGGGAAGCCAGGATGGGTCCTGGGTGCCAGAGGGAAGCTGGTGCTGGCAGCCAGGGGGAAGGAAGGCCTACTCTTGCACAAATTTTCATACATGGGGCTTTTAGTACAATATAAATGAGAAACTTCAAGGTCAGTCTTATGTCTACTCGCCACTTGGCTGAATAATCTTGGCCAACACTAAATGTCAATTTTCCTGTGACAAATACTGCCTGGAAGCTGTAGTGTTGTTGTAGCCATTAAATGACATCAATTGTATGAAGTGTTCCTGCATCAAGACTGGTCTTCATAAATCTTGGCACATTAATACAACTTCCAAGACATACACTGCTGACTAAAAGTGCCTCATTCTTCCTCTGACTACTCATAAAGTTCTCTGGTTCCTGATTCCTAGACTTCATGTGCTAAGATATCTTTTCTATTAATAATTAGGGCTCATATTATTCCTCATAAACAAATTACTCCAGGGAGCAAACCCTGTCCTTGACTAATGGTAAATATATTTAGAGAAACTCTCTGAACTCTAATCTTATAAAGAATGAAAAGCAGAACTTTTCCATTTTTACCTGTCTGTTCTAAGGCAAAGAGAATTAATTTTGAAGAAATAATGAATAAAACATGTAGTTGTGCCATTATTTTGGCACAGTAAATTTGTATTTTTCTTCTTAAAAATATGGTATATTCTGCCTGGCCCCGTTTGGCTCAGTGGTTGAGTGTCGACCTATGAACCAGGTGATCACGGTTCAATGCTCAGTCCGGACACACACTTGTGGTTTTGGGCTTGATACCCAGTGTGGGGTGTGCAGGAGGCAGCTGATTGATTCTCATCATGATGTTTCTCTTTCTCCCTTCCTCTCTCTGAAATTAAAAATATTTTTTAAAAATATGATATATTCTAAGATAACATAGATAAGGCACAATACCAACAGGTAGTAAGCAGAGCCCCAAAGTGTACGTTTAGAAACTCCAAGAGTCATGGGTAGGAGCAATGGCAAAATCAGCATGCAAAATAAATATGACTAAATGCCAGAAAGCATAGGATTTCTCCAAATATTTTAAGGTACTTGATTTGAGTGATTTTTTTTCTTCTTCGGATGAAAATTTCCTAACTGGAAGTGCAAATTTCCTAAGTGGACGTGCAAATTCATACTTAAACAGCTGGTGAGCCTAAAAATAGAATGTCTATTTTATTGAGTTTCCCATCAGGCAGAATCCAGACTAATCTTCATATATATTATACACAAAGATACTCACATTGTAACAATGTTTTTAGTACAAAAATCTATAAACAAATGTTCTTCAAAAGGAACATCCACATAATGAAATCTTGGAGCCATTAAAATGAGTTAGAACTGGATGTGATAATAAAGATAATCAAGTTAAAAAGAACCAATATACAAAATAGTACATCTAAAGTAAGGGGGGGACAAGAGGCAAATATATATGTGTACATTAGTATTAAATAACATTTCTAAAAGACTATACAAGACAAAATATTCCTTGGGGGTATGGGAACAAGATCACAGGAAGGAGACACGTTTTGACTTCATACCCTTTATATATTGCATGATTTTAAAAATCGTAAGCATGTATTATTTTAATATTAAAAAAACTTAAAGTATTTAAAAAGCCTGATTGTACCCATGGTCTTCTATGAAACAGTTTACAATCCTTTGCTTTTACTCAATATTTAGTGAAAATTAGAAGGCTCTTTGGTGTCTGCTTCCTCTGTCCCTCAAGACTGAGGGGAAACGTTGAGAATTTATTTAAATATTGCTTAAATTACAACTTGGGTAACATCTACTCAAAATTCCAAAGAATTAATTTAAAAAACCCAAACCAACCCAATGGGCATTTAAATTCCCAACTGAAGTATTTTACCAAAGATCACTTTTCCTTTACATGAAATCCCCAATAACATCCTTTTGTAATTCAACTCCAAAGTCCTGTGAGTTAGACAAGCAGATTTCAAAAATTTATTTCAAGATATGTTAAATTCTTATCCATTGGCATAAAATAAGCAGAATGCACAGAGGTTACCAGGTTTGAAAGAAAATGTATTATTGGCAAAAGCCTTCACTGGAAAATATCATAAATTCAAATACTAAGGACTGACCCCAAAATCAGAAGAGGAAGCATAAGAGCCCTTTTATGTCAAGTTGGATTTGCAATTGAATGGCTTTAAAATGCATCTTAATGTTTGAGCCTAAGGAAGCTGGGAGTGGTAGGCTAGTGGCCAACTTAAGAGCACATCTTCCCTTAAAACTATTCAAAATACAAGTTTTTAAACTGCTGAACGAAACACAAATGTAGACAGAATTCAGAGTATGTGCCATGAATGTACAACCCCTGCAGCACAATAACTGGACTTTTTAAAACCACGGTTTCACAATACTTATTTTTAGATTAAATACCTCAGACCCAGTTTGCTTCTAGAAATGAATTAGTGTCCAAATCTTGCTGAACAATACAAGACCCTTCAAATATTGGATACAATAAGCAAATAACCAATAAATGTAATGACTGAGTTGTGGAATTATATGTCAGTGTGTGCTAGTGTTGGCTTGCAAAAGCTTAGAAGAGCTGCTAGTATGTTTTATCTTTCTAACTAAAAGTTTAATACCGGATTGGTAGGTGCAATCAGCCATGGCAACAATATTTATACCACAAGTATCAATCAGTCAACACTACAAAACAGGGCACTTCTCCATCAGAAGCAGTTGCTAAATATTCACCAATAAAACATTCATTACATCTTGGCCATATATTTGCTTGTCCAAATACATCACATAAAAATTTTATTGACATTATAACATTTTAAAATATACAATGAGGATGCATTCAATGCAATAGGCTAACTCAATACAAATGTGAATAACATATTTTACAAATTTAAAAACCGGGGAACAAACTATTAATAACATTGTTTCACAAATTATGATACTTTAAAGAGCTCTTTAGTTTAAAACATGCTCCACTAATTACCCTATTAATTTACTTGTAAACTTAAATAAGCCCTTCAAGAATAAACTGTACTGATTTTATCAACTTATAAATGGAACCCAAATTAAATTTTTATTAGACATATAGGATATGCAAACTCTTTCAGGATTGGGAAATATTTTTTAAAATCTTACAAATAAGCATGATAGCACTTTTTAAAATATATTTCCTTGATTTCAGAGAGGGAGAAACACCAATAAGAGAATCATTGATTGGCTGCCTCCTGCACGCCCCCTACTGGGGATTGAGCCTGCAACCTGGGCATGTGCCCTGCCAGAATCAAACAGTAGTGAACTCCTGATGCTCAATCACTGAACAACACTGGCCGGGCTTAACATTTGCAACTTCAACAGGAATTTTCATTTTTCCCACCAACTAAGTAAAAAAAATATAGAAGTTCAGTGAGCACTATGCTTACAACTAAATGCTGCTGTTCCAAAAATATACACCGTTGAAGTCTAGTGCGGTGGTTTTCAAAGACTAGTCTGAGGAGCCTGGAGGGTCCCAGAACACAAGATCCAAACTATTTTCATAACAGTACCAAAATGTTGTATCTCTGCTTCACCCATGATCTTGCAAGTTCACAGTAGAGTTTTCCAGCGTCCACATGCCACATGATAGAAAAAGAATCACAATGAGACTCTGCTGCTTCTCTTGGTCCAGATATTTAAAAGATGAGCAAAACAGAATGTTCTCATTGTTTTTGGATAACACTTATTTTTATAAAAATGATATTTGTTAACATGTAATGGATTTATTGGTATATTTAAATAAACATAGTTCTTAAATGACTTGGTATTAATTTCTAATACAGTAAATTCTGACCAACACGTCATATAAACAAAAGCTCTTTGGGGATTATGGTGCCGAGACCCAGTTTCTCAAAACTTTTGGGGAAATGGTACAAAAACATCCATTTTACCAATTTCCAGGAACTGTATGTAGCAAAGACAGTGTGCACTGGGGGAAGGGACAACTCACAGGTAAACCACTGATATGCTCCTTCAAATTTAGAGGAATTATTTGAACAAAGAAAGTAATTACCTCTATTTTTCACAAAAATGAAAATACAGCATGCCTTTAAATGTAACAAAGTTCTCCACCCTAAAAGAAAATTTTCTTTCCTGAGTAAAGATAGGAGAAAAAGATCTGATTCAACCAGAAGCCAGGAAACACGAAGGTCTTCAGCCTTGTCACCTCGAGAATTTTCTCTTCAGTTCTCTGTGTTCCCTCCATGAAAAAGGGCGTGGAGGGAGACCCCACAAATGTAGAGACAATTCTGATGGTCTATCGAAAAGCAGATGCAAAGCTGAATAGGAAAGTCTAACTGAAGTTGATTTAAATCTACTGTAACTCTGGACTTCTTAAACTACATATTTAATTTTATAAGCACTCATTTCAATTAAGTTATTAAGAGTTCCCATTTAATTACAAAATTCAAAATTTACTCAGAACAAATAGTCTTTAAAATTATTTTCATAATAACTGTTTAATTTACTTATTTCTTAGATGGAAAGCTGGAAGGTTATTTGGGTAATGCCTACAATTATATATTATAACTTTATACATGTGGATTGATTAGGACCCAATACAATCTAAAATACAGACATTCAAAGACATTTCTTTAGTGTTCCCTCCATGAAAAATAGGGTGGAGACCCCACAAATGTAGAGACATTTCAAGTATACACCAACACACACCACAACTGTTGCAGCATTCATTTAATTCTAAAGAGGCATACTGCTCAGAAAAGGGGCAGAGATCTCCCAGTCTTCTTATCAAATGGGTCAGGAAAACCACACATTCAGCTAGATATTCAACAAACAGCAATGTTTGAACAAGTCTAAAACACTACACAGCTTGAGGATAGTAGGATAACTCAAGTAGCCACCACTGAAAAAGGTATTCAACATGAATAAAATGTTTGAGGAAACAGACGTTCACCTCTTTTAATACCAAAGCTTTTTAAAAAATGTCTAATCATTATAAGATAAAACATTATAAACACATGCTACCCATTTGTATATGTAATTTCAGCTTATCTTGATGACAATGAGTCAGCAAAATAGACAATTATTAGAAGATGATGTGCTTTAGTGACCTAGGCTGGGCTGGCTGCCCCTACACTAAATAGTCTTCAAGAGTATACTCTTCACAGTTTTTTCTGTCTCCTTCCTTTCGAGCCACAACCTCTGAACTGCTAATTTGCTATGGGCTGGGAAACCAAATAATCAGTAAAGACTTCATGACTTAAGTAGGTTGCTAAAAGGCATTTAAAAAAAGAAAAAAAAAAGATGATTCCAAGTTTCCCAGCTGTGTTGGTTTGATGAGACTGCCAGATTATCTCTGGATGAATGAGGCATTGCTGCACATAAATATTTAAACAAGTTCATTTGAATATTAACAAAAAGATAAAACTAAATATTAGTATCATTGCCCTTTTAAACAAAGTATTCTATAACTTCAAGGTAACACTGGGTTCCAGTTTCTTTACCCCGCCAGAGATGAACATAAACAAATGTCCTATTAATAATATCAGTTTGTCTAAACAGAAAACAAATCTGAGGTGCAATCATGTCACAGTTAATGCATGTCTGCTTCCAATACATTCAAATACAGTATTTTTAAAATCAATATTTAAAATAGGCCTTTTGAAGTCTGAGAATTCAAGATACTTGAAAAAATTTGTAAATACACATACATGCAAATTCTTCATATTTACAAATTTCACAAAATTAAGAAGTTGCAAAGAAATTAGAAGGATTATGGTGAATCTGACAAGCTACATGTAAATGCTTTACCACTGACATATTCATGAATATAGCAGTCATAGTAGTTTTAATACATTTTCTACATGGCCTTTATATAAAATTTTCTCTTTTAGACATAAAAGTTAGTCACTAGAAGTCTTCTGAAATCCTAATTTAAGAATTCAAGATGTTCTCAATTCACTACTCACATTTAAGGCCACTTTGGTAAAGGCATTGCAGCAAGAACACAAAAACAATAGCATATTTTCTAATATTTATTTTTTTCACCTGCAAACTGTAGCAAAACATGATCAGCTTTATTATGCAGACAGGTATCCTTCTACATTTTTAAAGAATTTAGGCATGTATAAATAGAAGAGCTCTTTAGGAGGGAAAAATCCAAGACTGAATAAAACCTTCCACTTCCGACTTTGTAACTTTCCAGTAGCAATGGTTAAAATGATTTCAGGTCATTCATTCCGAGATACATGACAGCACCTTGAAAGTGGCTGATCTATTTTCCCAGTAACATTTTCCACATAACAATGTGTTAAAAGTTACAAATACTGATATGCACAAATAGCTAATTTCTAAGAAAAATATGTACAGTACTGCAGCATAATGAATGTGGTATCTGCAATAACTTAATATTAGCCAATTTTTAATATACATGATACCGCTACCTTTTTCTGCCAATTCACAGGTTAAAAGTTGTTACTGGAGCCCTCTGTTTTGCACATATTACCTGGTGTTTAATACACAATGCAGGCTTTTTAAAGACTTCTCTTGTGTTTAAAGCTAAGATCAGTGAAACAAGACAACAGTGCAAGAGGCGGAGAGATGTAATGTGACCATGTAAAAGTTCTTTCCAGTAAAATGTCTATATAAGGCTATAAGAAAGGATTGGTTGATGAGCTTCCTGTTGGAAATTGTCCTGTCGGTGCACCAGTCTAAAGGAAAACATAAGACAAAATAAATAAACAGACAAAAGTGGTGTGTGATGAAAATATGAAGGGTATTTAGATTTAATTATTGGCAATCAAATTTATTACTATTGTTATTAGCAGCATACTATAATAAAAGATTAGGTATTAGGCACTGTGTTGTGCCTTTTATATAATTATTTCAAATAATTCTCAAAAAAGGACTTGACTCTAAAAAAATGCATTTATGATTCAAACTAAATCTGACTCCAAGACCCCTTTCCACAATGTTTACTCTGTCTATAGCTGCTCATAAAGTGCTCCTTTTGCAAGAAAGCAGACAAATTTCATGTTATAAAATAGCTTATTTACTGTCAATTCTTTGATTTCAAATGATTAATGTGGTTTTTTGAGTCACAAAGGAATCTTGCATAGTGGCTCCCTCAATGTGTACACTCCTGCAATGACTTATCAGTACAGTAGCAAACAGCATCCAGCAGGAGACACATCTTGCTTTTCCTAATTTGAAAATAACACACAACAACTTACGAAGTGCTTAAAACTGCACCTCACTTACCATAAAAGGATTACTAGATACTCCAGCAGCTGCAACTTGACCAAAAGGGGTTACCATTGGCTTTGTTTGTCCAAATGCTGCAAAACCTGCACCTTGTTAAAACAGAACCACCAATTATAACCCATTCCACCTTTGAGAGACAATCTGATGTTTATTAAAGCCTCATAATGCGTTTCAGAGAAACTCCTACCAGGACAATAATAAAATATCAATGTTAAATTGTTAGGTCTTATGCTCTTTCAAAACCAGAAATAAACTTCCTGTGGCATGTCTTAAGGAGCTTTTATATAGTCCCCCGAAACAGTTAATTCCAATTTGTCTTAGCTACGTAAACTACTGACATTTAAAGGATTTAATAAATAGATGAGCTGGTGGTGACTATTTGAGAGGGGCTGTAAGACCACACAACAGTTTCTATGTGGACATCATAGTATTCCTTACGAAACATTTCATCATTATGGCTGTCCCAGACCCTATTTCCAAATTTTTAGTTAAGCACAACTTTAGAAAAGAACATCCATAATTCTAGGATAATCTTTGAATCGATGGAATTCAAATTTTAGCCATAAACAAAATCTGGGGTGGGAGGGTAGGGTGGGGCAGGGTGAGAACCACACAAACTAGTCTCTAGTGAATTTTCCTGAAAACAAGTAACAATTTCTAACCATAATATATATTGCTGCCTATTTATCAGTCTACTGTCACCACCACCCACCAAAAAAACCTTAAACAAAATGGCAGTTTTCTGATGCAAAACAAAAACACTCAGAGATCAACCAAAGGACTTGTATGCTTGCATATGAGCATAACCAATGGACACAGACCAGAGGGGATTGGCGGAGAGGTTTAAGGCATGTGCTGGGAGTTGGGGTGGCCAGGGAGAGGTCAATGGGGGAAAAAGGAGACTTATGTAATACATTAAACAATAAAGAATTTAAATTAAAAAACAAAAACACTCTAGCCCAGCCAGCATGGCTCAGTGGTTGAGCATCGACCTATGAACCAGGAGGTCATGGTTCAATTCCTGGTAAGGGCACAAGCCTGGTGTGTGGGCTTGATCCCAATGTGGGGGTGCAGGAGGCAACTGATCAATGATCCTCACTCATCATTAATGTTTCTCTCCCCTCCTCTCTCTTCTTCTCTGAAATCAAAATATTTGAAAAAAAAACCCACAAAAAACAAAAAACAAAAACAACAACACTCTAGCCCTAGCAGGTTTGGCTCAGTGGATAGAGTGTTGGCCTGCGGACTGAAGGGTCCCAGGTTCGATTCCGGCCAAGGGCACATGCCCAGGTTGTGGGCTCCATCCCCAGTTGGGAGCGTGCAGGAGGCAGCTGATCACTGATTCTCTCTCATCATTGATATTTCTATCTCTCTCCCTCTCCCTTCTTCTCTGAAATCAATAAAAATACATTTTAAAAAAAATCACTCTATGTCCTTAAAAGTTTCTTTTTAAAATCAAGAGATGTATTAGGACACAGATGAATGAATAAGAAAGACACTGGGGCCAAAACCGGTTTGGCTCAGTGGATAGAGCGTCGGCCTGCGGACTGAAAGGTCCCAGGTTCGATTCCGGTCAAGGGCATGTACCTGGGTTGCGGGCATATCCCCAGTGGGAGATGTGCAGGAGGCAGCTGATCGATGTTTCTCTCTCATCGATGTTTCTAACTCTCTATCTCTCTCCCTTCCTCTCTGTAAAAAATCAATAAAATATATTTTTTTAAAAAAAAAAAAAAAGAAAGACACTGGGGACTCCTTAGAGCAGTGGTTCTCAACCTTCCTAATGCCGTGACCCTTTAATACAGTTCCTCATGTTGTGGTGACCCCCAAACTGAACATAATTAAAGCATAGTGATTAATCACAAAAACAATATGTAATTATATGTGTTTTCCGATGGTCTTAGGCAACCCCTGTGAAAGGGTCATTCGACCCCCCCCAAAGGAGTTGCGACCCACAGGTTGAGAACTGCTGCCTTAGAGTCTCTGATTTCTCCTACATCTATAATCTAGTCACAAAAACTTATTACTTGTCAATTTTCTGAGGCCCAAATACACATTCAGTAGACCATACTACAGCATTCTTCAGTTAAGTTCTTTTGTCCAAATACATAAAATTATGACAATACAAGAGGCTCGGTGCACGAATTCATGCACCAGTGGGGTCCCTTGGTCTGGTCAGCAGCATCGGGCCAAAACCAGCTCTCTGACATCCCCTGAGCAGTCCCGGATTGCAAGAGGGCTCAGGCCAGGCCAGGCCAAGGGACCCCACCGGTGCACGATCGGGGCTGGGCAGGGACGCAGGAGGTTGGCCAACTGGGGTGGGACCATGGGAGGATTCCAGGGCGTGTCCGGCCTGTCTCACTCAGTCCCAATTGGCCGGACCCCAGCAGCAAGCTAACCTACCAGTCAGAGTGTCTGTCCCCTGGCGGTCAGTGCACGTCATAGTGACTGGTCAACTGTCTGCCCCCTGGTGGTCAGTGCACATCATAGAGAGCAGTTGAGCGGCCTTAGCATATCATTAGCATATTACGCTTTGATTAGTTGAACGGATGACTGAATGACTGGACACTTACCATATTAGGCTTTTATTATATAGGACAAGAGACCTACAGCGGACTCACAAACAAATGTCAGATCTTACCATTGGGCTGTTGAGAAAAAGCTGTCTGTTGAGGGAAAGCTGCTTGGGCTGGAAAGGCAGGCTGCTGGAAGCTGCCACTGAAGCTGGTGGGAAGACTATAGGGCGCAGGTGTCCCGAAGCCCGCAGGCATGCTCATGGATGCGGTGCCAAAGGTCGCCGCTGACAGAAGAAAAGGGCTGATCACTTACATTTAAAAGGGCACATTTCATTTCTCATATTCAACATTACAGAAGAAATATCATTTACCTTGAAAAATATTAAGATGTACATTAAAGGCATTCTAAATTTCAAAACTTAACAAAGTCAGTTAAGTTTTAGCACTATACTGTATTACAACCTATAAAATTTATTGTCTTAAAACCCAAAAAACCAGAATAAAACTAGTGAAGAAAAATTTCTCAAAGTATATTAATAAAATTCAGCTCTAAACAGCAATCTACTTTTTAAAGCCCATCGTCATGGCAACTCATATGCATACATACTAGTATTTTTTTTGTTTATTTTTCATTTTGTTTTGCTATATATAGTAAAATAACCCCATATTTAATTTTAACTATTGAACTGTGTACTATAACATAATATGTGAATTCCTGGAAAAAATTTTAGAACCTGTGTTAAGTACCTCAGCAAAAATAACAAAACTTATAGGAGTTAGATGCAGGTCATGCTAAACCTATGCAGCGTTGTAACCAGAGCCAAATGGGGGAGGGGAATCTTAATTAAAAACACTAACACAATTAAAGGGACATGCTACACTCCTAATAAATCAATTCCAAAAGAAATAAATGGACTCCCACATTCCTTTTCTGGATGGTAAATAAAGACTGCTCTGGATAAAGGGTTAAGGAAGGTTAGGACTGCTGAGTTATAAAAATTAGGGCAAAATGTACAAAGATGGAAAAGGATGTGAACTAAGCATTATTAGAAGAGATAAAGAACACAGTGTAAATGAACACTGTGTTCAAAACTGTGCTCCTTCAAGGCTTGCCACGTCTAGCCACTATTAACTCTGTGGAACAGAGCAGTCACAGGTTGGGGAAATCTGTGTGAACTACCATTACATATGTGGTATGCTGCCATCATTTCCCATTGAAGAATTAACTCAAGAAATAATTCGTATTACTGAAACACAGGTAGTAGCAGAACAGTGTATCACTATTGCTAGAGAAGATTAAGTGTTCCAGGGAAGGCCTCAGTGAAATAAGAGTCAATAATGTTGCTTTTAATATAGAATAGTAGTAATTATATAGTGAAATAGTTTTAAGTGATGCTGTCAAAAACATAACTCACTTAATTTCCTGATTTAAAAATTTTACTCAACTATTGATTTTAAGTACAGAAATACTAAAAATGTTACAAAAAATTCTTTTAAAAAAAAACTAAAAAAAGTTATAGATGTTGTCCAAAGTAATCCTCATAATCCTAATGTTTATAACAATGATCCTCAATGAACCTAATTAGAATGTAAAAAAATTTTAAATTATTTTCTCATTATTAAGGAGAAAAAGAAGGGAAACAGCCATTGGGAAGCAAGTGAATAAAGAATAATAAGCATACTGCGAGGAAACAGGAGGGTTTCATAACAGACAATGCACTGACATAACTTGGACAAATCATTTTTTAAAAAGCACTAAAAAGCAGAACTTAGGGCATAGTTAAACAAAACCAAACTCCATGGAATAATGTGGTAAAATGGTTTGGTTTATCAAAAAGGTGTCACTCAAACTACTATAAATTCAAACTCAAGAAAAACAATTGAAAAAGCTGTGACATTCTAATATGACCATGGAGGTAAGCAATAATGCTTTTCAGCATTAAAACATAAATCACTACAGAAGATTTCCATGTAATTTTAAATATAATGCAGTCCCAATGCCACACATTCATGCCCACTCCATTTTAAAACATGGAAGAACTTAATTCCACATGCAGGGATCCAGAACACTAGCAGAAGCTTCCACAAGCAGGCAGACAAACTGCCACAGAAATCTAGACATTAGTTGTGGCCACCTACCAAAATGAGCGTGAGGAAACACTTGAGAATGCATTGCTCCAGAAAGGCCTTATGGAAAGCCATAAAGAGACCAATGTCATTAACTTAATGGTAACTATTGTTAAAATAAAAGTAAATTTGTTTCATTAAAAGTTCTAAAATTAGAATGTACTCTTACAAAGTAGATAGCATAATACATGATAAAACACATCCAGTTTATTTGAACTATATTCATGACACTGTGATATTTACACTGTTTGCAATAAAGGGGAGATTAGATAATACCAAATGAAGAAACCTTTATGAAATCCATCATTTTAAATAAGCACTTTTTTTTTTCATGTGAAGATATAATTATATCCATAAAGACTTGTAGGCTTCATGAGTCACACCCAAAAATGCAATTTACAGGATCATCTAAAATGACCTAGCTTCTGCAAAGTCAAACTTTGGAGAGAGCACCTGGATAATACTTGATTTTTATTTACAACTTTTTACAATAACTAGATATACTTAAAGGTAACTCAAGTAAACTAACTGAGTACTACAAGGGGAAAATTATTCACTGTAGTTCATTAGAAGGTGATTGGCACTCTCAGTTTAAAATACAATAGCTGAAAAGACAGAATAAGAAAAAAGCATCTTGTGTTTTCCCACCTGGCATGACTGAGATCAGAGAGGCTACATATAAATAAATCTAATTAATAAAAAACAAACTTAGGTTATGTAATAGAACCTTTTTGTGTTTTTTTAACCATCTGGGGTGGAATTATTTCTAAAATATATGTCCATTCATTATAAATCAGCATACTTAACAATTACATTTGGGGAAGCAGCAATTGAGAAAATACTCAAACATTATACCCAAAATAAAATCAGGTTCCCATGATTTTTAAAATGTTAACATCCTAAAAGAGATATGCACTAGAAAAAGATTTGATCTTAAGACCTCATTTAATAAAGCCCATTCGGCCCTTGAAATCTCATGTCAAGACAGAAACAAGGCAAAAAACCTTCTTATACATGTTTTCTGCTATGGTTGAATGAGTCATATCCAGTAATTCTGAAAGCAGACCACCACAATAAGTCAGAATTACTGTGTACAAGTCCGATCTCTACAAAAATTGGCTGTGTGGTTCAAAGAAGTCTCATCTCCATACCTTGGGCATCCTCCCTGAAAATGAAAGCTGTGACCAAGCAGGGTAGGCACTAGTTAACTTCTAAGGTCCTTCTCAAATATGCATTAAGTTCCAGGATTTTATAAACTTTCAGCAAATATTTGTCTTTAGGAACAAACTCTCCCATCCACTAACCACTCATTTCAGTAAGAAAGAATCCTTATTTTTCTAGTTTGTTCACATGGTTTCTCTGCAATAAATACCTTTTCCAAAACTTGCTGTTCCGTAATTTATATTTCTTACCTGTTGTTCCTCTGGCATTGGTCTGAAATGGATTTGTAGAAGATGCCACAGAAGGACCAGCAGCAGCCACAAATGGATTTGTGGAAGGCGTAGCTTTAAAATATTATAAAGTACACTATAAAATCATAATACATTTATACTAAAATATATAAAATATATTTAATATATTTATGAAGATAGAAAACTAGAGCTTTCTAATAATAAACTTGCTCTGTCATCTGGTTCCCCTGAAAATGCTCTACAGTATACATTTGGGCTCTATACAGTGTCCGCATTATTCCTCCCCCCTTATCCATGACTCCACTTTCCATGGCTTCAGTTACCAACAGTTAATGGCAGCCCAAAAATATTAAGTGGAAAATTCCAGAAATAAACAATCGACAAGTTCTAAATTATGCACTAATCTGAGTAACGTGATGAAATCTCTCTCCACCCTGCTCGATTTTTACTTATTAATGGCCCCAAAGCGCAAGAGTAGTGATGCTGGCAATTCGTATATGCCAAAGAGAAGCTGTAAAGTGCTTCCTTCAAGTGAAAAGGTGAAAGTTCTCAACTTAAGGAAACAAACAAAAAAAAAAATTGTATGGTCAATAGCCAAATTTTATAAATTAAACTTTATTTCATCATAGGTATGTATGTACAGGAAGAATATAGTAAATATGAGGGTTGGTACTATCTACTGTTTCAGACATCCACTGGGGGTCTTGGAATGTATCTTCCACACATAAGGGGCGACTACCAGAAACACCTACCTCCAAATGGAGCAGGCACACTTGAAGAAGCAGGCTGTGTCTGTGCAGAAGCACCCACTGGCATTGTTCCAAAAACATTGCTGAAAACAAGTATTAAAAGAGTTCTAATTGTTAAAAAAAAAAACAAGCATATTCTATCTATAGGGTGGCCATAAATATGTGAAAACTGATCATTTTAAACATACAATGTATCACGGAAGTACTCAAACTTTAGGTCTCATGGCTCATTTATATTCTGAAAAATTACTGAGAACCCCAAAGAACCTTTGCTTCAGTGTGCTCTATTTATCAATATGCATAGAGTACAAAAATTAAAACAAATTTAAAATACTTTTTATTTAAAAATAACAATAAAGCCATTATTACATGCTAACAAATAAGTAGCACTTTATGATAAGTACTAGAGGCCTGATGCATGAAATTTGTGCAAGAGTAGGCCTTCGCAGCCCTGGCTACCTCGTGGCCCCACCCCCCGGCCCACTGGTGGTTTCAGAGGTCTTTCCGCCATCTGGTCTAATTAGCATATTAGCTCTTTATTATATAGGATATTTTCTGAAATAAAAAAACTTAATGAGAACAGTAACAATGTTTGATATTTTTGCAAATCCCTTTAGTAGCTGGCTTAACAGAAGATCAATCAGCTGTGACATGTTGTTTAGGTTGATGTATATATATATAAAAACAAACACACACAAAACTGGCCTCACATAGATACATAGTTGAACAAAGGAGCATTTGAATAGCTTTTTCAGATAATCCTATATAATAAATCAAGCGAACGGCAGAATGGCCAGTCGCTATGATGCACACTAACCACTAGGGGGCAGAGGCTCAAAAGCAGGAGCTGCCCGCTGGTGGTCAGTGCGCTCCCACAGGGGAGGCGTTGCTCAGCCAGAAGCCGGACTCACAGCTGGCGGGCACAGTGGCAGTGACAGGAACCTCTCCTGCCTCCGCTGCAGGCGGGCGGTAAGGAGTGAGGGGTCCCAAACTGCGAGAGGGATGTCTGACTACTGGCAGGCGGACATCCCCTGAGGGGTCCTGGACTGCAATAGGGCGCAGGCCAGGCTGAGGGACCGCGCCCCCCCCCCCCCCGCAGTGTACGGATTTTGTGCACTAGGCCTCTAGTTGTGGATATTTTCTTTGTTATCATACCAAAAATAGTGACAATTCCTAAAGGTTAGTTTCAATATGAAATTTGAAACTTTATCAGTGAACTGTTTTTTGCTGGATTAAAGTTAACATTCATTAATCTATCTTGCACTTTAAATGAATTTTTTACTGATGTCCTATCATCTGGAAAATACTTGATGCCAATCTTCCAAATGTCAACACATTTCCTTATGCAAAATTAAAAAATAAAACACATCACATTCATAAATATCACCACACACTCATCAGAAAGGTAAAAGCTGTCTGTCATGCTCATGGTAGAGTTAAGAAATTTACCAAAATTCTAATATTTGATTGAATGTGTGATTATTATCAGTTATTTTCATAAAATGACAGGCTTAAATACTCTATTTTTAAGAAAATATTGTCAAATATCCAAATCTGAATAATTTTGGTTTGCCTACCAGTTATCTTCCAAGGAAAAATGGTGTTTCAGAAAACAAGTGGCTGGTTCATCCCACAACAACCAAACAAGACAGCCATCATACCTCAATGAGCAGCAGACCTACCTGATGCATACTTTACTTCCACAAACAGAAAATAGACATGTTTAAGGATCAAGATTTAATAAAATTAATTTGTTGACATTTCTTCAAGAATGTTCATAAGCCCTCGCCAGTGGCTCTGCTGGTTGGAGCACCACCCCCTACACCTTTTGCAGGTTTAATTCCCAGTTGGGGCACATGTGGGAGGCAACTAATAGATGTTTCAATTGCACATGATGTTTCTCTCCATCTCTCCCTCTAAAATCAATTTTTTTTAAAAAAAGCATGTCCTCATGTCATTAAAATAATAATTAGAAAAACAGAGATGCATAAAACAATGTATATATAAGTCACCTGTATTTCTATATAACTTAACTCTAAAATCAAGAAGTCAAAACTGCTCTTGATTAGAGCTTTTAATGCTCTAATGTTGTTAAAATGTGTCAGACTTCCTGCTACAAAGAATTCCTTTATACCAGATATATTTGAACACAATAATAGATATGTCTATTCATAAATACCAATATGACACTGAAGAGATATAGAATTAGTGTTCTGTTCTGGTGCAAACATTTCTAAAAATGTGTATTTTCAACTAAGGCTACAAAATGTTACTTTCAGTATTTAGTCTTTATGACTAAAAACTGTACCTTAAAAGTATATAATTTCCGAAATGAATTCTCTGCTGAGTATAATTAAATCTGTAGATAGCTGTCCATTTTGAGATGTTTATATCTCTTAGTTACATTTTAGTGTTCAAGAAAATAAAACTTTTCATTAAATGAAAAAATAGAATTGGGCAGCTAATCAAGGATTATATTTTAATTAGCAAATTAAACTGTTTCCTCAAATTTATAAAAATATTCAATAATTTTAAAATTATGCCCTAGTCATTATTTAACAACATTATTATTCAGAGTTGAAAAAAGATTTAAACACAAAGCAGAAACACAAAGACAAGGTACCTGCTGGCATTACTTGTGGAAGTGTACGCATTATTGGAGGTGGCTGCAGAGCTGAAAACGCTGTCTAGTTCTGCCAGAGCTGCATACTTGTCTGAAGACGCACTTGATTGACTGGGAAGTGAAACCACAGAACTAACAGGAGCTTTACCTGCGGTCCCAAAGCCACTCCCCTGATCACCACCTGTGAACAAATAAATTATCCCCAAAACTTAAAGGTATACTTCCAATTTATCAACCAGATTTCCCATGCAACACATGTAAATTTACAACTGATATGGAGCTAAGCAAATAAATAGGATTCCAGAATCATGTCTAATAATGTAGAAAATATTGGACAAGATTAGTTGCAACATATACTGCTGTGGAAAAGACAGAATACTGCTTCTATAACAAAAAACTAAGATTCTGTGCCAGTAACAGGTTTAAAGTGTGCATAAAGAAGAAATTCTCAAAAAGTGTTATTTAACATCTCTGATACAGGTGTACTGCATTCAAGTAAACATATAAATTCATAAAATATAGGACCCTGATGAGAACAATCAATTAATATCATTTTCCCAGGGTTGTCCATAATAAAAAATAGATAGTAATGAGAAGAAATACTTACTGCACACTTACTATGTGCCAAACACTGTTGTAAATGCCTTACATGTAATAACACAACTCCATGAGTTCAATGCTATTTACTATCCTCATTATGGAGATGAAAAAGTAGGCCCTGCAGCCTGAAAGCATACCCTTGCTCTTCACCACTGTACTATGCACTTTGAGAGGCAAAATACTGGCCTTCAAGACCAAACTAGGCATAAGAATATACCGTAAAAATCATTTTAAAAAATTAAGAAGATATTAATAGAAAGTCATTCAAAATAAATATATTATAGAAACCACCAAATAGCCTTCCAGTCAGTTCTATGTGTAAGATTCTTAATATTGTATAGCCATAGAACAGTAAAGCAGGCTTTCTAAGACAAAATTAAATTTTTGTCAATTACTTTCTTTTAAAACCAGAAGTAAACAAATTAGTTTCTATGACTTCAGTTTTGTAGTTGATATTTCAGATCCTAGAAGTCATGAAATTTAGTGTCAACGAAATTTCTATACACCCACTAAGAAAAGCATAGCATCCTTAGATTTTAATAAATACAACCAAATGTAAAGGACTGTTTAATACAGAAATTTTTATTTAAAGTTTGATTACCTTGTCCAGCACTGAAGATATTGTCTAAATTAGCAAGTGCTGCATATTTGTCTGCAGCCTGAAGACCAGCTTTATTTGTTGCAACTTTACTAACAGTTGTTGCTGTTTGATGACTCTGGGAAGTACTGAAGGTTCCAAAATCAGCACTGGAGGATTTGGGGAAGTTATCAAAATGAGCAAAATTAGCATTTACTGATCCAGCACTTCCACCTGTAACAGAATAAACAGAACACTTGAAATATCTAGATTTTTCTCAATATCCTGTGGTAGGAAATATGACAATTTCTTCTTAAATTAAGTATTCTATAAGGAATCTGCATTTCTAAGCATTCAACTTTAACCATCTACATATGACTTTTTATAATTTGCAAATCTAGATTTCCAAAGGCCCTGGCAACATGAAGTTACACATTTCTATGTGTAATTATCTACCCTGGAGTAAAAGATATAACTCACCTAGTTTGAGACTCATTACGATATACAACATTCAACTATATACTATCACCTTTTACTAGTCCTCCTGCTAATAAGATGCAAAGTATCTGACAATACAAGTTTTTGTAGCTTCTAAAAAAACTTGGTTGAAACAAATCCCAGGAATAGAAATTTAAAATTCTTAAGATATACTATTTTGATCCAGAGTTTCTTAACAGGTGATCTTTGAGCTCCAGACTTATTTTATTTGAAGAGCTATTATTTAATTCCACATAGTAATTTAATGCTCATACACCATGGTACCCTCAAAAAATCATGAACTATTTTATATATTTCAAAGAATAAAAATTAGAGTATACAATATCAAAATAGTTTAAATATTATAGCAATTTTTTTTACTTTACAGAGCACAATTCACTTACAGGTATATATCCTACTAAGATTTTAAAGTCTGTTCTGTAATCTAGAGACTTCTTTAAAGTACTACCAAAGACTAAAGCTAATATATTTCATTCTATGCTTTTGTCCTAACTTTTGATACCAGTTCTTTATGCCTACACATTAGTTTCAGCAATCAAAATAATGTATGTGTAGTTTTATATTAAAGTGATACGAAGCACACATAGATATTTTAAAAACAGAACAGATACATCCCTATAAAAAAAAAACAAGCCACACTTTCCATCAATCTGATTTTTAAACATTCTAAAACAATATGTACAGATAAAATTTCTCAGGCATTGAAACTCTGGTTGTTTCCAATTAAAATTCAGTAATGTGCATATTTAAATGATTGTGATCTGCTGTAAGTAGTTGGTGAACAAAGTAAATACTAAAGCTTTCAAAGTTTATATGAAGAATTTTATTTCAAATTAAAATTGGAATTATTAAATCAACTAACTCTCTTATTGTATACTACTGCGTTCTCTTGAGTTGAGGAATAGTGAAGGGAAAGTAAAAGTGAGAATTTATGAAGATTAAAAGATGATTAACATTCTATAAGTGAAAAATCCATGAAATACAGCATAAAACAAATTAGTAAAAGATGCCTACTTAACTAGAGAACTTACTGTTGGTAGCCTGGAGAGGAAAAGCAGAAGTAAATTCACCAAAACTGCAGCTAGATGAAAGCATTCTAAATGCTGGATAGCCAGAAATTATGTAAATGAAAGTTAAGGGCGGGGGGGGGGGGGGAGAAAATTGAAAGAAAAAGCTTTAAGACAATACACAGAATTCCAGTTGAAAGCAAAGTAATCAGCCAAAGATCTAAACATGGGTTCAATGAGTTTTGGAAAACAATATAGTTTATGGAAGAGTATTCAATGTTTAAAGACCAATTCTTGCACAGAAAATGATTTCCCAGTTTGATTAAAGCAATCCTTAAATAACCTACTCTTGACTAATAACATTTATTTTTCAAGATTGTTGCCTAAAAATTACTTCTACTTTTAGTTCTATGGAAGCAATAAATTAGCTTCCTTTACTTAGAGCTTAAATCACAATGTGTTGTTTGAACCTAAAAAACTTTAGTACTTTGATCCTTCCTTACATAAGAAGTTTAAGATTCATGTGCAGGAAAAGGAGAATTCTGTGAATTAGACAACATACCAAAGAGTTTAGAAAAACAAATGAACACACAACAAAATAAAGATTTCAGGTTTCCCCAGAGCTTTGCTAGATAGAAGTATTGTAAATTCAGATAATTATAGAATTTAAGTTTAGAGTAATTTTCAAAACTACATCTAGAGAGTTTTACTCTATTTTTTTAAAGTAAACATTTAGGCATAATGCTGGAGAAGCTCTACCTGTAGTTTGGGGCTGAAAAGGAGAGTGACTTGCTGTGGGGAAACCTCCAAAATTACTCGAACCACTAGACTGTCCAAATGCATCAAAGTTTGCAAAATCTGCATTTGCAGAATTCTGGGCTGTAAATGGTAAGGAACAATACATGTTAATGAATATGAAAACTATAAAAAAATATATGACAAAAGAATTTGAGAATTTTATGAAAGGTTTCTACATCTTAGAGCTCACTTCAAAGACATTTAGAGATCAGATTTTAAATCCTATCAGTGTTTACTTAGCCTAATTTCAAACAATTTATAAAAGGTTATCCAGAAATTTCCAAAAACACTTTGTACAATGATAAATTTGTATGCAATACACACTGAGTGACCTCAGGAATAGTATCATAAATGTAACCCTATTAAAGAAAACTCTGAATTAAGAGCACTAAATATATGAATTACAATAAAGCAAATAGAAATTTAGGATATAGGATACATTCTGGAAAATTCATATTTAAAATGGCAATGAGTGATTCACTGGCTGGATGAAATCTAAAACATTGACATAAAGATTAATATCCTCTTTTTGATTCTTTCTTTTTTTTAAGTTCACAATTTTGCATACCATGGCATTTAAAAATAAGCTTGAATGTATAACTAGACATGATTGTCAAACAAATAGAAATATTCACATTCTATTAGAAGCTTGCCACTTTCAAACACATTAAAATGTAAGAAACTATGAAAAATAGTAAAAATTATAACATAAATGCACTCATACTCAGTGAAAAAAACCCACTGGTATTTCCCACTGGTCGTCAACCTAACAGCAAAATTCTAGGCTTCTCTAAATTATGCAATTATGTCCTCTAAAAAAATCTCAATTCAAGAGATTTTTTTAGAGAACAAAACAGATGCTGGGTAAGATTTTTATAAAGGATCTGATGAGAATAAGAAGTGGTTGATATGAGGAAAAAGAATGCTAAGTGACAAGAATGAAAAGAATGTCCAAAAAATAGACATCAACATAAATCCTTTGCAGGTATTTCTACTTCTAGGAGTTTTTATAAAGCAATAATTTTGCAAATGTGTGCGGCTGTTTGTAATAGCTAAACATGTTTTTTATGATGAAAAAATTAGAAACTCAAATAGCCAGGAATGAGAGAAACACTGCAATACATTGTAAAACATCGTATGATGGCTATAATGCAGCCATTTTAAAAAATCATGTAAAATAATATTCAATTTTATACAAAAATGTTTATGACAAAGTAAATACGGTTAATAAATTCCAGATACATTTTCATCTACTTTTTAAAATATGGTATTACATACTTAAAAATCTGTATTTT
Organism: Myotis nattereri; assembly: GCF_964212035.1. Lineage (NCBI taxonomy): Eukaryota > Metazoa > Chordata > Mammalia > Chiroptera > Vespertilionidae > Myotis > Myotis nattereri. Next base: position 28,421,336 of record NC_138082.1, on the reverse strand, counting down.
GAAATAGGAGATTTCAAATAGTTACCTATTTCCTTCTTTGTTTGCCTGAATTTACCAAACTGTTGTAATGAATATGTATTATACTTGTAAACAAAATAATAAAAGTTACTAAACAACAAAATTTTCTATTAACAGAGCTCAACATATTGTAGGAAGAAAATCAGGAAAACTTACAGCAGTTTATGTAATTACTGTTCTGTATGTATCTGAAAGGGTATGACAGTAGGGGAGGAAATGTACCTAAAATAGATCCCTTCTACTAGGTACCTGTGCCTCTTCCCTTCTTGGGTACTCGCACCCAGCACTGCTGAAATGTGGGGTGCTATCCCACGTCACTGGTCACACTTTGTTCTTGAGAACCTTTTAAAAACACATTTGTCCTAGCCCTCAAACAGTATACAGAAATACATAAATTAAAAAGCTGGTTACTGCTTAACAATATAAAATGCTGTATTTGCAAGATGTCCCAATATTTTGTCATTATTTTTACTTAAAATTCAATTTCTTTATAGGCTAAAATTTTACATTCCCAAAAGTAAATATAATGGAAAAAATGTTAACAAATTTTAACATTAATTTCTTGAAAAATATTTTGGAATATCTATACAGTTTAAGTAACAAATACAAGTTTAAACAAAGTTACCATTTAGTATTGCTAAGAACAGTAAGTAAGTACAATTTAGTGCAATTGTAAGGGAGTCTGAGATAAAAATCAGAGAATTCCATCCTAACATAAGTAACTATAAAGTCTTAGACAAGTCCCTCAATTGTTCTGGCTCTACTCGTTTTCTTATTAGCAAAATGAGAGGATTCACTAGATGGTCTCCACTTACAAATCCTGCATTATGATTCTACAATTTATGAGACAATAAAAATTCTTATAGAGTTTTGAAATACTAGCCTCCCCCCCCCCAAAAAAAATTCCTATTAAAAGGCCAAATAAGTTTATAAGGGCAAAATATATAATATACATATAGAAAATGCAAATATAAACCAAACGAATAGAGAACATGGTAGAGAAAATTCTCAAATTTAGAATGGGCTATATTCCAAAAGGTAAACTTCTAAGTTTTTAAAATAATCTAATTAAACATTTGAGAACAAATAAAACATATCTGTCCCTTGTAGAAATAGAAATTAGGTCCCGAAGGTAGTTTATCCTTTATAACCTCAAACATATATGAATATGTAGTGTTTAATATATATTCTACGCTTATATTTAGAACTTAAAAGGGGAAAATATATATTTAATGTTTCAAAGATCATCAGGAAAAAAATCAGTTCAATATAATCCATTTAATTAAGTCAAGTCTACTTCATCCACATTTACATTTTCCCAGTGTTTTCCAACCAGAGCACCAAACACATTAATTCTTTGTGAAATTTCTATCCGTTTTTATTTGTAGACCCTGTATCTATTCAGTCTTCAGCAACTGGTTAAAATGACTTTTAAAATTTCTAAGTACTGTGGAATAAAACTTTGGTAAACTTGACTTTGGTAATTAAGCTCTAATAAATTTAATGATGTAAAAATTACTACCTGGAGCCTTAAGCAATCTCCAAACAAAGAAATCCAAACTAAAAAGAATGTGACAAAACAGTAAAGATATGTTTTAAATAATCTTATTTCAAAATGTCCAAAGAAGTCGATTAAGTTTAAAATTTAAGGTAACAAGTTAATGAGCCTGAATCCTGCTGAGAGCTGTGTTTCCTTTTCAATGAGAAACAGGTACTCATGAGAAAGGATGAGATGGAATTAAACAGCCCTCATCATATTCAGCTGGCAGGATACACTTTGTTTCACCTAAGAAAAAATTTAAATTTTTCCCATCAATTTCCAACATTTCAAAAGAGAACATTTTACTTGAAATATGATTGCTGGCTTTTCTTAAAAGAAAATTAACATATTAGTAATCCTGAACCTCTATTTATATGTGGCAACAGGAGATTAGAACATCCCCCTTTAAAAAGGGCACCATGGTTTCTTACACATTGTACTGTATTATTCATTTGTGTTTAACTGGGTAGCAAGTTAATAGAGTTTGACACCTTTGGTATAAGCTGTGACAAAATTTAATTACAGTTTACAGTTCATAGGTTTTATGATATGTTTATTTAATAAAATAACTATTAAATTCCATAAGTAAATTGTTTCTAACTGAATGCATATTTCTGTGGAAGATAACATTTTTTAAAGAAGTACTTCAGCTGATAAAGGAAGGATAAATTTAGGATATCACAACTTTGTATAACAGATCCCACTATTGGGCACCAAGAGCTAATATTACCAAATTAGGCAATCAATATTATGTGCCTCTTAAACCCTAAGTAGCAGGTTTTTCCCGTCCACCACCACCCTGCTCTAAAAATGAACCGGGCCCTAGCTGGTTTGGCTCAGTAGATAGAGCACTGGCATGCAGACTGAAAGGTCCCAGGTTCGATTTGAGTCAAGGGCACATGCCTGGTTGTGGGCTCAATACCCAGTAGTGGGTGTGCAGGAGGCAGCCGATCAATGATTCTCTCATCATTGATGTTTCTATCTCTCTCCTCCCTTCTTCTCTGAAATCAATAAAAATATATATATTTTAAAATAATAAAAAATAAAAAAGAACCGGTAACAGATCAAGTATCTATCAATTTACAGAAAATACAGAAGACAAAAACCTGATAAAGGACCCCAGAGTGGTACAATCAACACACTCAGACTGCCTAAAACTCAACAGGACAAATAACCTAATTTCCTAAACAAATAAATTACAAAAAAAAAAAAAAGGGATGGAGGAAGAACCTATAGACTAAGAGACATACCTCACAACTGCAATGTGCAGACCTTACTTGAAACTTGATCTGAAAAAAACTGTGTATGCGTGTGTTTGAACTGGAATGGAAATTGAATAGTAATGCATTATTATTACTAGTGGCCCGGTGCACGAATTCATGCACATTGAAAGGTAATTAGAAGAAATATTTTAGTATCACTATTCGCCCTTCTCTGTGTCAACCAAATTCACAATAGACAATTACAGGTGGAAACACACGTGTGACTGGTGCCAGCAAGAGCTTTATACGTATCGTGCATGAGAGAGTCAACTTAGCCTTTATAGATATAGAACAAACTTGCTTAATTAGACCTGCTTTCTGAGTTAGCTAAGCTTTTTCCAGCCCAGTGAAGCACCCCATCTTTCCTTACAGGTAATTGTCAGCAACACAGCAGTAAATATCAACATGAAGCACATTATTATTGTAGATCATGCAGGGAGAACAAAGGGTAAAATATTTAACTGCAGCAGTGTTTGACTATATTCTGCGCAGTGAGAAAACCTGAAATCATTTTCAAGGTCCACCATTTCTTACTTCTTTTCAGTCAGGTCAAGTTTATAAGCTTTCTAAATCTCCGTTTTCTGGCTAATAAAAAAATAGGATTCCACTGAGTCTCCTATCTACCTACTCCAGGACTTCTGTGCGGATCAAATGAGATGACGCAGGGGAAGACGCTTCACAGACATTTGGTTACAGTGTAAAATGTTTCCACCTGGCTATAAAGCAAGTAGTGTTCCTGGGCTGAAGAAACTACAAGGAGGCTAGTCACTAGGGAGAGGAAGCCTGGCGTTGCTATTCGGGGTGGCCTGCGGGGATCGGGCCAAAACCCAAAGTCCAACACCACCTGCCACTCATGCCTGCTGCTCCCGCTCATCCTGGCCCCACTACACATGCCGTAGGCTCGCACCCAGTCAGTCCCAATCAGGAGAGGCTTTAACTGCCACAGCAGCATTTGCCAGCTGTGAGCCCTGTGTCTGGCGCCCATCCCAAGGGGAGTAGGTGGGCCAGGATGCTTTCAGCTGGGATGCCCTTGCAGTCCTAGGATCTGGATGTGTCCAGCTGACGTTCGCGCCAGTTGCAGGGAGCCACCTGGCAGTCGCTTTTATATCATTTCTTCCTGGCAGAGCATCTAGGGAGGGGAAGCAGCCGCAGTGCCCGAGACCGACTTCTAGGAGGCCAGCGGCGCTGTCAGGGTCGTGCCGGCAGTGCAGGTTGGTCGGTGCCTGGCCCTTCTCCGGAGATTTGAACTGCAGGACTACTGAGTGGCTGCCACCGGGCTGGTGGGTCGCTAGAATGGGTTGGTCAGCTGAGCAGAGCTCCCGCTGTGGGAGTGCATTGACCATCAGGGGCCAGCTCCTGTGTTGACTGTCTGCTGCTGGTGGTCAGTGTGTGTCATAGTGACCAGTCATTCCCAGTCATTCTGCTATTAGTCATTCCCAGTCAATCTGCATATTACCCTTTTATTATACAGAATAGAGGCCTGGTGCATGGGTGGGGGCCGACTGGTTTGCCCTGAAGGGTGTCCTGGATCAGGGTGGGGGTCCCGCTGGGGTGCCTGGCCAGCCTGGGTGATGGGATGATGGCTGTTTTCAGGCTGCCCAAACCCCCTTCAGAGTGGGGGTCCCCACTGGGGTGCCTGGCCAGCCTGGGTGAGGGGCTGAGGGCCATTTTCAGGCTTCCCACCCCTTCAAGGTGGAGGTCCCCACTGGGGTGCCTGGCAAGCCTGGATGAGGGGCTGAGGGCCGTTTTTAGGCTGCCCACACCCCCTTCAGGGTGGGGGTCCCCACTGGGGTGCTTGGCCAGCCTGGATGAGGGGCTGATGGCTGTTTTCAGACTGACCAGGCCCCCTGGCGACTGAAGCTCCCAGGCTTTCCTTTTTTTGTTTTTTGTTTTTATTCGCTCCAACTCTGTGGCCATGGTGACTGGAAGCAGGTATCTGAGCTTTATTCACCTTCTATAATTGAAACTTTGTTGCCTTGAGAGGAGGCAGCAGCTGCCTGGTAGCTTGGCTTCTTTCATCGCAGGGGTAAGCAAGCCTCCTGCTCGCTCCAGCTCTGTGGCCACAGCCAGCTGAAAGCAGGTATCTGGGGTTTATTTACCTTCTATAATTGAAACTTTGTTGCTTTGAGTGTAGCTCAGAGCAGGCCGCGGCAGGCTGGCTTCCTCCATCACTGGAGCAAGCAAGCCTCCTGCTCGCTCCAGCTCCATGGCTGCCGGCCGCCATCTTGGTTGGGTTAATTTGTATATAGTTGCTCTGATTGGCTGGTGGGCGTGGCTTAAGGCATAGCAAAAGTACGGTCAATTTGCATGTATGTCTTTTATTAGTATAGGATTATTGTTACTAGAGGCCCGGTGCACAAAAATTTGTGCACTCGGGGGGGGGGGAGGGGGGCCCCTCAGCCTGGCCTGTGCCCTCTCGCAGTCTGGGATCCCTCGGGAGATAACGCCCTGCTGGCTTAGGCCTGCTCCCGGGTGGCAGAGGGCAAGCCCAATCCCTAGGTGCAGGCCCTGGTCGGGCTCAGAGCAGGGCCGATTGGGGAGTTGGGGTGCCGCCCCCTGTCATGCACAGAGCAGGGCGGATCGGGAGGTTGCGATGCCACCCCCAGTCACGCTCAGGGTAGGGCCGATTGGGGGGTTGGGGCACCACCCCGTCACACTCAAGGCAGGGTCGATGGGGAGGTTGCGGTGCCACCCCGTCATGCACAGAGCAGGGCCAATCTGGGGGTTGGGGCGCTGCCCCCTGTCACGCACAGAGCAGAGCCCATCAGGGGGTTGAGGAGCTCCCCCCTGTCACTCAGAGAGTAGGGCCGATAGGGGAGTTGGGGCACCGCCCTGTCACCCACAGAGCAGGGCCGATCAGGGGGTTGGGATGCCACCACTCTCACACTCAGGGCAGGGCCGATGGGGAGTTATGGCTCTACCCCATCACGCACAGAGCCCGTGGGAGGGGTGGGGGTTGTGGCGCCGCCCTCTATCACCCACAGAGCAGGGCCGATCAGGGGGTTGGGGCGCCGCACCCTGTCACACACAGAGCCGCAGGGTGATCAGAGGTTGGGGAGCTCCCCCGTATCAGGCACGGAGCAGGGCTGATCAGGAGGTTGGGGCGCCTTCCCCTGTCAGGAACAGAGCAGGGTGGATAGGGAGGTTGTGGCCCCATCCCCTGTCACACACAGAGCCGCAGGGTGATCAGGGGGTTTGGGCGCTGCCCCCTGTCATGCTGATCCCGGTGCCGGGAGGCATATTACCCTTTTACTATATAGAATAGAGGCCTGGTTCATGGGTGGGGCTGGCTGGTTTGCCCTGAAGGGTGTTCTGGATCAGGGTGGGGGTCCCCACTGGGGTGCCTGGCCAGCCTGGGTGAGGGGATGATGGCTGTTTGCAGCTGGTCACACACCCTTCAGGGTTGGGGTCCCCACTGGGGTGCCTGGCCAGTCTGGGTGAGGGGCTGAGGGCTGTTTTCAGACTGGCGGGTGATGGAAGCTCCCAACCGCTCCTTTTTTTTTTTTTTTTTAATTCTGGGCCAGCTTTAGCTCTGAGGCTCCAGCTCTTAGGCCTCCGCTGCTGGTAATCGAAACAATGTATAACTCCAGCTCTGACTCCAGCTCTGAGATCCCAGCTTGCTGAAAGCAGGTTTCTGGGGTTTTGTTTACCTTCTATATTCGTTACAATGTTTTTTAAACTGCAGGCTCAGAGGCCTGCAGCGGCAGGCGGGGAACGTTGGAGTCCTCCATCACTGAAGCAAGCAAGCCTCATGTTAGTTTCAAGCTGCCTGGCTGCCAGCCGCCATCTTGGTTGGCAGTTAATTTGCATATCTCCCTGATTAGCCAATGGGAAGGGTAGCGGTCATACACCAATTACCATGTTTCTCTTGTATTAGATTAGACTATTATTATTTAGGGAGTGGTAATACTACCAGCATTATGTTTGACAAAGGAAATCTTATTTCACAGATACATATAAAATAGGCATTTAAGAATAAATTAGTATGTCTAAATTTGCTTCAAAGTAACTTGAGAAGAAATGGACTAGAATGAGAAATAAAACCAGATTAGCCATAAGTGATAAGTACATGAAGGTTATATTATCTGATCATTTCTGAATATCTGAAATTGTCCCTATCAAAGGGTTAAAAAATATTTAATAGTCTTTCCCCAGTTTTCTATGGAAAGAGGTCATGTCAGTACCTGACATTAAGTATAATCTCTTGTGATTAAAAAGCAACTGCTAGGGCTACATGATTTATACACCCCAACAAGTAGGAATGACCAGACATTCTCAACAGAATATGTAAACAAACAAACAAAAAGGTTATTGCACTAGCCAGTGTGGCTAAGTGGTTAGAGTGTCATCATCCCAAGCACCAAAGGGCTATGGATTTGATTCCTGGTCAAGGGCACATACCTGGTTGCAGATTCCATCCCCAGCCCTGGTTGGGCACATACAGGAGGCAACCAATAGATGTGTCTCTTTCCCCCTACCCTCTTCCCTCCCTTCCACTCACCCTAAAAGAAAAAAAAGAAAAACAAGCAAACAGAAAATTTAAAAAAAAAGGAAAAATATCCTCGGGTGAGGATTAACAAAACAAACAAACAAAAAAGGTTGTTTCTGGTGTTTTATACACATCTCTAATAAAAGTTCTTGGGGGGAAAACACTTACCTGCATGACTGTTGAAATGTGCAAAGTTAGCAAAATTGGCTGTAGCTGATGACTGAGAAGCTGGAGCAGCAAATATGTCTGAGCCAAGATCACTTAAAAGGTCAAACTTCTTTTCCTGCTGCTGTCCTTGAGAGCGACCTACAACAGGGGACTAAAAACCACATATTAGCTATAAAGAGTTTCCAGTCAGATCTGCTAAATTTTTACCACACTTGTCCCAACTAATCAAGCTTAAAACATAGTTTAAAAATTACAGTCTTCTATTTGTGGTTTTGGTACTTTGATATTTTTTTAAAAGCACCAATTTTCACTATCTATTCCCAAATTATCTCTCAATTTTAATTACAGAGTCAAAAGCAAAGAAACACAATTATAACAGTGGTCACACCTCATGAAAAAGGATGGACTTACTGCTAAGACAGCGATAAGACTTTCAAAGAATACATCCTTTATACATAAGAAGAGTTACAAAACACTGGCTTAATCCCTCTCTCCATTTTTCACTCAAACTTTCTGTAAAAACAGAGCAATTTATCCAAATGCCCTAGTATGCATTAAAAGAGTGGGATTTAATTCAAATAATACCATGCCTCAGAATCATTCTTGTGTAGGGTAGACGCTGTAATGTCACACAGTAACAGATTTGTCACAGCTCAGTCAACTGTAATGAAGTGCAGAAGTACAAACTTTAGGTACCAACTTATCAAAAACTTTCAGTCTATTCAGTTTTTTAGAATAAGATATATACTGCAATGCAAAGACACCTGTGCTTTACAAATCGGGCATGGGGTGGGGGGGATTATACTGCTTGAGAAATCCTTTCCTATAAAAGTACATCACAGAGGTTATATTGTTCTGACTCTGATGGTTACCACAGATTCATGTTTTATAATGTATGTTATGTAACGGATAGCTATAGCAATATTCCTGTAGACCTTCACAAAGCTGTGGAGAATTCAAAGAAACTCATATTAGCAACAGCAACGGAGCAAATAAATACACCTTCCAACCACTTAACCAACAATGCTTAAATGTATTATAAACCACTGGCACATAATGCTACTGGCATACAAGGTTATGCTACTGTCTTTAAAAAGTCTCAAATTCATGCCATTCAGTCCTCAAGTAGAAGCCTCTACATTCTACAAAGACTTAACAACTACTCACCTGACTAGGTGTGCCCTTATTTAGGTGCAGGGCTGCTGCTGAATCTCCTAAAAGAGATTTCAGTGGTTTGACCTCAGGTGTGCTGCTTGTGCTACTGGCAGAGGAGCCTGAAATAGATGCATGAACAGATGCCACTACTTTGGCTTGTTCTGGTGGTACATACCTAAAACACATGAAAAGTTGAACAGGTAGTTAATTAAGAAAAATATAGGAAATGTCATTCTCAAAAATGATAAGCAAAATTCTAATTTTCCATGAATGTTGATATTAATATTAATCTTATTTGAAATCCCTCTGGGGCCCTGTCTTGGTAGCTCAGATAGAGCATCATCCCGGTGCACCAAGGTTGTGAGTTCAATCTCCAGTCAAGGTACATACAAGAATCAACCAATGCATATATAAATAAGTGAAACAAAAATTGATGTTTCTCTTTCTTGCTCACTCTCCCTTCCTACCTCCCTTCCTAAAAGTCAATAAATAAATCTTTTGAAAACTCTCTTGGAGTTTACTTAGTTTTTCTAAGATAAAAAAATTAACTGCTTTTTTATAAGACAGCAGACCAATCATGATGAACAGTTAATACTATAATTTAATTTTTAAAAACTCAAGTATTGTAAGATCATAAGTAACATTTGGAAACAGAACCGAAAGCAGGGAAACATTCCAGTTAACAGTCTAAAATATAAAGGCTTATTACAAATCTCTAAGAATAAGGTCAACAGCCCAATTTTTAAATGGGCAGAAGCAACTCACAAAGGGAAACACAGAAATGAAAACACTTTTAATCTAATTCATTAGCATTTGATGTGAGTGTAAACATTACAAATTTTGCTGCTATTAAAATACGTAACTAGGTATGCTCTGTGCCCCAGAAGTACCTCTGCAGAAACTCATCCTTAGGAACTAACTGAATGAGTGTACACAGATACATGTACATGTATGTTACACAGAACTCTTAAATCTGTTCAATGTAATACCACACAGCTATTCTTTGGACACAGATAGATGTCCAGGCTACTTTATGGTCTTTCAGGTTTGATCCCAGTCATGTAAATACAGATTCATGGGAGGAAGGGAGTAAAGAAAGAAAAGAAAGGCAGTAAGAATATAATGCCCAAATATCGGCAATGCTGATCTCTAGGGTTAGGAATATGTGAGAGCTTTTTCACTCCTTGTATATCTGGATTTTCTCCTTCCTCCCCAATCCTCTTTTCAGGTAGGTGGAGAAAGCAGAAAAACAAAACGGTTAAGAGCACATATCTATTCCAGAGACAGTTCAAATCCCAGCTCCACTACTCAACAGCTGTGAAGCCTAAGGGAAACTACTTCAACTCTTTGTGCCTAGGATTTCCCATCTATAAAGTGAAGATACGGTTGCTGTGAAGCATAAACGAGTTAGCATTTGTAAAGTACTTAGAACAGTTCCCTGGTACAAGTGTTAGCTACATTAAGTGTTAGCTACTATCAAATTACACACTAATCACAAACAATAAAACTGCTTTGCATTTTCCAGTAAATGGGAGATGATGGAATATGACAATGAATAGAGGAAGTTATGCTTTCCTATAATTTGGCAAACCACTGATGATATCAACTTTGAGTACAGCCACATCTTATCAAAGGATAAAACCAAATACTAGCACTTAGTTCAAAAGACTCATCTGCCTAAAAGTAATAAGCGAGACGTATAACATAGGAAGTTTGAAAATTCATCAAAAGAACAATTTAAAATCCCTTTAGATGACAATAGTCTCATTGTTTTAAGAATAGTTGCTCAAAGTAGGGATTTTTAGGAAGTCTGCATTTGGAGAGTTCTTATGCCTTATTAAAAAACAACTGCACTGTTCTCTAGTTACATGTCACAGGTGTGCAGGAGCATGGCTTTAAAATGCACAGCCACTGGGCCTCCTGAATGGTCACTTCCCCTTCCCACCCACCAATTAAAATTCTCATTTACTGTTAATCTTGTTACTACTATCCTGTTCGTCAGGGCAGAAAAAAAGAATAACACAAATTATAATTATTTGAGGTTTACAGTTACTTGGATTATGTTTTGAAGGGGTAAATTTCATTATTGTTTACTATTATTATTATTACAATAAATTTGGGGAAATACATGGTTTTATTTCTATCAACTCTTAGTCACACAAAATTCTCTTGCTAACTGAAGGTAAATAATCTCAAATTCCAGCTAAGTCCTATTCAAACTAATATTCTGAATTGGTAAAACTGCTGAGAAAATAAAAAATTAGGCCGGGGCTATATAAGAAGAATACGTTATGGGGTGGAAGGTCTAGGAAATTAACTAAAGTGATAAAAATATAATTATATATATCACTTTAAAAGAATCATTCATGACACCATACTTTCACTGTCACCCCACCTTTTAAAATTTTCCCCAACTAATTGTTACTGGTTATATTTTACCTACATTCACACCTAATGTTATCTAGTGCTGTTGAATATAGCCCAGGCTAATCTTGCCTTGCAAAACAGTCTCCTCAAAAGAACAGTAAGAATACAAAGTTCGCAGAGCACTAAAATCAGAGTTACTTCTTTCTAATGTGCTCAATGAATACAGGTAGAGACACTTCACTTAAAAACCAAGCAAGTATTCCCTCAGGACCAAAACAGGCTTTTGACCAGATCATTCTCTGGGTTAACATACAGCTCCTCAGGAAACAACAAGCCATTTATCTCTGCATTACCTATTTCGTTTGTTATTCTCTCATTCACCTTCTTAACCCCCCCCCCCCCCCAAGGAAATATACACTACTGAATATTGCTAAAGAAACTAAGAATTCATCATTAATGAGTCTTAATAAATTGACTTAACGTTGTGCTCATATAGCTAAAAATTAAGAGCCCAAAGTAGTTAAACTCTAGCTCTACCCTGGCTCTTCTTTAAAGAGTTTACTAGCCACATGTCCAACCTATTTTAATTAATTTTAAAATTTACCATCTGATAGAGTGAGGGGAGTATAAAGGCTCCCTTCTTAACCAGGTAGTAAAATGATTTCTTGGATGGGAAGTAGGGATATTTTGAGCAAAGACTTACTGCAAGATGCAGTTAAGTGGATGGATTATGAGTGGACTACATGAGAGCTTCAGCATAGTGCTTAGTATATAGAAGGTCTAAATAAATACTTGCTAAATGAATAAACATTTTAAGAAAAGGGGCTTTATAAGACTAAAAGTATCTAAGGAAGCTAACAGGGCTACAGAAGAATTCAAAGGAAGGATCCCTAACTTTCAAAAAAAGGGGAGGAGGCCTAGTAATTACAAGGAACAGGCTGCTGAGTCAAGATAAAGTAGAAGTAAAGGTTTTTGGAAACCAAATCCAATAAAAAGCCAAAGTATAATGGGTATCTATCTACCTACCTACCTATTCCTTTATTTCCTATCTACCTAACCTGCCTATTTCCTTCCTTCCTCCCTCCCTCCCTTATTTCCTTCCTTATGTCAGACTAATCTTACCCATAATTAATGTAATTTGGGAAACCTTTGCTCTAAATACAAACTATTCACTCACCATCTTTTCTTTTCATATTTTTCTTGTAGGAACTCTTTCACTTTTTGTGGATCCCTGAAGTCTGGAATTGCTGAAGATCTATCATCAAATAATCCTAGCCAAATCTGTTTACAGACCTTTGGAAAGAATTAAAAAAAAAAAAGTGTTATAAATCAACATCTTCACTTAATGAAATGTAAAGGGAAAATTATGATCTCTCAAAAAACTAACCTACTTAATTGTAATAATACTGCTTTCAATGAGAAATGAAGAGGCAACAAATGAACTAAATTTATTGTTACAGTATACAGTAAAATCTTAGGAACAGCATCATAAAGAACAGCACTTCACAGGGAAACAAATAGTGAAATGGGATTGGAGAGGACCTGGGATTTTTTGGTGTTCAAACGATCAAGACTATAAGCCCGTAGCAAAGCCATGTACCCTTTATGAACCTCTGTTACCTCACTCCATAAAACAGAGTAAACTAGACTCATAGCAATTTCACAAATCCTTGATAGGTTCAAAAATCAACCAAAAAGAACAAACAAAAATTACTAGAATCATAAACAATTTGCTAGTAAAATATAACAACAACAGAAATATAAGGCAGATACAACTCCAGCTGTATAGTTGCTTCCTATGCTTTCCCCGCCCTCCTAATGGCTAAAAAATGAGAATCTGAGCTATTTAACTTTTTAGACAAATCAAAGAAATGAAATGATGAAGAACTCAAATAGGACACAAGAGCATAAAGAAAACAATGAAGAAAATTTGATAAAGTAGTCTTCATCAAAATTAAGTTGCTCTTCAAAAAACTAATATATGAAAAGGCACACTACCAACTCATAAAAAATATCTGCAGAACATGTAAGAACTTGAAGAAACCTGAATCCAGAAAATACAAAAATTTTCTTAAAACTCAATTATAATAAAGACAAAAAATTGTTTAAAAGAATGGGCAGAAAATTTTATAACCACTTTACCAAAATGCAGCACAACATCATTAGTCATATGGAAAATGCAAATTAACAAACACTGAGATCCCACTACACAGATACTACTAGAATGGCTAAAAATACAAAGATTGACCATATCTTGTATTAGTGAGAATGTGGGACAGTAGGAACTCTCAAGAATGTAAAATGGTATAACCACTTTGAGAAAGTTGGCAATCTCTTAAAAGTTAAACATACACCTACCATATGGCCCTGCAATCCGTTACTAAGTCTCTATCCAAGAAAAATAAAAGCACATGTCCACACTCAGATCTGTACACAAATGTCCACAACAGCTTGTTGATAATACCTCCAAACTGTAAAAATAACCCATATGTCCATCAACAGGTAAATAGATAAATTTTGGAATATCCAAATAGGAGACTCATCAGTAGTAAAAAGAACTATTGATATAAACAACTACATAAATAAACCTCAAGATAATTATGCTGATTGACAGAAGTCAAACATCCACCCCCAAAAGTATATACTGTATGATTCTATTCATTTAAATTTTTAGAAAATGTAAACGTCTCTATAGTGCTGGAAAGCAGATCAAATGGATACATTACAAAGGGACACAAAAACCCCTTGGGAATGGTTAAATGTGTGCTATCTCATCACGGTAGTCATGGCTTCATATATGTCAAATCTCTTCCAATCAGACACTGGAAATAAGTACAAGTTCTTGTAATTAATTATTCCTCAATAAAGCTATAAAAAACAAGTCCACAAGTTTCCAAAATGGTATTATTTTAAAGAATAACCAATTTTAATACTGCGAAAAGAACACAGTATCTAGCTTCAAAAGCTTGACAGAAATCTGAGAAATCAGAGAAGGAAATGCAGCATCTTTCTCAGTCTTACCTGCTCACTGAAGTGGGTAAGGGGGGAACAGGAAAAAAGACTCACCCCTTTTCCTATCATATACCAACCATGTTTCAAAACATTTCTTGTGGCTCCCTCAGTACAGATACTGCTATAACCTCACTAAGGCAGAAAAGCTGACACGTCACTGCGAGGCCTGAGCTAAAACGAAATCTCATTATAAAAACATTTAAGAGGCAAAGCCAGAAAAGTGCAGACACCCAGGAACGATAATGTAACTTACTGCCAGAAATACCATAAATTCTGTAGTGACCCAGCTTCTGCAATAAATATTTAGCTACTTAAAAAGAACCATAGAGACTATCCTTAGCCAGAAAACTGACTAATAATTCTCCTAAAATGTAATTTTAAAAGATTCTGTGACCTTACAGTTACATTCAAAACGGGAAAATGGGAAGTTTCTAAATCTTCTATTTTTTTTTTTAATATTTCCATTGGCTTTTAGAGAGAGAAGAAGGAAGAGAGATAGAGAGCTAGAAACATAGATGAAAGAGAAACATTATTGATCAGCACCTCCTCCACACCCCCTTTTGGGGATCAAGCCTGAAACCTAGGCATGTGCTCTGACCAGGAATCAAACCAGTGACCTCCTGGTTAATGGGTCGACACTCAACCACTGAGCCACACTAGCCAGGCTAATTTTTCTATTTTAAAAATTCCCAAACAAGAAAACAAGAGATATGGTAGTCATTTGCCTAAAGAATTATTAACCATAACTGACAGAATTAGTTCAGGATACTAAATACCATAAACATTTAGACTTTACATTCCAAAACCCCTGTTAACTACCACATACAAATTTTTAAACGAAGAACAATCCTATATAATAAATGCCTAATATGCTAAGTGTCTGGTTGCACGTTCAACCAATCAAAGCATAATATGCTAATGATATGCTAAGGCCACTCAACCGCTCACTATGACGTGCAGTGACCACCAGGTGGCAGACGCTCCAACCAGTAGGTTAGCTTGCTGCTGGGGTCCTGCCAATTGGGACTGAGCGAGACGGGCCGGACATGTCCTGGAGCCCTTCCAGCTGGCCAACCTCCTGTGTCCCTCCCCAGCCCTGACTGTGCAGGATCCCTCAGCCTAGCCTGCATCCTCTTGCAATTCGGGACCCCTCAGGGGATGTCCGAGAGCTGGTTTCGGCCGATCCCGCAGGCCAGGCTGAGGGACCCCACTGGAGCACGAATTTGTGTACCGGGCCTCTAGTTAATGAATAATAAATAACAAACACATTTTAAAAAGATGGATTGAAGCAGGGAAAAGGGGGGTAAAAGGGGAGTGGAATGGAAGATATCTACAATAATATCAACAACAAATATATTTTTTAAAAAGATGGATTGAAGACAGATGATAAAGTTACTGTCTTGGCACTCATCATGGGAATACAAAGCAAAATAGAATGCTTGATGGTAAACTTATAGATATTTGACATGAGCAACCAGTAGGATTTGCGCAAAATTCTTTAACTGCTGATAGTTCTGCTCCTTCCCTCGGACAGGCCAAACTACTAGGGAAAATCATTCAAACTAGCTACTTGGGTCCACTACAAATTAATGCTGCATCACTAACAGAGCTTCTTCACATTCTTAGCTCTTATTTCTAGCTATATTACCCCACAAAGGCTATTTTCTAGGTTGCTCAAAATCCAACACCTTATCTGACACTCTTAGCAATGGAGTTCTTAAGTGAAGTGGCTTTCAAAATGGAATTCCTTAATTCCCTAGACTGGCAGCATCTGAGTCACTTAAAAACTTGTTGTAATGTAAATTTTCAGAAGCCAAGGAGACCTATGAAATCAGAACCTCTGGAAGTAGCAAGCCCTCCAAGTGACTGTGAAATAGGCCAAACTAATGCTTTAGAAAAATCTCAGCCAACAGATGGGAACTTCCTTTCCATATATATACTGTACACAACTTCTGGCATTTCTCAAATTTACTTAAGACACTAAACCTGTTACTGGGCAAGGTTCTTTTAACAGAGACGGTGTTCCGGGGACACAGTGTCTATAGTCTCTGTGACCCAGTCACATTTTAGTCCTTGAAAAGTTGGTTTCTGCTCCCTAGAATTGCTTTTCAGGTTTGTAGATTTGCTGATAGGAAAGTATCAAGTTCTATTTTCTGTTTATTTTGCTTTCTTTGTTTTTTGTTTTAGCAAAATAATAAACATCATCAACTCAAGAGGAAGGGCTTGTCAAGGTTGAAGGCGAATAGAATGAATCTACTACAACTGCAGGAAGCATTCAGGATCTGTGGTCATGAGTATTAAAAATGAAACTAGTCAGAATAGTGTGTTTTCCTCCAAGCTGTACAGGTACTAAGCAGGTAGAGTGCTGGCTTTAATTAAGTAAAATATGATGAGTTCAAAGGGAATGATTAGAACCGGACATGGAATCCAAGTTGGATTAAGAAACACGAGAATATGATGAATGATGGACAAGAAAGAAGTTTCACTTCAGTGGGCTGGAGGTCCTGACAGTTGTCCCAAAACTGTTTGACTTAGAAAAATGAGAGGAATGAGCTGGGAAGAGAGTAGTAGTAGAGGTGAGAGAACAGGATGCTTGAATTTGAAATCTGAGAGGTGATATAATTACTGATCAAGTCTAAAATAGGATGAAAACTCACTGGAAATAAGAAGTCAAGGAAACCAAATTATCTATTACTAGAGGCCCGATGGATAAAAATTCATGCAAGAGTAGGCCTGCCTTCCCCCAGCTGCTGGCACTGGATTCCCTCCGTCACCTGGGCTGCCGGCATCGGCTTCCCTCCGGCTCTGGCTGTGTCAGGAAGGACGTCTGGAAGACATCCAGTCTAATTAGCATATTACCCTTTTATTATTATAGATTATGATAATCATGTGGCTTATATGGAAACTGGAATTGGCAGAAGTGACTTACACTAGTGGAAAAAAAAGACATGTAAGGTGCTTAAATCTATAATCAATGAGGGGAGCTGCCTGATATGATTTGAGAAGCATGGGCCTGGAGGACTAAAAACATCACTGAGAACCCAGATACCTAAAAGCCATAATCTGAAAGGGCTTCCCACATGATGGAATTAGTTATGATGACCTCTGTGGGGTAGTGGATAATCTGTCCTAATTACAGAATAATGTAGTGGCTGTGGTAGTTATAAGCCTAGACAAGGGAACTCTGTTTAATAATAGTACCCACTTCACAGGAATGTTGAAGGAGTGAGTTAACATGTTTTGCACTCAGAACAGGCATATAGGATGAACTTTAAATAGTGTTACTTATTACTTTGGGGCCTGATCTCTTAAGTGGTTTGCAGTGGATTATGGAGTGATGAAGAAAGCAAGACCGGAAAGTAGAAATCTCACCAGAAAGAAACACAGGCAAGGTAATGGGTTCTCCGTTATTCCTGCTGCAGATAGAATCAAAGTGGTCCTGATGGACAATCTCTTTCCCCTGAGCTTTCCATAGCACTTTGTTCCTCTCACATGAAACTCATTACAAACTGCCTTATACTACAATTACTGAGAATATATCTCATTTATTTCTGAATTCCCCACAATGCTTAAAACAATGGGTAGTGTCATAATTGTTCAGTAAGCAGATTACTCAAAAACAGATCTTACCGAGGAATTAAAAATAGCCACTTACCAGCTAAGAGAATAAATTCATCAAATTGTCAGAATAATTTTTCCTTATTCTAGTGCTAATCCACTTTAGAATTGGAATAGTAACAGACAGTGACAATCTAAAATACTTTGAAGTATACTTATCAGGATTGCCACTGGAAACAGATGACACACTGGGTTTGGGGTAAAGTTTAATAGAGACTGTTTACAAAGTATCGGTAGGCTGTGAGGAAATCACAAGTGAGAGTACTGTACCCCAAGGTTAGAAAAAGCAGGGCCCAATTACCACCCACAGTGAAAGGGGCGGAGGGAGAGGTCTGCAGAACCTTAAACAAAAGGGCTACTTGATGAAGCTGTGATTTTCAATGGAAGGATGAGCCAGGCTGTGGATGTCCCACAGGAACCAAGTTAAGAAAGTATCCTAACCTCTCCCTCCTTCCTTTCTTTGATCTGTTGACAATGTCCACCCGCCCCACTGCCTCTCCCCCCCCCCCCCCCCCTCAGTCAGACCAGATCCAACTAGAAGCCAGGAGGCAAGAAAGCCCATTTGTGTACCCAGACAAACTAGCTGCCTGGAGCCAGAGCTGGTAAAGATTCCAGCTGGAAGGGCAGATGAAAAGTATTCCAACACAGCACCCAAATCATAATAAATATATGCAGTGCAAATAATTTAACAAACTCAATTAGTAACACCAAAAACAGGAAATTTTCTTACCAATTCTCAATGACTCATATATAAAAAGATAAGAAAACTGTTATATCAGGTTTGAGAAGGAAAACAGATAAGGGTAGTGATAATACAGCTTTGTAATCAATCCTCTCAGGGACAGCAAAATAGAGCAGAAAATTGCTGGAATGGATATTTCATTTATTCAGGCACTTATTTTCATAAAAAGTATACAAAGAATAAAATATGTGACATGACTGCTTGCAACCTTTAGGTAGAAAGATATAAAAATATGGAAAGGACAGATGCTCTGAAATTAGAAAATCTTTTTTCATTAAGCCAATCTATACACATCCAACTAGATTTCAGACTCTTACTGTCCTTTCTCTCCTTAATGGAAAGATGGAGGATTACTGCCTCCTCCTGTGTGTACGATATAATTACACCATTTCATAATACTGCCCACAAAATACAGAAATAATTGGACACTTGAAGAACTGAATAATTCATGAACAAGTAACTAATATCCACATTTTGAAGAGAGAAAGAAAAAAGGAATAGAAATAAATATTAACAAATGGGAAATACCATTAAAGGCTCTCTGGAGAGCTACCATGAATTTATACACAATTCTACAATCAACATATTATTTTGCACTAAAAGGAAGAAACAATTTTTGCCTTAAATTTCCCCCCCCCCCCAAAAAAAAAATCCAGTCAGAAAAATATCACAAATACCTTTATCAAACATATGTCATGATTCAAGTTAAATATACTGGAAAAACAAGTCCATTGTTAACATTTGCTATACTCATCCAGCCTATATTTGCACGACTATCCTATTAGTTCTAGACCACTAACTGACAGATATTTCTCAGTAGACTATCTGAAGAATATATACTCATTATATGCTTGCAGAAACAAAACCACTATCCACGTGCCTTATGCAGGAGAAAGCTCTAGTCAGTCCTGCCATTTATATACATCATTTTAGGTGCGTTTTATGTGCCTAGGAAATGGCTCTGACTCCTGTCAACTCTATGAATGAGTGATGCCCACAATGTCCTATTCTCAAAAATCCCGCTCAGCTCCTGTGGACTCATGCCTCTGATTTCTTTTACAGAGTCAATCCATCTCATATTTGGTCTTCCTCTTTTCCTGCCACCTCCTACTTTTCCCGCACTATTGTCTTTTCCAAAGAATCCTGCCTTCTCATGATGTGCTAGAACTAGGACAGCTTCAGTTTTGTCATTTTTTGCCTCCAGTGATGTTTAGGCTTAATTTGCTCTAGGACCCACCTGTTTGTCATTTTCTGGCAGTCCAAGGTATCCATAGAGTGCTCCTCCAACACCATATTTCAAATGAATCTTTTTTTTTTTCTATCAGACTTCTCCATCATCCAGCTTTTGTATCCATATATAGAAATTGGAAATCTTTTTAGGACTGTGAAGGGGATCAAAGTTTTGCCTTTTGGGATATTGATTTTAAGCTAGTTAGTACGAAACAAAGACTCAGAAAAAACCATTGACTCTCCTTACCTGCCAAAAAGAATTTAGAAAGAAAAATCTGGGGGCATCTCCTTTGTATTACACTATAAACTCAATAGGGAAGACAGGAAGAAATTAGGCAAGGGCCTATCTTTGGACTTCCCTCTGTGTCCCACTGTTTCTGGGTGGCTCAGCAAGAATTTGTTCACCACATTTGCTCTTTCTCCTTTACCTGTGAATTGCTTACTTTCCCTTTGAAATCCCAGACCTTTGTCCCCTTCCACTCCTTAGTCCAGAATGGCATATAAACCTTAATTGTCCACTGGGTTTCAGGTCTCATATTCTTATGCCACCCCTGCATGAACATCCATAATAAATTTTAGACATTTTCTCCTGTTAATTTGTCTCATTTGATTATCAGCCCAGTCAGAAGAACCTAAAAAGATGGGAGGAAAATTGTTTTTTGCATTCCACAACTATATGGTATATTCCATCTTAAAATGTGGTTTTATAAAAATGTACTTGCAAGAACTAGAACTTATGAGTCACTGAAAACAGGCTATATGTGCAGATCATTAAGACACCAGAGCCTTTGTGAACCAGAAACAAGAATGGGTACATGAAGGATTATCAGATTTATGAAATATCAAATCCAATTTATTTAATCCAGTGTTTGTATTTTTCAATTTAAGCACAAACTACCTTACAATGGCTTCCTTATTAGCATAAGAACCAAATTATTCATCACAGCCAATTTGGGCCCCACAGGATTCTAATACTCTGATTAACTCTCCAAACTCCTATCAGCATCACTCTTTCCAGTAACACAGGCTCCCCAGAAAGTCTTCCCTAACCAATCCATCCAAAGAGGCAATATCCACCACACCAAACTTCAGATACCACTTATCCCAACATATTATTTATTTTCACGCCCTTTATATATCACAGTTTCTGAATGTAAATTTCACAAGGCAGGAACCTTCTCTCTCTGAGTCACCACTATTTGTAACTCAGTGCCACCACTATTTACATCCTATGGTAGACACAAAATAAATATCTGGTGCATGAGTGAAAGCAATTTCCTAATAGTACTGAAATATATGTATAGTACAATTATCTTTTTCTCCTTTGTTCCATCTGAAGTATACATGCTGACCTAGAATATTTAACTTACCAACTTACTCATTCAGAAGTAATAAATTAACTGATCCAAATTCTCATCATATATAGGCCAGAGATTAGCAAGTTACACTTCACAGGTTAAATCTGGCCTAAGGCCTATATTTGCAGCTAAAGTTCAACTGGAACACAGCCACACCCACTTGTTCATCTATTGCCTATAGTTGCTTTTTCGGTAGTTACAACAGAGACTATATGGTCCACAAAGCCTAATATTTATTATCTGATCCTTTATAGAAAAAGTCTGTCTACCCAACTTACCTGCAACCACGGACTTACTATGATGCCATCCCAGCATCCAAGAACAGTACCAATTTAAATAGGATAATAAATAAAATCCTGTTTTAGAGTCTGGTTATATAATGTGCACAGAAAATATTAGAAATGAGCATAAAAAGAAAGAAACCTTTCCCTGGAGGAAGAACTTTCCAAGAGCGAGGAGGACAATTTACTATACATACATATTCTCTTAAATATGTATGTATAGTAAAGGAGAAAAAGTACTAGAGTAGATTCCAGGGAAGATTAATAAGTGTTTAACACTTGTTTTCTAAATAACTGATAAGTACAAAGAAATAGAAAAAATAAGGGGAGCAAATATTTTGAACACCAGAGAGAAATTAAGCAGTGTCAACAGCGATAAAACTTACTTGCAAGTGTCTGTGGGTTGTGAAGGAGACCAGTAGCTCTAATTCAGACACCTACTGTGGAGACTTAGTAAAAGGCAGTATACACAACTCAGCACATCCCATGCCTTATTTCATTTAATGTCTCTAATGCCAGATAGAACTGTATTCCAGTTAGGCTGCAAAGAACCAAAATCCAGCCACCAGATCAGAGAAAACAAGTTTAGAGAGGCATACAACAATGCTTGAAGAGAACAAGACAAAAAACTTTATGGGAACCTGGGTTGCAAACAGGAAGATATCTGGGACCCAGGTGGTCTGAATATCTATTTCCAAACCCCTCTCTCCATGACACATACACACCCCCACCCCAAACACAGAGATTATCACTTTTGTTTCTCATACTATGTCTAATCCTGCTCTTCCTATCTTAGTATTAATTTTTTTTCTGTTTATTCATTAGATGGCACATGAAGTGATTCATCACTTAAATCCAGTTTCTGTGAGCCTGAATTCAGTTTCTTAATTAGAGAGGATCTGATTAATCACCAGCCCCCAGGGTTAGGTGTTCATTCCTGGTCCAATCAGCTGGGCATTTTGTGGTTTTCTTGGGACAAGAAGCCTTCCTCTCTTCATCCCTCAGCAAGGTGCATTAGCTTAGTAAGAATCTTCTACCCTTAAACACACGTTTATTCATGAATGTGCTACGCAAATTATAGTTTTATAAATGAAGATTTATTTCATTTTTGAAGTCAGAATAGTTTTGAGAAAAATGCCCTACTTTCTCAAACTAAGATGTCAAATTACCCTGTATGGGTAACAAAACAAGTATTCTGCCTTTTAATTTTGTTTTCGATGTCTTTAACAAGTTTCCACGTTTTAACTAGTTACATTTATCAATTTTCACTTTTTTATTTCTTCCACTGCTTTTAGTCTATAAAGTCCTTACACATTTAAATGTTAAATAGCTATATTTTCTAAAATTTTTATAATCACTTTTTTTATTGTCTACCCCAAGTGTATACATCCTTAAACAATAAAATTTAGTTTTGCCTGTTTTTTTTCTTATGAAATAGTGTGTTTTACAGAAAGCTACAATAGTAGAAAGAAGTCACATACTCTTTATTCAGAGTCTCTACTGTTAACATTGCTAAATCATTCTCTCAAGATAGATACAATTTTTTCCTAACCATTTAACCATTTGTATACCATAAACATTTAGAGATAAAAGCTGTGGACCTTTTTAATTAAATTCAAAATATCATGGCAATTAACTGGTTAAATTAGAAACATGAACCTTCACCCATAAATGTATATCTCCTCAAAATAAGAATTCTTTTATATAACCAGAGCTAAATTATTAAATCAGGAAATCAACATTCTATGTATGTTATTATTACCTAATCCATAGCCAATTATCACAAAAAGGTTCTTTAGAGCAAGCATGTCAAACTCAAAGGCTAACATGGGCCAAATAAATACGGTTTAAGTTTATGTGGGCTGCAAAAAAACCCAAAAGCTTCAATTTTCATAGAAACATGCTGAATACAAAGGACTAAAATAAATGAGTAATTGTTAACAGAAAATAATAGAACATTTTAATAAAAATTAATATTTTTTCTTGAACATTAACTTACAAGACACTGAATAACTGCACAAATTACTAAGTGTAATGCAAATAAACCTATTTTTCTTGTTCTCCGAAAGCGAAATATTTCCTGTTGTGCACACCAAACAAGTCAGTATAAGACTAATTACGTGGCAATCACAAATAGTGCGCCTGGGAGAACCAAGATGGCGGCATAAGGTACAGACCTGCGCGTGCTGCCTCCCACAACATTGAAAATACCAACTATAAGACAAAACAGCTGTCATTCAGAACCATGGGAAAGTTGGCCCAGTGGAAGTTCTACAACTGGAAGGGAAGAAAAAAGAGCATTGAGATTGAGTAGGATATGCAGAGGTGCCAAGAACAGAGGTTCCAGACCCCTATAGTGAGAGGCGGGACTGCCTTGCAGTGGGTCGGAAAGCAAGGCCGGCTTTCTCGCGGAGCTGCTTGCCGGCACTTGGGGACGGGACACAGAGACACGGAGTCGCGGAGAGGCGAGGAGTCACGGAGACACCATTGCTGTTTGCTCCGCCCTGGTGATTCCGAGATCCCGCCCTACTCAATTTACATCACCGCCAAGCTGTGCCAGTGGCACAAAAGGAACCACCTGAGCTTTTGCAGCTTAACCCAACAAACTGAAGATTTCAACTCCTCGCACCCATAAGGGACACACTCAAGAAGCAGAATCAGGTTCGGAGGAAGCCGGAACCGGACCCGGCTGGGCCAGCAATGTGGAACCGCTGTACCAGCAAACGCACAAACAGGCCCACCAGATCCAGTCTCACATGGGACGCCGGGTGACAGCAGACAAGCAGTCTGTGCACTTAGTAGAAAACGAAATCCCAGCAAGCATACCAGATATTCAGCCAGCAAGAAAGCCTGGAGATTCTGTCCAGCAAGGAGCCGTCCAACAAAAGACAGAATGCCACACTGCGTACCGCTCACGAGTTTTCTCATGTTTCGTGCGCCATCTGTTAAGGACCGCTCACGAGTTTTCTCGTGTTTCGCGCGCCATCTGTTATGGACCTTAGATGTCAACACACTGTCTTGTCCACTGTGGGGCGCGGTTACAGTGTTTTGGCCAGGTTCAAGCCTCGGACTAATGAAAGGACAGGGTCCTCTCACTGCCACGTGCAAGTCCCAGCTGGAGGGCAGGGCCCTCCCAGCACAATCATAGCCAACGGCTGTGGTTGTAAGCTTGAACCTATGGTCCGAACACGTAGCCCCACATGCCTTGTGATAGAGTTTAGGTAAGCCGTGGGCAAACTACGGCCCACGGGCCGGATCCGGCCCGTTTGAAATGAATAAAACTAAAAAAAAAAAAAAAAGACCGTACCCTTTTATGTAATGATGTTTACTTTGAATTTATATTAGTTCACACAAACACTCCATCCATGCTTTTGTTCCGGCCCTCCGGTCCAGTTTAAGAACCCATTGTGGCCCTCGAGTCAAAAAGTTTGCCCACCCCTGGTTTAGGTGCATGTAGTTGAGTAGGGTTGAGACTCACGAGAATGCTGTAAATAACGTGATCACGCCCCTACCTTGCCTCGTGGCATCTGCTATAAAATAAAGACACGGCTTGTGGGCGCTGGCGTTGTCTCCTCTTCAGGGAGCAGCGTCCCACCGAGACCCAGCTATTATTCTCTTGTCTGTCTTTCCTTAATCCTTTCACCACCACCACCAACCCCGCCCCCCCCCACTCAGAGACACCCTTGGCAGTGCTGGTGTGGCACAGTCCACATCGAATGAAGCGATCTCATTGGTGGAAACCGTGCAGGTCAATCTACGAAAAACTATATAATTGCACGAATCCATAAAGCATTGCAGTTACATTGTATTTTGGTCATTCGAATAGTCTTCGTCTTCAAGTTCCTGGAGCTTTTAGAAATGCCCTCTCTCAGAAAAAGGAAGGAAACCAACGAAACTGATACACTCCCGGAAGTATTTAATGATAATTTATCAGATATTCCTAGTGAGATCGAAGATGCGGATAACTGTTTTGATGATTCCGGAGACGATTCTACTGACAGTGAAATTATTAGGCCTGTAAGGAAGCGCAAGGTGGCAGTGCTTTCAAGTGATTCCGACACTGACGAAGCTACTGATAACTGTTGGTCTGAAATTGACACACCACCATGCTTACAAATGTTTGAAGGTCATGCTGGGGTCACTACATTTCCATCTCAGTGTGACTCTGTACCCTCTGTGACCAATCTCTTTTTTGGTGATGAATTGTTTGAGATGTTGTGCAAAGAGCTGTCCAACCATCACGATCAAACCGCAATGAAATGCAAAACACCATCTAGAACACTAAAGTGGTCTCCGGTTACACAGAAGGACATCAAGAAATTCCTTGGCCTAATTATTCTGATGGGTCAAACAAGAAAAGATAGCTTGAAAGACTATTGGTCAACAGATCCTTTGATATGTACCCCTATATTTCCACAGACAATGAGTCGCCATAGATTTGAGCAAATATGGACATTCTGGCATTTCAATGATAACGCCAAAATGGACAGTCGCTCGGGGAGACTTTTCAAGATCCAACCTGTGCTGGATTATTTCCTGCATAAATTTCAAACAATATACAAACCAAAGCAACAGTTGTCTTTGGATGAGGGAATGATTCCATGGAGAGGACGTTTAAAACTTCGCACGTACAACCCAGCGAAAATAACAAAATACAGTTTACTTGTTCAGATGGTGTGCGAGAGTGACACCAGCTATATCTGCAATATGGAGATATACACTGCGGAAGGAAGGAAATTGCAAGAAACTGTTATTTCAGTCCTTGGACCCTATCTTGGCATATGGCACCATATTTACCAGGATAATTATTACAATGCTACATCTACTGCTGAACTGCTGTTACAGAACAAAACTAGAGTCTGTGGGACTATTAGGGAGAGTAGAGGCTTCCCGCCAAATTTGAAAATGTAAACATCAAGAATGAAGAAAGGTGACATAACATTTTCCAGAAAAGGTGATGTTCTTCTCCTAGCATGGAAAGACAAGCGGGTTGTCTGAATGATATCAACGATCCATGACACTTCTGTCTCGACAACAGGAAAAAAAAAATATAAAAACGGGAGAGAATACTATAAAACCTACCTGCATCAAGGAATACAATGCCCACATGAAAGGCGTTGACCGTGCGGATCAATTCCTTTCGTGTTGTTCCGTTCTAAGGAAAACGATGAAATGGACAAAAAAAAGTAGTGCTGTACCTTAGAAGCTGTGGACTTTTCAATTCATTTAGAGTGTACGTCCTCAATCCACAAGCAAAAATGAAGTATAAACAGTTTCTGCTATGGTGGCGAGAGACTGGATAACGGATGACAATAATGAAGGCTCTCCGGAACCAGAGACAAATCTGTCCAGCCCTTCCCCTAGGGGTGCAAGGAGAGCACCACGTAAAGATCCACCCAAAAGGTTGTCAGGTGATATGAGCAGCATGAACCTATGTGTATTCCAGCGAGTGGAAAGAAAAAATTTCCTACGAGAGCCTGCAGAGTTTGTGCCGCCCATGGAAAAACGAGCAAATCTAGATACTTATGTAAATTTTGTTTGGTCCCTCTTCATAGAGGAAAATGTTTTACACAGTACCATACATTAAAAAAGTACTAGGAACTTTAATTGTTTAATTGTTTTTGTAAATAAAAATGTTATAATTATGAAAAACAACACCTAAAGTGCATTATGATCTGTAGTTATGATGATTTAAATAACGTGCACAGTTTGCCCAAAAATGTCCGGTCCCTGGCATATGTCTTAGAGATTTCTATGCGGTACACAATGTGTTAAAAAGTTAAAAAGCTTCAAATTGACATATTACTACAGAGGAATAATATAAATATCAGATAATACTCTACATTTTGCACTGAATGATAAAACACAACATACCAAAATTTGTGCAAAGCAGTTAAAGCAAAGGTTAGAGAAATTTACTCCTTTAAAATAATATTAGAAGAGAAAGTTCTCAAATCAACGACCTTAGGTTCCACCTTAACAAGCTAAGGAAATCAAATAACCCAGAGTCACAGATTATACAGCAGAGTTATTACAGACCCTATACACACTACAAAATAGGAACTATTATGAATAACTGTACATCAGTAAATATGACAACTGAGATGAAACAGGCAAATTCCCTGAAAAGTACCACTCGTCAAAACTGATACAAGAAACAGATATCTGACTAACGACCCTGGGTCACTTCCATTCTCTGTCCCAGTAGCACTCAGATCCCAGTGCTCCTTTCTGTCTCCCAAGAGCCCAGTCATCATTTGAGCAACTGGCCAAAGGTGACTGCATCATCAACTCCCAAAGAAGACTGGTACCAGCAGCTTCCAATGGGGGAGGGGGATTATGAGGACAGAAAGGGACAGCCGAATTGCTCTCCATATCAAACAATAGTAGATAACTCAAATAACCATATAAATTTGGCTGGGTGGCCACAGTTTGCCACCTCTGACCCAGAATACATAAAACAACCTTTTAAAAAGTGAAACTGAGGGGCTTGCACTAGCTGACTTCAAGACTTACTTCAACACAGTGTGATACTGGTCTAACTACCAATGAATAAACAAATGACACTGAATAAAAAGCCCAGAAACATACCAATACTTATAAGGTCATCTCATTTTTGACAAGGACTCCAGGGTAATCCATTTAAGAAAGTGTTTTGAACAAACGAAGCTTGAACAACGATACAGATTCATGAAAATATATGAACCTTGACATGATACATACAGTAAAAGTAATGAGATGATTCACAGATGTAAATGTAAAAACTAAAGCTTTCAGAGCTTCTAAAATATTAAATGAGATTATTCTCATTCGAGAGCAGGCAGAGATTTCTTAAGAGAATAGAGAAAGTAGTAATTATAGAACTACGAATTGATGTTATTTTACCAAAAAGACGAACTCCTGCTTATCAAAAGACACCAACATAAAAATAAATGAGAAAGCCACAGACTGAGAGAAAATATTCACTAAACTTATATCTGACAATGAAGAATGAATTATTTTTTTTTTAATATATTTTATTGATTTTTTACAGAGAGGAAGGGAGAGAGATAGAGAGTTAGAAACATCGATGAGAGAGAAACATCGATCAGCTGCCCCATGCACATCTCCCACTGGAGATGTGCCCGCAACCCAGGTACACGCCCCTGACCGGAATCGAACCTGGGACCCTTCAGTCCGCAAGTCGACGCTCTATCCACTGAGCCAAACCGGTTTCGGCAAGAATGAATTATTGATATATTCACATAACAGAATAGTGATCAGTAATAAAGAGGAACAAACCGCATAACTCAAAAAAAAGTTTTATACACACACAAAAAGCACATTCTTTATAACTTTACTTATATGAATATGAATAAAAATCAAAACAATGGTTGCCTCTGGAAGGGAGAGGGATTAAATAGGAAGAGATGTCAGGGAACTTTTGGGATGATGGTCTTGTTCTATATCTCTATAGAGCTTCGGTTTACAAAACTAGATGCATTTATCAAAACTCTTCTAAAGGTACTTAAGATTTTTACATTTCACTATATGTAAATTATAGCTCAAAAAATTAACAAATAATGAATTGTAATTAATGATACACTAAAGATTTTAGGTGTAATGTGAAGTGACATTTGCAACTTATTTTGAAATGCCATAAAAAATATTAAGATGACTAAGCTAATGGATAGATACACAGATATTTGCTAAATACAGCACAATGTTTACTGTACCTGCATAATTTCTCTAATTTTCTGTATATTTGAATATTTCATAATAAAATGTTGGGGGGGGGGGTGCGGGGGGAGGAGAGAGGGAGCATACAGATTTGGCTGCTGTGCCATGGCTTTGAGCAGTCTCTGACCAAGATCAGATTCTTATAGTTGCCATTCATGAATAGGGGGTTCAGAGACACTGAAGCAGGTAGCCGAAAATCACACTCACCCCGATCTGATCTCCCCTGCCCCAGCAAGCAGAGCAGGTGCCGCATCACAGCATTCATACTACCAGGAGACCCTACTCACCTGCACTAAGACCTATGGCACCACACTGCACTAGATGGCACAAAGGAGAACAAGTTATGGTACCAGATGGATGTTTGCAGCCACCCCATCCTTGAAAAGATCCCAACATTACAGGCCAGTATGAGCTAGTCCTAGCGGAATTAGTGGGATCCACTGTCCAGTAGAATACTGAGAAAACATATCTAAATCTTCAATAAGTTCCTGCTAGACATGGCCTCAGGCTACTCTTATACACAGCTGATCTTGCCTGCACAGGATGGCTTGAATTTCATGAAACAGAACCAACAATGTCATCAGCAATCCCTCAAAAATCTATGGGCCCAGAGCCTATTTCAAGTTTCTTCTTACCAGCTCATAAAGCACCCCAAGACCAGATGGCACCCTCTGTTGCCAAGATGAATGCCAGATACTGTCGTAGAAGCCAAACAGGCTCCCTACTCTGTAGTAAGAACCCAGCATCAATTTTCAGGAGCCTGAGTAGCAGCAGATGCTGGAGCAATGGAAAAGACATAGGTGAAGGACTAAAACTGAGATGTGTACTCTGGAGCACCTGTGTTATGAGTTTGCTGCAAGGCCTGGAAGCCACCTGAGTGGCAGTGTTTCTCAGGGACATAATAAGATGGCAGGGCCCCCAGGTTACAGAGTATCCAGACCCAGAGTAGCCACCAGGTCTGAGCACTGCCTCTTCCTGTCTTGACACAAATCTGACTCTCTCCTACAGATCAAGTAATACAGGCCCCAAAAAGTTGCCTGCCAGCCAGGACTTTACAGGACAGACTGTGATCTATTGAGCCTCCAATCCTTTATCAGCAGTACAGTTTTAAAACCCATATTTCCATTCATAATATGTAAGCCTTACTTGCATCGTGATTCAAAAGACTCTTAAGGGAAGGTAAAGGGGAAATTTATGCAACAAAAAGAAATTTGAACACTGGATAAATAACTATATCACTGTTAACTTTTATGTACACAAACATGGTACTGTGGTAATTTTTTAAATCCTTTTTTTTCCCAGAGGTAAATTAGCTGATGAATTTACAGATGAAATTGTATTGACGTGGATTTGCTTCAAACGAATAAAAAAAGAGATAGGATTGTATGTTAATAAAGTTTGTTATATTATTCTGTCCACTTTTGTAGATATAGCAACATCTCCAGTAACAAGGTTTAAAAAAGAACAAAAAACTCTAACAATTTATATTTTTAACTAGTGGCCCGGTGCATGGATTTGTGCACATTGAAAGGAAATTAGAATGTTTGTGCAGTAATAACATTATTGCAAAAAATTACATGTCAAAATAGTGTATATATAATATAGTATTATAAAATTAACACATGCATGTGACTGGCACCAACGAGAGCTTTATATGTATCACGCATGAGTGAGTCAACATTTATTTTTAAACTAGAAGCCCGGTGCACAAAAATTTATGCACTGGGGGGGGGGGGAGGAAAGGTCCCTCAGCCCGGCCTGTGCCCTCTCACAGTCTGGGACCCCTCGGGGGATGACCACTTGCTGGCTTAGGCCTGCTCCCTGGGGGATTGGGCCTAAGATGGCACTCAGACATCCCTCTGGCAGCCCAGCAGCCCTCAGGGGATATCCACTTGCCAGTGGGGAGCAGGCCTAAACTGCAGTCGGACATCCTTAGCTCTGCTGAGGAGGCAGGAGAGGCTCCCACCACCACTGCTGTACTGGCAGCCATCAGCCTGGCTTGTGGCTGAGCAGAGCTCCCCATGTGGGAGCGCACTGACCACCAGAGGGCAGCTCCTGCATTGAGCGTCTGCTCCCTGGTGGTCAGTGTGTGTCATAGTGACCAGTCATTCCCAGTCTTTCTGCTGTTAGGGTCAGTTTGCATATTACCCTTTTACTATATAGGATAGAGGCCTGGTGCATGGGTGGGGGCTGGCTGGTTTGCCCTAAAGGGTGTCCCGGATCAAGGTGGGGGTCCCACTTGGGTGCCTGGCCAGCCTGGATGAGGGGATGATGGCTGTTTGCATCTGGTCGCACCCCCTTCAGGGTGGGGGTCCCCACTGGGGTGCCTGGCCAGTCTGGGTGAGGGGCTAAGGGCCATTTTCAGGCTGGTGGGCGACTGAAGCTCCCAACCTCTCCTTTTTTTCCTTTTTTTATTCTGGGATTTATTTACCTTCTATAGCTGTCACTGGAGCTGAGAGCTGGCTCCAACTCTGAGGCCCGGCTCCAGCTTGAGGCCTCAGCTGCTGAAAGCAGGTATCTGGGGTTTGTGTGGCTTCTATAATTGAAACACTGTTGCAGCTCCAGCTCTGAGACCTCAGCTGGCTGAAAGCAGGTATTTGGGGTTTGTTTAGCTTCTATAATTGAAACACAGTTGCTTTCGGAGCTGTCGCTTTCAGGCTCAGAGCCGGGCCACGGCAGGCGGGGAACCTTGGTTCCTCCATCATCGGGGCAACCAAGCCTCATGTTCGCTTCAGCTGCGTGGCTGCCGGCCGCCATCTTGGTTGGCAGTTAATTTGCATATCGCCCTGATTAGCCCATGGGAAGCGTATCGGAGGTACGGTTAATTACCCTATTTGTCTTTTATTAGATAGGACTGCCAGTATGCGTCATATGTACCAGCCAGTCGGTCAGACCCAGGAGGTTAGCCATTGGCCCCAAGGAGGGAACTGGCCCTCGGTCCCCCTAGGAATGGGGCCACATCCGCCGCCACTCAACCCCGGTTCCCCATCCCAGCCAGGGGCCCGGCCAGCAGGCCCCATTGGTCTGGGGGTAGCTCCTGCACTGAGCATCTGACCTCTAGTGGTCAGTGCAGGTCATAGCGACTGCTTGTTCCGTTGTAGCAGTTGCTTAGGCAGGTAGATGAATAGATAGATAGATAGATAGATAGATAGATAGATAGATAGATAGATAGATTAGACTCAAATAAGACTTTAAAAAAGATAACAATGGCAAGAAAATAAGAAAAGCTGAGAGATGAGAGGGAGCTAGAATGGTTGAGAGGAATGGATATCAATGCAACAATAAGTTAAATAAATGCTCATAGTAGTCAGAAACTAACATCTGACTCCTTCTAGATACTA
Source organism: Myotis nattereri (assembly GCF_964212035.1). Lineage (NCBI taxonomy): Eukaryota > Metazoa > Chordata > Mammalia > Chiroptera > Vespertilionidae > Myotis > Myotis nattereri. The sequence continues at coordinate 28,389,036 of NC_138082.1, read as the reverse complement.
TGGGTTGTCAGTCATCATTCAAAAAGACCCACATATTACAGCATGTACAAAGAAAAGATAATATTTCCTACATTTTTTTGTTAATTAGATATTCACTGAAAGCCAACAATTAGTATAAAAGAATACACTCTGTATATTTTAAAGATTACTATGTTACTACTGATTAGATTCAGCTAGAACTAAGAGAGAACTCTAACACCATACCTTTATTTCAAAATACATATGTGTATTTCTTAAAAAATAATCAAAAATTAAACAAATATCCTTTTAAATAATTCAACAGTGTGCCTCAATATTTTAGTTAGATGGTCTTAAACCTCAAATACCTCACTAGGCAGATATTCTCTCAGGTAATTAAATTTTTATAGTTAATGTTTTAATGTTATTATCATCATTAATGAGCTAACTTTTCATATTTATTAATACTATCATAATAATGAAAAACGTAAACAGATGAACAAAAATATATCCAGAGACATAGAAAATTCAAACAGACCGTCAAACCTCAGAGGGAAGGCAGGGGAGGGTATGAAGGGGGTAAGAGATCAACCAAAGGACTTGTATGTACGCATATAAGCATAACCAATGGACACAGACAGTAGGGGGGTGAGGGCATGTTTTGGGGGGTGGGAGTGGCCGGGGAGAGGTCAATGGGGGAAAAAGGGCGACAACATGCAATACTTTCAACAATAAGGAATTTAAATTTAAAAAAAAAAAGAGTACTCAACATGGAAAAATAATACCATCATATTGACTGAAATTCAGCAAAAATTTCTCTCTACACTAAACTCACTGAATTCAGTTCAAAGCACACTATTTTCCTATATGATGCTTTTTTTTCTGAGCTTAGTCATCGATTGAAAAGGTATCTTTGCACATAAAACTGGCATCTTACATTTACATATTATGTCAGTTTCAAAACATTTTCACATACACTATCTTCAAATCAACCCCATGAAATAGGCAGGACAGGTACTTACCATGGATTACAAAGGAAAATGAAGCTCAGGAAAAGAAGTTTGCTGCCCAACGTGAGAAGGTTCATCAATTAGTGTTGCTGAAACCAGATCACAGGTTCTGAGCCCTAGTCTGGAACCTATAGATTCTATATTGATTTTCTCAAAGGTGGTCCACAGCAGTCAGCATCAGAATCACTTGGGATTCTGGCTGAAAATAGAGATGCTCCTGTGCCTCAATCCACATACAGGTTCAGAATCTCCGGGGAGTAGGACCCAGGACTTTTAACCAAAAAATATTTTAACTTTGAATTTTTTTAAAAAACTCATCACTGGCCCAATAAAACTCACATGTGTATAAAGTTTGAAACTCCCTTAAATATTATATCATATATTCTCACTGCTCTAGGTATAATGAACAAATATGAAAGGTTATGCCATAGAAATATCTAATAAAGAAGAAACAATGAGAGCAATAAAAACAAAAACACATGTAAAATCTTATAGTGAATGCTATTTTTTTTTTAAAGAGTTTATGAGTGGAGGTTTTCATCCCTGTGGGCTAAAAGACTCCTGGAAGATTTGACAGGAAAGTACAAATTCTGATAGGCCTTGCAAAAAAGATTCAGTATAAATAAAATAGCATTAGCAAAATGGCAAGAAGACTGGAATACAGAGAGCAGATATGGAAAACAAAAACTGAGATCACTGTTATTAAACATTTCTTCTGGGAATGAAGAAAAAGCCAGTTATAAAAGGATTTGTATTGTGAACTGAAAATATTGGAATTTCACAGATTAGAGTCTTCAAACAACCACCTACAGATCAAATAGAACCACTGGCCTGTTTCTGAGCTATTCTTCATCTAAGAATGGTTTTCACATGTTTAAAGGGTTATAATTTCAAACAAGAATATGCAACAGAGACTACAGATGGCCTGCAAAGGCTACAATATTTATTATCTGGCCCTTTACAGAAAACGTTTCTCCACTTCTGCTATAAGCAACAAGGCACATGTAAATCCTGGACTATTAAGTATGAAACTTAACTCTGCCACTCAATGATGACATTTAACATGTAAAAAAACTGCCAGTTTTTATTATTATTTAAGCTCACGTAAATTCAAAGTTAAACTGCTCAAGGAGTTTAAATACGTAACCCAAATCTATCTATATAAAACCCTAACATGCAAATCAAGCGAACAGCAGAACGACCAGTCGCTATGACACACACTGACCACCAGGGGACAGATGCTCAACCCAGGACCTGCCCTCAGCCCACAGGCCCTGACCGGTGAGTGGGCGGCGCCAGGCCAGCCACGGCGGGTGCGAGCGGGGGGCCCCCGATCGCCCCACTCGTTGCCCCACAAATCAGCCCTGATTGCCGGACAGGCCTAGGAACCCTACCTGTGCGTGAATTTCATGCACTGGGCCTCTAGTATTAATATAAATGACACTATTATATTTTATGAAAACTGAAAAATCCCCCTAATTAAACTACTGGTACTCTGAGCAAGGAGTAAAACTAATATTAATAATCCTATTAACATCGTCTATCTTAGATCCTGATTCAATAAGCATATGAATCTCTATTATTCAACAAGAAATATGCTGGGAATTTTCATAGGTTGCCTGAGTTCAAAACATTCCAACCTTTTTACTTCAAGATGTTATTGTTACTATTTTACACTTATAGAAACTGAGGCTCAGAGGCACTTTGTCCAATAATCTTAACCTGCCAACTCCAATCTGATCACTTACGCACAAAACCACTACACTTCAAGAAATATTTAACAAGCCCCACCCAACTTTATCTATTTCCCTATAGAGAAACAATTTAAGGTAAGATTGCTTAGTTTTCAATCAAAAGATGTAATAGTTCCATGCACTGATTTAGGATTCACTCAAAAGCTTATTGTTTCTGCTCTGATAATGTCCCTTAGGCTCTTTCAGATACTGGCCTTCCACTTTTCAGAGTCCACTATTCTGTACTGAGAATGACCAACACTTATAATAGTTTATAGAACAGGATGCTTTAGAAAATAGCTACTAGTCTTTCACATCAATGTCAATGTCTCTCTCTCTCTCTTCCACTCCCTCCCTCCATTCCACTCTCTCTAAAAATCAATGGAAAAATATCCTCGGGTGAGGATTAACAACAACAATAAAATAATAGTTGGTATTTGGGGGTTATTTTTATAATATATATACTATAGGCCAGTGCACAAAAATTTGTGCACTCGGAGGGTGGGCGGGTGGGGGAGAGGTGGTCCCTCAGCCCGGCCTGCGCCCACTTGCCGTCCAGGACCCCTTGGGGGATGTCCACCTGTCGACTTAGGCCCACTCCCCGGGGGAACAAGCCTAAGCTTGCAATCAGACATCCTTCTGGCAGCCAGGGAGCCCTCGGGGGATTTCCGACTAAAGGCTTAGGCCCCCAAGGGATTGGGTCTAAACCGTTAGCTGGACATTCTTAGTGCTGCCACAGAGGTGGGAGAGGCTCCTGCCACCACCTCTGCACTGGCCAGCCACAAGCCAGCTTCTGGCTGAGTGGCACTCCCCATATGGAAGTGCACTGACCACCAGGGGGCAGCTCCTGCATTGAGTGTCTGCCCCCTGGTGGCCAGTGCGCATCATAGCAACCGGTCATTCTGCCGTTCAGTCAATGTGCATATTAGCCTTTTATTATTATTATATAGGATGTCCCTATTTCTCCCCCTTTGCCCCCTCTACCCAGCTTTTGCCCCCCACTTCTCTCTGGCCATCACCATACTGTTGTCTGTGTCCATGGGTTGTGCATATATTTTCTTTGGCTAATCCCTTCTTTAAATTCACTTCTTTAAACTTTTATTTTCAGATAAGTAGTTATAACTGCACTATTATATATTTTCTATTATATCATTTAGAATTAAGATATCTTTTGGTTGAACCCTTGTAAATTTTAGCACAATTTAATAAATTATGCTAGAAGCAATTAGGAGATTTTTCATGTAATGCAGATACATTTCAATTAATATTTTATTAATTTTTTAATATTTTAATTTGAAATAATCTCATACATGTAAAAGAGAACTATAAAATACTACAGCATATTATATGTACCCTTCACCCAATTTCTTAGGTGTTAATAATTTAAACATAACCATTATACAACAAAATTTGGAATATATTTTTCTTATAATCTCTTTAATGTTACTTAATCCATTTACTTTGTTTTTGTTAATCTTCACCCAAGGATATTTCTCCACTGAATTTTAGAGAGAGTGAAGGGAAAGGGAGAGACCCACTGATTGGTTGCCTCCTGCACATGCTCTGATAGGGACTGGGGATCAAGCCAGCAACTGAAGTACATGCCCTTGACTGGAATCGAACCTGGGACCCTTCAGTCCACAGGCTAATGCTCTATCCACTAAGCAAAACAGGCTGCAGCTTAATTCATTTACTTTTAATCTGTGTCTTTATATTTAAAGTGGGTTTTGTTTTTGATTCACCCTCACAATCTGTCTTTTAATTGGTGCATTTATGCCACTGACTTTCAGAGTGCTTACTGATAGAGTTACTGCCATATCAGGTGGCTTCTGGGGCATCTGGGGCCGGCGTGCGACCTGGGATCAGATCCATCACGGACGGCAGGCAGGCGGCTTCTGGGGCCCGTTTGTGGCCTGGGATCGGATCTGATCATGGGCAGCAGGAAGGCGGCTTCTGGGGTCACACTCGGGGACCTGGATGGCAGCTCGCACTCACGCTGTCCTGCCCTACCTGCAGTATGCAAATTAGCCACCGTCTTTGTTGGCGACTAATTTGCATATCACGCTGATTAGCCAATGGGAGGTGTACCAAAGGCACAGTCAATTACCATGTTTGTCTAGTATTAGACAGGATATATGAAATATGCAAATTAGGCTGGGACACCATAACGGTTCATGACCAGACAGGAGGAGGTTGCACACACAAGTGAGGCCCGGAGCGGAGATGGAGACGGAAATAAGGGGCTGGCGAGCCGCCGCACCCCAGCTCAGGCCGGCCCCCGGGAGCCGGAGCAGACAAGGACAGGGGCGGGGGGGGTGGAGGGGCTGACCCGCAGCCTCCGCGGCCGAGTGCAGGCCTGGAGAGGAGACGGTGGACCCGCCTCTCATGGAAGCAGCATGGGTCCCTCCTGGCTCCCGTGGAAGCAGCACGGCTCCCATGGGCGCCAGCGGCTCACTTCTGTCTCCTGCAGAAGCCGCATGGCTCCCAGTGGCGTGCTGCGGTTCCCACCAGCTCCCACAGAAGTGGCGGGCAGCCTACTGTGCACGATATCGCACGATGAGCTACCAGTCTAACATAAAGATCAAATACTGTCAATCAATGCATGATTTCCTTTCAACATGTAGTTTATATGCCTGTGGAGCATCAGCAGTAACCATTTACTCTCAGTCCTAAAAAAAATCAGGAAAGTAAATTTGCTACTGGAAAAGAAAAATTGTAGGTTTCAAAATGAAATTACTTCTACATTTTCTTTTTATTTAATTCTCTATAGCACTGTTCATCAGCCCTCCTTCCATTAACTCTGGTATTCAGAAGTTAACCCAATAGTGAAATTTCTTTAACTATGGAGCCATGATTTACCCACATCATGAAAGAGGACATATGGGTGAAACGACTACATACACACTCTCTTTTAAAGCAACTTCTGATACAAAAGAAAGCATTATAAGATAATATGCGGAAATATTTTAATTTTGGAATAAATCTCAAAACCATTTCAACAAATGCTAAATGCAAACTGCTTTGCTGCAAAATATTTTACTAACTTCTGGCATACTATATTCTATAACCCAAAAACATACATATCTGCTCCAGTGAACACATTGTTGGAATCTGAGGATACTTACCTAGTCAACTAATTTGCAAGCCATACCTGTAGAAACTAATGACATACTTTTAGAAATATCAATCGTGTCCTTGATACATATAGTAGTAACACTACTTGCTTACCACAGCTACTAAAGCATACCAATACAGATATACTTTATTAATGACCCAAATACCATGAATTGTGTTGCATCAGTGTTGTCATTCTCCAAACAATAAACAATTTTCAAAGTTCTGAATGAAAAGTGAAATAATCTCTAGATATTCACATGTGCTAAGCCACTGCATTGATGGGTCTCAATTACTGGCTTCCCTGTGCCCATGCCCTTTGCCAGGTAACTTGGCAGTCCCCTCCCATCCTAATTCTGGACTTGGCAGCATGACTTTCTTTGGTAACAAGTTCTTTACAATTATACCAGTAATGCAGATGATTGTTAACAGGTATTTCCCATATAAAAATGTCTGGAAGAATAAGAAAAGCATGTGTAATGTAGGTTATTTCTTTCAACACATTCTGAGCCATTCAACAACCATGGAATTTACCTGCTGAAGTGAATAACACCCCCAGGCATGACAACTCAACATGCCCCTCAGAACACTAAAACTCCCATGTGGGGGCAGAAGATCCAAGACTGCTTCCAAAGTCAATATACTTTCGATCTTTTAACTTCAGAAGTACTCATCTTCACGTGTGAACCCATTCACACAGAAGATGCATGAAAGTGCCTTTTTCACCCACAATTTTATGTGATTTAAGTATGGTTCTTTATATAGTTAAAATCTGTATACTTTTTTGTATGCATGTTGTCTTTAAGATTTAAAGGTTTAAATATGGTAAACTGACGATAAAGCACATGCAGTTGAAGTCCGTATTTTTATGAAGTTGTACCACCCATCCTGCACTTCATAATATTAGTCCTCACATTTTACACATACCTTAAGTTTTTAAGAACACAGATATTGCTAATGTTGTAAAGAATCAAATATACCTACCTGAATATTTTGGTTCTAAGACGTCCTTAGGGACACAAGAAGGTATGCCTGTATTCCTTAACAAGCATTTAAAAGGTCAGTATGTTTTCTAACAGTAAGAACTATTGCAAATTTCCCTTTTCTTCGTGCAGTGTTTGCTCTGCCTTCAATATCTTTTCCTGCCAGCTTAAGTCCTAGTTTCTCTCAAAAACCAGCAAACGTGTCATGTTCTTCGTGAGTTTCCCAACACTCTCCTTGTCACCATATAACTTCTGAAATTCTTACTCATCTTAATTACCTAACACCATATTGTAATATGTTACATATCTGTCTCCCTCAATTCAACTGTAGTGTTGTCAGCTAAGCCGCCGATGCACACAGATCTGTAACTGCATCCACAGTACTGAGCTCAGTGACTGTCATGGTGAGGATTCCAAGTGGCCTATCAATTTGACTGACTCTTTAGAATTTAAGAGTCATGAACCCATTCCAGTCATCTCTCATATTTATATTTTGTTTCTACCTTTTGACATAACGGGTTATCTAAAATCAAGCAGCGCCTTTCATATTTTCTAAATTCATTTTGCTATTACAGTCTTAAAAAATGTTCCCTCAGAAATCCTTGACATATGTGAAACATGAATAAATCTTGAGGACTTTTTGCTAAAGTGAAATAAGCCAGTCACAGAAGGACAAATACTGTATGATTCCACTTATGTGAGATCTAAAATAGTCAAACTCATAGAAGCAGAAAGTAGAGCAGTGTGCCAGGGGCTGGGAGGGGGAATGGGGAAGTGCTGTTCAATGGGTATAAAGTTCAGTCTGTAAGACGAGTAAGTGCTAGAGATCTGCTGCAGCACTGTGTCTATAGTCAATAACACTGTATTGTACACTTTAAAAATGTTTAAGATAGATCTCACGTTAAGTGTCATTACCACAATTTTTTTTTGAGAAATCTTAATATTTTGGCACCAATTTCCACCTAAACTTATCAACTAACAAGTTTGAATATTTTTACTTATTTCCCCAATGAACTGTTTGTTACCTTTCCAGTTCTGTTACAGTCATTAGACTTTTAATCTAAAAAAACAATAATATATTTTTATTTCTGATTTCATTCTGATGTCCAAAATTTTGCATACTAGGTCAACATTCTAAGAAAGTATTTTAAAATTTTCAGTACTAGGCTAATTCTAAAATTTATACAAATAGTCCAAATTGTATTTTAATCTGTAAATATATTATTCTATACTGAAATGTCATTATAAATTTTTTGCACTTTCTTCTAGCTTTAGATTTTCCTATAATGTACCACAATCAGTCTGGAACTTGATTATAAAATCTGGAAACTGCAAAGTGCTCACTTCTAGAAATCCATGTACTTAAAAATATTTCATTAAATCTTGAATTTACACTTCTTCACTATTTTAAACCAAAAACACATGTACATCACAAGTAGGCAAGCAAATTTAAGGTATTATTATCAAGTATTTGGAAGAAAGACACGCAGAGTCAAAAATGCTTGCATATATCTTTTGAAGGTGAGAGAAGATTGAAACTAACAAAATCTTAACACTTACCTTCTCTTGTATCAAAAAAATACAACCAGAACAGTACAACGAAACTACTCTTTCCTTTATTGGAAGTGATGAATTGCCTATCTACTTATATAAAAACCCTGGGTGTAACATCACGTCCCGAAGCTTGACCAACCAGAAGGAAGTCAGTCCTGCAGGGGTCGTCTTGGAAATGGCTGTGCCCTCTCCCAGCTGTTTCCCGGAGGGCGAGGTTTCAGGCAGGAGGGCGAGGTTTCAGGCAGGAACCCACCCTCGGAGTGGAGTGTGGAAGCACTGAGTCCTGGATTGCCTTGCCAAGGGCTGTGCCCTCCCCAAGCTGTTTCCCGCAAGGCCTGAGGGAAGAACTCACCCTCAGAGCACCAGGAGCGCCCAGCAGCAGTCAGTCCTGGGTTGCTGAGGTGGAGGCCACAGCGTGGTAGAACTCTGGGTCTGGCCCAACAGGGGGTGTGGCCAACCTTCAAACCAGACCCTGGTAGTAGGGAGGAGGCAGCCCCATTCCTCACAGAATCTGCTGTTGGATAGCTTGCTGTCAGTGGCCTGCCAGCCAGGAACCCCATTCACCTGCACCCCGGACCCTGACAGGAGGGAGGAGGGAGCCCCTTTCCTCACGGAATCAACAGGTGGCCAGCCTGCTGTCAGGGGGCTGCCAGCTAGGAATCCTATTCACCTGCATATCTGTATAAAGTTTTAATACATTATATTAGAGGTCATGGTGGTACTGTTTTACCCACAGCGTCTACAGGAATTGCTGCAAATTTACTTCTCGGTGGAAGCACCTTTCATTCCCAATATAAATTACCGATTCCATTAAATGAAACTTCAATTTCTAAACTCGATATAAAGAGTGAAGTTGCTTAAACTATTAAAAAGGCCCAACTCATTATTGATGAATGCACTATGGGATCCAGTCATGCTATAAACGCCATAGACAGATTACTAAGAGAAATTACGAGTCTGAATGTTGTATTTGGTGGGAAAGTTCTCCTTCTTGGAGGGGATTTTCAACAATGTCTCAGTATTGTACCGCATGCTATGGGATTGGCCATAGTACAAACGAGTGTAAAGTACTGCAATGTTTGGGGATGTTTTATAAAGTTGTCACTTACAACAAATAGGAGATCAGAGGATTCTGCTTATAGTGGATGGTTAGTAAAACTTGGAGATGGCAAACTTGATAGCAGTTTTCATTTAGGAATGGATATTATTGAAATCCCCTGTGAAATGAGTTGTAATAGATCTATTATTGAAGCTACCTTTGGAAGTATTATATCTATAGGTAATATTAACATATTGTTTGCGGGTAGTTTTTATCATGCGCTAACAGGTGGCGCGGGCCATTTTTGCTAATTTTTTGCGCAAATGGCAAAGTTCAGTAAAATTACGATAACTTTAGTGCCGGGAGCCGGTCCATCCTTGCTGTTTCAAGGGACCTGGCATATATAGCATACTGTTCTTAATATGTTTGCTCCCCTTAGCGCTGTGTGTTTTAACCAAGGTCACCTCTCCGAGAAAGGTTGTTTCCCCAGGTAGGAATTTTTCCCTGAAGTCAGGGAGGGGATGCCTCTCCTAGAAAGGTTGTTTCCCCAGGTAGGAATTTTTCCCTGAAGTTAGGGAGGGAATAAAACCCCTCAACTAAGTGCCAGGCGGGTAATTAATCACTTTAACTATGAACAATCATGCTTAAGCTACATAATCTTTACTCCCTGGAATGGAGATAAGAAACGCCCTAACCTTTGTAATAGAGATTGACGGGATTAAAATCAACTGGTATAAATACAGATGTAATAAGACAGCAAGACACAGAACTTAGGAGACAGAAAGAAGACAGCACCTACACAGAACCTACAGACAGAAGAACTTCGCTGGAGAGAACATGGCAAAAGATCCTGGACTGAACCTGACTACAGAAATTGGCAAGAGAACCTGACTAGAACCTGGTGACTGAACTTGGCTGGAGAACCTGGACAGAACCTGGCTGGAGAACCTAGCGAGGGAACATGGCTACAGAACCTGGCTGGAGAATCTGGAGAACCTGGCTGGAGAACCTAGCAAGAGAACATGGACACAGAACCTGGCTGGAGATCCTAGCCAGAACTTCACTGGAGATCCAGACCAGAACTTGGCAGGAGACCCTGACAAGAGAACCCGGCTATGATGATCAACTGAACGCTGCCTCCGTGTCATTCCTTCTTCGCCAACTCCGTCCACATCTTTGGGGACCCCTGGACCCGCTGGGGTTGGACCCCGGCACTTTAGTTTACGTATTTATACGTTACCCGCATTCTACCACTAGTCTATAAAAAACGTATTAATACGTGTCCCGTGCTCTACTTACACTGGTAGAACGTATAAATACATAAAACGTATAAATACGTTTCCCGCATACAAATGTGTTAAAAATATATCTAAACATGCAATTCTTTGTCCAAAAATTGAGCATGTTCAAAAATTAAATGAAGAAATTTTGGATATACTCAATGGAGATTTTCACACATATTTGAGTGATGATTCCATTGATTCCACAGATGATGGTGAAAAGGAAAATTTTTCGATCGAATTTCTTAATAGTATTACTCCTTCTGGAATGCCGTGTCATAAATTAAAATTGAAAGTGGGTGCAATCATCATGCTATTGAGAAATCTCAATAGTAAATGGGGTCTTTGCAATGGTACCAGATTTATTATCAAAAGATTACGACCTAACATTATCAAAGCTGAAGTATTAACAGGATCTGCAGAAGGAGAGGTTGTTCTGATTCGAAGAATTAATTTGTCCCCATCTGACACTGGCCTCCCAGTTAAATTGATTCAATGACGGTTTCCGGTGATGCCAGCATTTGTGATGACTATTAATAAATCACAAGGACAAACTCTAGATAGGGTAGGCATATTCCTACCTGAACCTGTTTTCGCACATGGTCAGTTATATGTTGCTTTCTCTCGAGTTTGAAGAGCATGTGACGTTAGTTAAAGTTCTAAATACTTCATCACAAGGGAAATTAGTCAAGCACTCTGAAAGTGTTTTCACTCTTAATGTGGTATACAGGGAGATATTAGAATAAGTTTAATCACTTTACCAGTCATTGTTTGCATCACTGTTGTTTTTGTATCCTATTTGTTTTCATATCATGTTTTTGTCGTTTTTATATCATGCCTCTGTTGTTGTTATATCCTTTTGTTACTTTTATTTATTAATAAATTTATATATTATTTTCGTATACATTTTACTAATTTCCTTTCATCTCTCACACTTCTATTATAGAGAAAGGGCAAATAGCAATATTAAAATATCTCCGCTAATTAATTCCCTTTTAATGTGCACAAATTTCGTGCACCAGGCTACTAGTAAAAGTATAATGGCTATTAATTAATTAGGTGACTGGCTCATCTTACTGCAGGTCATAAAATATGCCCACTTTCTTTATGATTTTTTTGTAATAGTTTTAAAAAAATATTACATCACCAACTTTTACTAATGCAAAATATGGGACTAAAAACAAAAAAGCAAACAAACAGAAGGGAATTACTGGAAGCCCAATAAAACAGAGTGGAAGGACAACACTCCTCTCCAAATATTTACACTATTGGGTTTCCCATGACACTATGCTGTGCCCTCAGAACTACCAGCCTCCTTCCTTCTGAGCACCAGTTCAATATAACATTAAACATCACATAAAATGTAGTATATAGGAAGGAGGGGAGCTCAAGTGAAAGCTGATCACACAACAGCCTAACAAAAGTTTACGATAACACCATAAAGTTTTTTTTAAAAAAAAATCTTTTAAAGCAAAGACTAACAGTTACTCCAATACTAGACATCTTCTAAAATGCCTTTTATAAGTCATCACTGATGAATTTTAAATATATGTATTTCACCTCAGGTTAAAGCAAAGTACTTAGATAGCAAACATTAATTCTAAATAAATTAAATGACTATATACTAAAATACCTAAATATAAAATACAAAAATAACTTTTTTTAAGACAGTGAAATTCACCATTCTAAACAACTTATTAAATCTTATTAAAATGGCTGCCAACAAAAAAGTTGAAATTGTAAAAACACTTACTTCATTTCCATGTTTTTGTAGGAATTCAATTTCCTGTTGTGTGAATGTTGTCATGGAGATAGATTTCACCCTGTGTGGTGGATTTAACCCTCGCCTAAGAAAGAAAATATTTTACAAATTTACTATTATATACTATAATTTTAAAATTATGTATCAATGCAAAACATTTTTAGCTAGCACATTTAAACTTGGAACAATGCTTTTATTTCATAAACTAAAGGTATCTTTAAAAATTATTTTGAACTATTAATCCCCACAACAGATATGTCAAGGTAAGTTTGGCTAGACCCACACTAAATAATATACTTAGAGATAAATTCAGTGACTACCTAGTTAGAAACACATAGTACCTATAACACATGACCTTCTAGGAAACACAAACAGTGCTTTAGTGTGTTCTGATGAAGGGAGAAGATGACATATGTGAGAGAGCCCTATGGTAAAGAATTCAAAAAGTAATTGATTATTTAATATTTTCATTTTTAAGAAAATATGATAAGCCCTAACTGGTTTGGCTCAGTGGATAGAGCGTCAGCCTGAGGACTGAAGGGTCCCAGGTTAGATTCCGGTAAAGAGTATGTACCCTGGTTGCGGGCACATCCCCAGTGGGGGGTGTGCAGGAGGCACCTGATCAATGTTTCTCTCTCATTGATGTTTCTAACTCTCTATCCCTCTCCCTTCCTCTCTGTAGAAAATCAATAAAATATATTTTTTAAAAAATGATAATGTGTTATGCATGGAGCTACACAAATATTCTAATCAAATAGCTATACCTTTAAGTTTGAGGCTAATTTAGAAAATTAAACTAACCTAAGGAAGCAAAGTTATTAACAATAAGAATAAAGTTCTCTCTCTTCATCAATTCAAGTGAGGTTTGATAATAAGGGACATTATTAATCACCTCATAAGGCAGTAAGTGTTCAAGAGAAAACAGTAGGGCCCTGGAGAGGGGAACTGAAAAATAGGTAGATACATGATTAAATGATTTTTAAGGTCTTTTACAACCTTGATGTCTTTTCTGTACAGACGGCCTTAAGACGCTATCTCTTGAGTTTCTTGATGTTTTATCATGCACATAAAAAAGTGAACAGAAATGTGCTCAGAGAGATTCAGAACTATTTACATTTTGTCCAAATATCACAAAGTGGCTACTCCGCCCAGAAGAATAAGGGTCATATAATTTCTGCAAAGTAACAAAGTAATTTATACAAAGTCTCATAAAATTACTTTGACAGTCATGTCCTCTGGTAAAGGGGTCATTTGGAATCCAGGTTGTAGAGCAGATTATCAATACTCTTACAGAACAGTCATCTTGCAATCATCCATGCTAACTGAAATTTAACAATGCTGTAAAATTACGAACCAAAGTCTTTCAAAAATATTCTGGAAACATCTTTGAGTAATTAAAAATGGTATGTAATGTTATTTTAAATCAAAACAATAAAGAGAATTCATAAGTAACAGAGCCACTCAACCTTCATATCCTGTCCTTCTTTCTCTCCCTCTAACTTTCAGAGATAGATGGCACACTCTATTGCACTTTATCTGCTTCACATTTCAAAGTAGAGAATTCTGTGTTGAGTTAGGTTTGGTTTAAATTTTAAATTAACAAATTATTTTCCTTCTAGCTCTTGGTGAGTCATAAAACAGAAATGGAGATTGCATAGCAGAAGAAACTGAACACAGAAATTTCCACCTATAAGATATCATTAATGAACAAAATCTTTAATTGATCAAAAATGAATTTTTATTTATCTAATTATTTTTAAGGTGTATTCCTGGAAGTTAGTGCCACTTCCCTTTTTCTCTAACCTTGTCTAGCTGTCATGTGAATTCAGTGTTTGTAAACATTTTACTGTAATGACATTAGTCATAACTATTGAATAAGTGTTGAGCAAGTATACCACATCATTTTTACCGTGCCAATATAGAGGTACTACCCATTCTGGATCCTAAAAACATATTTTAAGTCTCCAGGTTAGTATATGTGTATATATATAATTTAAATAATGACTCATTTAATAATAGCAGTATTGATATTTTGAAAGATGTTTGCCAGTTAATTGGTTTTAAGATGTTCCAAACTCACCTACTGGTGTAGTCCAATATGTTTTTGCAGTATAATTAAGTCATATGCAGATCCCAGGAGTTGGGAGTTTTAACAACCACCACCCAGGTATCAATGCAACCAGATGGTGTGACTCATTCCATATGCTGCTCTTAACTATGCCTCAAACAATCTTGCTAATACCCATTTGTTCATCTCAAATAACAATGTGTGCTGGATGAATAAGTAAGAAAGCTTATTTAGTTAGTGTTATTAAATTGTTTTTCCCCTGCTGGGGGAGAAGCTGGTAAAATATTGCCAATAGGCTATGGAAATTTAAGGGTTTGCTATTGTTGGCATAAAGTAATAAAGTTAATTTGACATTTAAATCTATTCCAATACTAGTTATTTAATATCATCCAGAACCCAACTTTAAAACACTGAAAATACACACACACACACACACACACACACACACACACACACACACACACACCATGGTGTAAAACACAGTTGTTATTTTGTTTTTCTGAAAATCGCAATTATTACACTGTAACTTCCTTTTTACACTTAGGGCAAGCATCTAGAAAATAATACTCAAGTAACAACTTAATTAAGACATTCCAGTAAAAAGTAGACAAAACTGAAGAATGCCTTTACTCTCTCTCTAAACCCTCTGAAAGAACAGCAAAGGCACTGAATGCACTGGCCCAGAAAGAGGCAGAGGGAAAGAGAACAAGGGGGAGCCCCAAGCACACTATTGCTCTTGAACAACAAAATTTGGGAGGTAAAACGTGAGGAGCCAGCAGCAACTGCCTTTACAGAGTAGAAATAAAAACTGAAGCTCCTGCAGGGTCGGGAGAAGCCAGCTAGAGTTGATTCCCACCACAGAACCCTTGAAAGATTACCAAATAAATCAGACAAAGGTTGGGGGGTTTGGAGGGTCATAAATAGAAAGAGGAAACAGACAAGAGTCCAACATCACTGTCTATGGTAATAAGAAATGGAAGGAGGTAATAGATGTCTATTTTTGTTCACTATAAGCTTTCTATTTTTAAACTATATGATGTATTCTTTTGATAAAAATCAAAATTGAATTAAAAATTAAATTAAAAAAAGAATGAAAAATGAACAGTTCTTGTCAATATTAAACCTGATATATACTTACAGGGTGTTTTCTTTAATTGATAAAAAAAAGGCATTCCTAGAAAACTTGAGTGATTATTTTACATTTCCCAAAAATATCAAGTTTCTTTACTATATACTAGTACTTTTGAAGAAATACATACCTACTCAACACAACTGTTCTAAGTTAGTGTTCCAAGTTAGAGCCACCAATATTTATTGAGTAAGAGATAAAGATTTGAAGAGAGAAATGAGGAAGAATTTTCATATCTTCTCATATTATTAGTTGTACTGATTTCCCTACTTTCCCCCATCATAGAGCCTGCAAAATTTAGCAACTGAAAATGTATCAAATAGTTTTCCCACTTACAATAAATTTAAATTGTACTACATTGTCAAAATATCTCCCTGAATGTAACCATGTTATAGCACTAAAAAAAGTGAAAAGGAGACCAGCACTAGTGGCTCAGTTGGTTGAGCATCGTCCCATGAAATGACAGGTCACTGGGTTCGATTACTGGTCAGAGCACATGTATGGGTTGCAGCCAGATCCCCAGTAGAGGATGTGCAGGAGACAGCCAATACAGGTTTCTCTCTCTCATTGATGTTTCTCTCTCCCTCTCTCTGCAATCAATAAAAACTTTTTTTTTAAGTAAACAGGAATTTAAGGATATAAGTCACTGCCCACTGTGACCTCATGAGGAAATAAATTCTATCTATAAGCAGAACTCCTAAAGGATATTTGATTATAATCTACTGCTAATCTATCTATAACAATAAAAGGGTAATATGCTAATTAGACCAGACATCTTCCGACATCATTCTGGATGTTCTTCCTGACAAAGCCGGGGCCAGAGGGAAGCCAGCCCGGGTCAGGTGCCTGTGGGCAGCAGGAGGAAGAAGGCAGCCCGGGTCCCAGGTGCCTGTGGGCAGCCGGAGGAGGGAAGCAGCCCGGGTTCCTGGTACCAGAAGGAAGCCAGTGCCAGAGGGAAGCCGGTGCCGGTAGCCAGGGGAAGGAAGGCCTACTCTTGCATGAATTTTCGTGCATCAGGTCTCTAGTAACTATATAAAAATAAATAAAATGCCTCTTTTCATCTGTTCAACTTTAATTTTAAAAAGTTAATATTCTTGCAAGATTCACTGTAAGTCAAAATGCACACAAAATTAATAGAGTTTAAGTTACTATCCAGCTACATTTATCCACCGGTAAAATTCCAAGATTAAATGTACTGTGCACATAAAATAGCGGATATTAACAGAAACAAAGTATATATTTCTCAAAAGTTATTTTTTATTTTATCTAAACACTTTCTGAAAAATAGTAACTTTGTTGTTGTTAATCCTCACTCGAGGATATTTTTCTCTTTAACAGACAGTGGGAGAGAGGGAGGGAGGGAGGGAGGGAGAGAGACCTATCTGATGTGAGAGAGACATCAATTGGTTGCCTCCTGCATGCTCCTGACCAGGGACAGGGAGTGAACCCACAGCCCAGGCAGTGCCCTTGACTGGGAATAGAACTCGAGACCCTCCAGTTCACAGGCCGACACTCTAACCCAGTCGTGGGCAAACTACGGCCCGCGGGCGGGATCCGGCACGTTTGAAATGAATAAAACTAAAAAAAAAAAAAAAAAAAAGACCGTACCCTTTTATGTAATGATGTTTACTTTGAATTTATATTAGTTCACACAAACACTCCATCCATGCTTTTGTTCCGGCCCTCCGGTCCAGTTTAAGAACCCATTGTGGCCCTCGAGTCAAAAAGTTTGCCCACCCCTGCTCTAACCACTGAGCAACACCTGCCAGGGCTATGAATCCTTTTTTAAGGATAGAACAATTCTTATATTATTCCCTGGTTATACTAATGCTAGTCTACACAAAACAAACAATTTGGTCTAAAATTAAGTATTTAACATCTTATTATCGGTTGTAACAGAAGTATTTCTGTTGATAGAACCTGACAGTGACAAATCAACCTGCTACATCACCCCATTCTGCCTCAATAAAGAAAAGTTTAACTATATCTAAACCTGAAGACTATTTTCAAGTTTCACAATCTGAAATGAATTATGTACTCTGAATGAAAATCATACACAAATACAAGAAAGCCCTCTGAAAATAAAGAAAATATTAGCTCTGAGTCTAGTAATATTAGCATTTAATTTACTTAAACAAAGATATTGTTAAATTAATGATAAAAGATGTGACTATCTTAAAGTTTAGAATTCCGATAGTGTACACCATTTACTGTGTATGGGAATTTTCTAGGCACATCAAGGTTTCTGAATGGCAGCTAGTATGCCTTCTTTAAAATACAGGGGTGGGCAAAAGCAGGTTTAGACTTGTGAGTACATGAACCACAGTTTATTCTTGTATTATTACTAATAATTGTATTACTAGAGGCCCAGTGTACGAAATTCGTTCACTCGGCGGAGGGGGGAGGGGGGGGTCGTCCCTCAGTCCAGTCTGTGCCCTCTTGCAGTCCGGGAGCCCTCAGGTGATGTCTGACTGCTGTGGAGGCTCCTGCCACCACCCCTGAGTTTGCCAGTTGTGAGCCCAGCTCCTGGTTGAGCGGTGCTCCCACTATGGGAGCACACTGACCACCAGGGGGCAGCTCCTGCATTGAGCATCTGCCCTGTGGTTTTCAGTGCCCTCACAGCAACCAGTCATTCTGCTGTTCAATTTGCATATTAGCCTTTTATTTTATAGGATTTCCCATACAAACAACTGTATCGGTCTTTTGCCCACCCCTGTTTTATATCTACTACATAAGCCCTGCCCTCTCATTTAGTATTTGTTCAATGAATAGCAACCTTCTATCATCTTCTTATCACAAATGAAGAAACTGAGGCTGAGGGGATGGCTCCAGGCCAATCCGCACACATTATGGACTGGCTAATACTTGCCCTAAGTCGTAAAGCTTGCAGAGGTGTCAAAAATCTGACTTCAAAATTCACATTCTTTCAATTATGCCATAAATAAATAATAAATACTTATTTATTATTAAACTCAATAGTTATATTACCGTTAAATTATTTTCCTGCATTATTGATTTTGAAAGAAAAAGAATCCCCAGGAGCTTACAGTCCCTTCAGTATTTCTGCAGTAGACATTTGATCCACCATCCATTCCCAAGAATACCAGATTTCTGACTTGGGAATTCTATTTGGGGATCCTCGTGCTTCCAATGAAGTCAGCATAGAACAGGTGTCCAATAAAGGCACTGGTTCAAGCTAACCAGAGTGAACTGCAGAACGTCTGGACAAGCTGGAAGGACGATAGGCAGCTTTGGGAGCTGGAGGCAGCCATCTTTGGACCAGGGAAATCTAGGCAACCTCATTAAGCCATTGGATAAAGTCTTACTTAAAACCAAACAATAATCCCCTTTATATTTTTTAACCAATTTGAGTCAGGTTTTGAGTTAAATCTAAAAAATCAAACCTGAGAGATTTTTATAAAGTTATTCTCATTTTGATGTATTTCATATATTGTTCCCTACCTGGGAAATGTCCTCTCCACCTTGTTAACAATGCCTCTCATTTATTGAGCATCTATCATGAACCAGACATTGTATGAAATGTTACAGACACATTATCTCAAATATTGAAACCTAATATACATCCAAAATCTACAGGGTAAAACATGTGATAGATGAGGAAACTCAAGTTCAAAGAGGCTGAGTGGCATTCTCCAAACCACATAGCTAGTAGTGGAGCCAGGATTCAAAACCAGGTTTATCTAGCTCATAAATACCTGATCTTTCAACTACATGAACCTACCTGCCAAATGGATCTTGGGTTTAAAGGTCTTTGCTCAGGCTTCAAGTCCTCTATGAAATTTTCTCTATCATTTACATATTTCATGGGTAGCTCATTCAAAGAAAGGAAATGTTATAATGTATTGTAACTAAATGTATATACTTAGAATGCAAACCCCTTAAGGATAGGAGGATCCACCTAACATCAATGCCTCCCACAGTGTCTGACACAGGCCAAGTGACCAATAAGTCTGTGTGGAATCACCACTAAACAGAGATACGAAGCACTATCTATTATAGATTAAACCCCACTAAAATAAGCAACTGTCATCACACTGAGGTATACTTTTACACAGAATGTTTCTGAAACGTGGAATCTAGGAAATTTGTAAGTAGTTCTTGGTATTATGCATTTGCTGCAATAAATTAAATGTTCCCCACTGTACTTATAAAGGGCTACAAAGATGTCAAAATCCAGGAACAATAAATACATATATTTTTCAAACCAAATACTTAAAATATATCAAAGGACCTTGTGTTATAAGTAAAACACATACTTATTATGCACATAATTAATGTCAAATACACTTAAAAAGAACTGAACTACTGACTTCATTTTTAGAACCAAAGTTGCCCAACATAAGTCACTTAACTATTTGTAAGTGACAATCATGAACCAGACAATCTCAGATACCACCCCAGCTGGACCATGCTGGGGTAATTCAGTACTTTCACTACTTGTCAAATTCTCCGTGCTTCCCTGACTGCCAATCTAAAAGTAACCTCAGAGGAGGTCTCTCCTATCATACTATTTTAGTGCATACTTACCCCTGACATTTTTCTCCACTTTACCATTTCCCCTACTAGAATGTAAGCACCAAAAGAACAAGAACTTCGCTGCATTTGTAAGAACACCCCACACCTTCACTCAGAGCCTACGAGGCACCAGTAAATGTTTGTCGAAGAAATAAGACTTAGAAGACTAATAATGCCTCTTTGTGCCCAACTTAAAAATAAAAGCAAATCGTACACTACTGGACATGTCCTGCATTTTCCAAGTATGTTTTCTCATATGCCATGTACTTTGTCTCAGTACTAACATGACAAAGGGTGTGTGTGTGTGTGTGTGTGTGTGTGTGTGTGTGTGTGTAAGTTGGAGAGAGGGGAGTAACCAAATTATTCGAAAGAATAGTACAAACGAAAGAACGAGGTGTTTTGGAGCAATAAAGCTCTTAACATTTAGTAAGCACTACTTCGTCAATTGACTTGCTTAGAATCTATACATACTGAAATAACTGCAGAAAAGCAACCTGTCAGTTCCCAAATCATCTGCAAACTTTGCAAAAGTAATTTCACACCAACAAAAACCTTACCAAAATAAAGCTTACTGAAGCAAAGATGAACAAGCACCTCCCGCCCCAGGAAGTCAAGCCGGTGGTCTCCGGGTCTGCGCCTCCCCGCTCCCGGGCTCAGCCCGACACCCGGGTCCGGGCAGGGGACCCGTGCGGACGCCGCCGCCACGTCCGATGACACAGCTCCCGGCGATGCCTTCTTCCCACCCAGCTCTCTCCAAACTCCTCCGGGCGCGCTCGGGACCCTGCCCCACACCCCTCCCCCTCACGGCTGCTCCCCCTCCCCCGCCCGAAATGCAGCCTCCGAACTCTCCCCCGGGACTCACGCCCGTGCCCTCGGGGCATCTCCATCTTGTTCCTCTGGCCAAGTGCCCGCTTTCTCCCAGGGACCCGGGGCCCTGGACCCGCGGGGGGAGCCCCGGCGAGGCGTCCTCCCTGCCGCTCCCACCCGGCGGCGCCGGCAGGTGCCTCGCAGGGCCGCCCGCCCCGGGCCGAGGGGCGGGGCACTAGGGACCCGCACGCCCTCTCCGGCGCCTCTCCCCCGGCCTTCCCCCCACGGCCGCACCGGTCAGCGCCCCCGGGGGCCGGGGACCCGGAGGCGGCGGCTCCGCGGGCGCCCCGATGCTCGGCCCGGGCGCCCCGTCCTCGCCCGCAGCCCGCCCACGCCCCGACCCCGGAGGCGGCCCGAGCCCGGACCCTCGGCCGGCGAAAGCGAAAGCGCATCCCAGCCCGGAGCCGGGGCCGAGCGCATCCCAGCCGCCCGCCCGCGCCCTAACGGCCGCCCCGGCCGCGCGGAGCCCCCGCCCCGGCCCGGCGGGCCTCTCCCCACCCGCCGCCGCCCCACTCACAGGCAGCCGGAGCAGGAGGTACAGACGAAGGAGCCCACCGTCATGTTCACGTAGGTGGGGCCGCGCTGGTCGCAGTCGAAGCACTTTCGGTTGTGCGGGAGGCCGGTCATGTCCCGCAGCATCTTCAGGTGCTTCTCCTCCTGCTTCCGCTTGGCGCTGGCCGCCATGGTCGCGGCGCCCGGGGAGCAGGCCGGCAGGGCCGGGAGCCGGGCGGCGCTGCGCCGGGGGCCCGCGCTCCCACGGGCCGCCCTGGCCGCGGCCGCCGCCCTCGGTCCGCGCGCGCCCCCGCACCGGGCCGGCCTCCGCCGCCGCTCGAGTCCACTGGGCTGGGCGCGGCGCGGGCGCTGCGGAGCGCGGACTGACCGCCCACACCAACCGGCCCGGCCGGGACAGCCGCCGTCGCCGCCGCCGCCACCTTCCCGACTTCTCCAGAAGGGAGAAGCCGAGAGAGGGGGACGGCAAGAGGAGGCCCGCCCC
This sequence comes from Myotis nattereri, assembly GCF_964212035.1. Lineage (NCBI taxonomy): Eukaryota > Metazoa > Chordata > Mammalia > Chiroptera > Vespertilionidae > Myotis > Myotis nattereri. The sequence continues at coordinate 28,367,009 of NC_138082.1, read as the reverse complement.
GAGCGGCCGTAGGCCAAGTGCGGCTGGCGCCCCCTGCTGGCCAGGAGGAGTCACTGCGGCCACGCTGAGACCGGGATTCTGGCTGGGGCCAAGGAGGGAGCATAGACAAGGGATGATGATAATAGATAGTATTTGCCCCAGCCCGTCTGGCTCAGTGGATAGAGCGTCAGCCTGCAGACTGAAGGATCCCGGGTTTGATTCCGGTTAAGGGCACATGCCGGGTTGCCAGCTCCATCCCCGGTGGGGGTCCTTTTAGAAGGCAGCCAATGATCCTCACCATTGCATTGAAGTTTCTACCTCTCTCCCGCTCCCATCCTGAAATTAATACATATATATATATATATATATATATATATATATATATATATATATATATACAGCCTAGTGTTGGTCTGTGGACTGAAGGGTCCCCAGTTCAATTCCGCCCAGGTTGAGGGCTCGATCCCCAGTAGGGGGCATGCAAGAGGCAGCTATCCAATGATTCTCTCTCGTCATTGATGTTTCTCTCCCGCTCCTTTTCTCTCTGAAATCAATAAAAAAAATTTATTAAAAAATAATAATAGACAATATTTATTTAAGCTCTTAGATGTACATAGCGCATTACATGGGTTACCTTCCTCCCCTACTTAAAACTCTCCAAGGGCTGCTCACTGCTTTTGGAGATAATTCCAGGTTCCACACTATACTCTAAAAAGCGTTCTATCTTCTAGCCCAGCCTCCATCACTTCCTCCTGGTTAACTCAGCTACACTGGATTTCCATTGGCACCCTGACCACAGCAAACTCCCTTCTGGCCCAGGACCCTTACCCTTGCTGTTCTCTCTAAATCAGGGTTTCTAAACTTGCCATTAGTATTGACATTTGAGCTAGGTCATTTTTGATGTGTGGGAGGTCTATGCATTGTAGGATTCTAAGCAGCCGCTCTGTCCTTTGCCTGAGGACCTCTCCCACAGTTGTGGCAACCAAAAACCCCCAGACGTTGCCAAATGGGGAACCGTGGGAGAGGGAGATGAGTCAACCAAGCTGAGAACCACTTGGAAGGCTGCATCACACCTGCTGCCATGGCAGGCCACTACCCTCAGCCCAATCAACCAATTGAAGGTTGCAGCCCACCTTCCTGGAAAGCTGCTCTCCATAAATTTGCTGTGAGGTGTTTTCTTCATACTTCTAGCTATTTAATCCTGCTGCTTATTTGGTGTTTACTATGTGTTATCTAAGAATCTAGGCTCCAAACAGCTCACCACCCCCTGAGCCAGAGGCTGTGTGTTCAATGTTTATAGATTGCATTCAGTACAGGAACCCTTTAAAGTAAGCATTCTTTACGTTTTACAAAATCTAGATATATATATCCCAAGGATACATATGGGAAAACTAAAATTCCAACCCAGACAGTCAGGTTGCAGGACCCAAATCTCTTCATCATTGTGAGGATCCACAACCTGCAGGATGTTAGAAACCCTTCGTGCCCCTCAGAACCAGAGAGGGAAGTTTCCAAGGCACTCAGCTGGTGAATGGGAAAGTAGGATTCGCATCCAGGTTTCATATTGGTTTTGTATCGCCTTGCAATAGTGATTATTTTTTTTAGTGTCATTATAAACTCAAGAATTTCAAACTACAGTGGGGCCTTGACTTACAAGTTTAATTCGTTCCGTGGCAGAGCTCCTAACTCAAATTACTCATATGTCAAATCATAAAGTGAACGAGTGAGACACGTGATGCTGGGCTGAGGTTGTGGCGTTCACTGTGACGTTCGCTACGCCAACTAGTGGTGGGGTATCTGAAGCTGGCTTGTAACCCGAATTTTAGCCCGCAACTCAAAGCAAAAAATCGGCCGAGAGACTGCTCGTATCTAGAAAAACTCGTTAGTCGGGACACTCGTAAGTCAAGGCCCCACTGTATTTGATGTGTTTCATATCCTTGGTGCTCACATGGTCTTATCACTGGCCAACAAGAACCTCTTAAACTTGATTCTTGAGTCTTTTGGGCAACACCCTTGACTTAAGATCAACTGGAATGTCACTGTAGCAGGGCCCTGGGCTATTTAGGAAATGAGAAATGTCCAATTCTGGACTGATCTACCAGCCCTCCTCTGGCTAAATATAAAATACTGGCAGTCACTTATTCATCAGCAACACATCCACTTACCCAACAGCCAATGGCTTACTTCTCTGTTTCTATACTTATAAAGCTCACTTGTCATTTGTATGTTTTTGGCTTGTTCATCTCTCCATGGTCTATCATCTGATAAATGCCCAAACCAGGAGGCATGACTGCAGTACCTTGTACAAGCAGCTTAATAAACGGTTGTTTTATTATTGTGTTGTTCTTATTTCAAAGAAGTGGGAGAAGGTATTTCTAAGGTGAAGTTCAAGTGAAGTCCAAGATGTGTTCTCCAAGCAGAGCTGAAAACCCATCTGACCTGAGCTTTGGTTGTTTCATACCGTATATTATATCAAAGTGGGTTTCTACTTTTGAAAATCCCAAGAAGAGTTTTGTGTCAAGCAAGACTATTTATTAACTTTAATTATCTTACCCTCACAACAAGACAGAAGGAGGTATTCTTATCCCATTTTATATTTGAGCTAACTGAGGCTCTAAAAGGCTGGCTTGCCCAAGGCTGTGGTGGAAATTAACCTGGGATTCAAACTCAGATCTGGCTGTAAGACTTCAGCTTCTGTTTCCAGTAACTGAATACTAACCCTGCTTATTGGATTTGCAAAGCAGAAATTACTTTCTCGGATGTTCACACTGCAGCCAGAGTGACCTTTCAAAATGCAAATGTATCCCTGCATCCCTAGTCTCCTCCCCCTGCATCTCAGTGACTCCAGTTGCTCTTAAAAAAAAAATGAAAGAAAGCTGGCTCAGTTGGTTGGGCGTCGTCCAGTGCACCTAGAGGTCACCGGTTCGATTCTAGGTCAGGGCGCATGCCAGGGTTGCAGGCTTGATCCCCAGTGCATGGCCTGCAGGAGGCAGCCAGTCTATGTTCCTTTCTCCCTTTCCCTTTCCTTTCCTCTCTGTCTAAAGTCAATAAAAAAGAAGGAAGGAATGAAGGAAGGAAGGAAGGAAGGAAGGAAGGAAGGAAGGAAGGAAGGAAGGAAAGAAGAAAGAAAAGAAAGAAAGAAAAAGAAAGAAAGAAAGAAAGAAAGAAAGAAAGAAAGAAAGAAAGAAAGAAAGAAAGAAAAAAAAAGAAAGAAAGGAAGAAAGAAAGAAAGAAAGAAAGAAAGAAAGAAAGAAAGAAAGAAGGAAGGAAGGAAGGAAGGAAGGAAGGAAGGAAGGAAGGAAGAAGGAAGGAAGGAAGGAAGGAAGGAAGGAAGGAAGGAAGGAGGAAGGAAGGAAGGAAGGAAGGAAGGAAGGAGGAAGGAAGGAAGGAAGGAAGGAAGGAAGGAAGAAAGAAAGAAAGAAAGAAAGAAAGAAAGAAAGAAAGAAAGAAAGAAAGGGGGGAGGGAGGGAGGGAGGAAGGAAGGAAGGAAGGGAGGAAGAAAGAAAGAGAGGCCCAGACACCCTGCACAAGGGGCCTAATTCTTGCCTACCTGTGAGGTCTCGCTGACCCGCCCCAGCTCCACTGTGCCCCTGGTCTCCTGGGCACCACCTATATCTCCCCCACTCTGATCCAGCCCTTATCAGTTTGTTTTATTCGCCTTTCTTCCACCTCGGGGCCTTTACACATGCCATTGTTGCTTCCCCAAACAGCCTTCCCTCTCCTCTTTACCACCTCATCCCTCAGATCCAGCTCAACATCTGTTTTTCAGGATGCTTCCCAGCCCTGCCTAACCAACCAAGTCAGACCCCATAAACATGCACTCACAGTGCCATGCACCCCTCCTCTCGGGCACTCACTGCAGTGGCTGTTGACACCGCTTTGTGGCTTTCCGTTGGGATCCCTAGCCCCCCAGCTGCACTGCAGGCTTAGCCTGGGAGGGGACCAGGCCTGTGTTTGCTCACCATTATTTCTCTAGCACTTAGCGTGGGGCCTGGTTCTTAAAGGGGCTCAACACATACTGGTTGAGTGAATAAATAAATGCAGCAATGCGGAGCCAGAGAATAAAGCTTCCCTCAGTCTTATGCAGCAGGTTCAGCATTTTGTTTATCATTGTCTCTGGTGCTTTGGTTCCCAGAATGACTATAGTTCTGTCTAAGCTACAATAGTTGTGTTAAGGAACTTGCAAATTCTGAAATCAAATCTCTGGGGGTAAGATTCTAAAACCTGGCTTGCTTAGCGGCTCCCACCAGTCTTATCACCAGGGCGACTCCAAGAAAATGCCCTGAACAAACCCTGGTGTTTGGAGAGGCCCCATAGAGCCAGCCATCCAAGCTGCCAACTGATCCTGTGCCACCCCACCCTCCGCGCCCCTCTGTCTGCTCCAGAGCAAAGCAGGACAAGCAGTAACAAACAGCATCGGATGGCCAGCGGTGGCTTCCTAGCTCCGAGTACCTGAACGAGGAGAGGAGGGCGCCTCCCCATTCTCGAAGAACTCAGATTTAGACCTCAGACAATACCTCTGACCTCCCCACTGTATCCACTGACAAAATAGAAAGACGTTGCCAGACACACATGCGTGCCGCTCATCCATCCTTGCCACCTGCAGGGCACTAGGAAGTCACACTTTTAATAAGCCCTGGGTTCGCACACTTGCCTTTTTCTTGGGTTGCTTGTGTATTAAGAGGGCTAATTTGTTAAGTACATAATACATGCCACAGTTTGTGGCCCTGTCCGGACACCTTTTCATGTTGTAATATTCTGGGAACCTTGACAGGATGAAAGTGGCCAGGCACCTTCTCTGAGGTGAGGCCCCTTACTCTGCAGGCCCCCCACAACTCCACAGGCTCTGCCTGAACCCAACCCTTGGAGCACAGAGCCTCTCAAAACCCCTCCATCCTCTCTAGACGCTCAGTTTCAAGCAAGTGCGTCTGGGTTGTTGGGGAATCGCGATTCTCCATTCTTGGGGTGTTCAGATCTTTCTTTTCCTTAGCTCCCCTCCTCTCCACCCCCCCCCCCGCCCCCGCCCCGCCCCCGCCGGATTTTGATTAGAGGAGGGAACTGAGCTGACAGCGTGCGTGCCTGAGCCTTTCCAATGCAGGCAAAGGAGGGCTGTGGGTTTAGCCTCTTTTTTTCTTTTTTATTAACATTCTCCTCTCCGCATGGCGTGACTTTTTCCAGAGGAGCCAATGCTAATTTTTATGGCCCATTAAAGCAACGCGAAGGGAAAGCAGTGCTGGCCCCCGTGAACTCCCCCAGGCCCCCGCAGGTTTCACAGAGTGAGTAATCACAGGGCCGGCGAATGGAGCACCGTGGAATAATGCTCAGCTCGAGTTTTCCCCTTTCTTCTTTCGATGGCACCTTTCTGTGGCTGTGGTTTGATTATTTTTAACATTGCTTCCTGCCTTGCTTTTTAATTTGTCAGAAGCAGCGAGATAGAAAAGGAAGGGGAAAAACCCTACGGAGCACAAGCAGTTGGCGTGTGCTTCCTGGAAACACTGGCATGGTTTCTGGGTACACACTCAGAGCGCCAATGCTGGGGGGCTGACGGGCAGTCACCTGGCCTCCTCTCCCCACAGGAGCCGAGAAATGGAGGCCCTGCCAGCCTGCCCTCTCCCCCTCCGAGCTCCTGGGTCTAAGACCCGCTCTCCTTCCGCCTGGGTTCGTTGCACACAGTCCTTTGGGCACTTGGTCTCACCAGCTGGATTCCGTCTGCACAGAGACCAGGGACTAGGTCCTCACCTTCAGTCTGCCAGCCCATAGGAGGGTCCGGCCAGGGGGTTGACTGAGCCAGCCTCAGTCCATTCCAGAAACTCAGGGCAATTGCAACGAGGCTTCAGTTATCCAGTAATCAGAAAGGCCTTTGCTGGATTTTAGAGGGAAATCAGAAGTAGCGTTCAGCCTTCATTCATTCATTCATTCACTCTAATAATGAGCATCTACTATCTGCCGGACACTCTGGGGGTTCTGCAATGAACACGCTTGCATTCCTGGGATTGGGAGAACAGGCAGTAAACACATTAACAGAAGTGGGCATGGTGATGCCAAGAAATGGAAAATGGAAAATGAAGCAGAGTGAGGGAATACAGTGTGAAAGGAGAGGTTGCTACTGGGTGGTCAGGGTGAGCCTGGAGGGAGGGGAAGCCGGGATAATTCTAAGCCGGGCATGTGTCAGAGATCACAGGGGAAAAGGCCTGGCGTGGAGCAGCCTCCCTTCTTTAGTTTGTACCAGAATCAGGAGTCCTGGCGGCCCTGGTTGCCTGAGAACACGGAGCATCCTCCTCAGAAGCCAGAGGAGAGAGGAAGGCTCCGCCGCTGCAGCAGCCAGAGTCTGGGCAAGAAACGCTCCATTCACGTCGTCAATGGAACGTTGTTCTCGCCAGTCACTGGAGAGAGAGAAAGGCAACCTTTTCTTCCGGTTCAGGGGAAAGAAAGGGATCCCTATGGGGAGAGAAACCTGCTCCAGTTATCAGGAAAAAAAAAAATCAACAGAGCCTCCGGGCCCTACCGAAAAGGAAATGGACTCTTCCCCCGTCCGGCCTGTGTTGAAGGGGTGGGATGGAGACACTTCAAAGGTGGGTCTCTGACTTTTAGCGACGCTGTATGAGCAACAGTGGAAACCAGCCTGCTTCCCTTGCAACTCACAGTCGAATGCCCTGCACCCCAAGCACGTGAACTGACTGTGCAAAACCTTACGTGCCAAATTCCCAGCGGCCCTGGCTTTCTCCCTCTTTTGGATGCTGTGATTTTTGTATCATGTTTTGCTGTGATGTTACATGGGTGGATGTGTGTGTAGTTTTAATGTGTTTGTAGTAGATTGTCCAGAAAAACATTTTAAATGAAGAGGTATAAACCTTTAAGGGCCAAAATTCTGTATGTTAGATTGCTCTTACGGGAAAAACCAGCTGCTGCTTTTATGGACACGCACAACATACAAGTAGGTAGTAAACTTTAAAACTGAAAAAATAAATAAAGAATTTAAATAAATAAATTTTGAAAATGAAAAAACAAACAAAAAAACACCTAGGCATGTTTACATTGTAAAATGCTGTATAAACCTGTTCGTTCAGTGCCACTGTGATTGACATAAAGTGACTGTTAAACTGTCTCTGATTTTTCTCTGGTTTGTTAAAATGCTAACTAGAACGTGTGTGTGTGTGTGTGTGTGTGTCTGTGAATACTTTGGATGTTTCTTAACAGTTGTGATGCTACCACTCCATTTTGTGCTCTTATTCCAATTTCATTGTGCATGGTTTGGAAGCCATTTTTGTAGTGAACAAGCGTTCCTGCTGTACAGTATCTGTAGCATGCCATACTGGGTTAATAAAAGCAACATAGTGTATGCAAAAAATTTTAAAAAGTGTGGTTCTCTAAAAAGTCCTCACGTCCTTCCTTTTCTACTTCTCACCAAATGCTGGCAGATAGGTAATGGCTCATTACACCACATGGGGTGAACTGAGCACAAAGTAAATCTCTTGAGCCCCATGAACGACGTTGCTATGGCACCCAAGCCCATGAGAAGGAAAGCTATGGCCCAGAACTCCAGGGTTGACAGCCCTGCGAGGATGACGAACATTTGCTGGGACTAAGCATCAGGCGTTGCAAAGCACACCCTGTACAGTAACTTCATTAACCCTCACACCAGCCTTTGCAGTAGGTTTGACCGTTATGCCCATTTTACATTTGAAGAAACTAAGGCTCCCCAGTTGAGGACCTTGGTAAGGTCACACGGCTGGGACATAATGGGGCTGAGACTGAAGGTCAGCAGTGTGACATCAGAATCCACAATTGAATCCCTATGGTCAGCTAGATGCTCTTGTGAATCAAACCTGGCCCTCCCTGACAGACAGCAGGGAAACTCCCCAGGCATGTAGACTTTCCTAGTATTGAGCTGGCCCCTGGGGGACAAACACAGAGGGACCCAGCTGAGCTGGTGTAGCCAGAGGTGTCTGCTCTGCCCCCAGAGCTTCAGGCTGTGCACTGGAAGGACCTGTTTTTACTGGGAAGTTATTCAGATGAGGGAAAGTACCTGACAAGTTTCACGCACCGTGCTCCCACAGTGAGAACGTGGTCAATATCGTGTAGATCATTTTTGACATAGAGCAGTGGTTCTCAACCTTCCTAATGCCGCGACCCTTTAATACAGTTCCTCATGTTGTGGTGACCCCCAACCATAAAATTATTTTCGTTGCTACTTCATAACTGTAATTTTGCTACTGTTATGAATCGTAATGTAAATATCTGATATGCTGGATGTATTTTCATTGTTACAAATTGAACATAATTAAAGCATAGTGATTAATCACAAAAACAATATGTAATTATATATGTGTTTTCCGATGGTCTTAGGCGACCCCTGTGAAAGGGTCATTCGACCCCCAAAGGAGTCGCGACCCACAGGTTGAGAACCGCTGACATAGAGACTTGCCTCCCTGAATGTGCATAGAACCACATGGCAAAGTCCACAGCTGGGGCAGCCCGGGGGAAAGTTTACAGGAAGAAGCCCATAGTCATCTTTACCACAAGAATGGACCCACTGATTCTATTATTAGTTTACCTTTCCAGCCCTGAGGCTATTCATGATTCAGAAGAATTAAATGAAAAAATATACTCAACGTAGCATCTGGCATATAGGTAAGCACTTCGATCATTCTTAGAACTGCAAATATGCCGGCTAAAATTCCTTTTCCTTCACTCTGTGTGCTGCTTGTAAGATACCAAGTCAACCACAACTGCAGTTTAGCGGTGGTTTGCTGGAAGCTGCAGGAAGTGAACCCCTCGAGGTATCTATCTGGCTACCCATTGACCAGAGCAATGCTGCACTCTGATTGGCTGAAATAACTTGTGGTCTGAGTGGTCTGCAAAGCCCTGAGTAAAGCACATGAATAACTATGGTTTGCTCAGTTCATACAAGTTTATATTTGTCCTAAGTAAATACCTGACAATGTGCAGTTCAATAGATTCTGCAGATGAAGTGCTCCAAACACATCTAGCCATAGAAGCTGCATGTTCATTTGCTGGGTTTTATGTGGAGGGGCGGGGGAGTGCGAGTGTCTGTGTGTGTTTAGGAGGTGATGACAAGCTTCCTTCATCAGGCCCGTATCTCTTGTATGTACCTGCATGAGGAGAGACAGCACAGCAGGGCAGTTGTGAGCATGGATTCTGAGTCAGACTGTCCAGACTACAGTCCTGATCTCCCCTAGGAGCTTGAGCAAGTAACTTAAGCTTCTGTCTCCTCACCTGTGAAATGGGGATAATAATGTCACCAACTTCATAAGTTGCTCCAAGAATTAAGTGCTTTAATGCACAAAAAGCACTAAAAAGAGTGTTTGGCACATAGTAAGTACTCTATGAGTGTTGGCTATTATTATTATTACTAGGGGCCCGGTGCACGAAATTCATGCATGGGGTGGGGGGGAGGGGATGTCCCTCAGCCCAGCCTGCACCCTCTCCAATCTGGGATCCCTCAAGGGATGTCCGACTGTGGGCAGTTAGACATCCCTCTCACAATCCAGGACTACTGGCTCCCAACCGCTCACCTGCCTGCCTGCCTGATTGCCCCTAATCACACCCCTGCCAGCCTGATTGATGCCTAACTGCTCCCCTGCTTGACTGATCGCCCCCAACTACCCTCCTCTGCCACCTGGTCACCCTTAACTGCCCTCCCCTGCAGGCCTGGTCCCTCCCAATTGCCCTCCCCTGCTGGCCTGATCACCCACAACTGTCCTTCCCTGCTGGCCATCTTGTGTCCACATGGGGGTGGCCATCTTGTGTGTTGGAGTGATAGTCAATTTGCATATTACCTCTTTATTATATAGGATTATATTCCCTGCCCTAACCATCAACCCTCTCCCCTACAATCCAGCCCAAGTAAGCAAGTGTGTGGTGTGTGTGCATATGTACTGGTTTCTGGTATAGCACCCTGTTTTTAGTTTCATTTTATTTCTTAATATCTAACATAAAACATGAATACAATCTCATAAAAAAACACACAAAACTTCAGACAATACTGGTGTGGGTTGAATACTGTTCTCTCGAATTCCCATTCATCAGGGAACCTCAGGATGTGAATATATATATACTAGAGGCTCAGCACACAACAATTTTTGTGCACTAGCGGGGGGCGGGGGGCGGTGTCCCTCAGCCCAACCTGTGCCCTCTCACAGTCTGGGACCCCTCGGGAGATAATCACCTGCTGGCTTAGGCCCACTCCCCGGGTTGCAGATGGCAGGCCCGTATCCCACGCTGGGTCGCAGATGGCAGGCCTGGATGGCGGCTGGGTGGGCGGCGGATTGCATTGCCCTGCCTCGCCACTCCGGGTCGCACACGGCAGGCCCAGATGGTGGCTGGCGGCGGGGCGGGCAGCAGATCGCGCTGTCCTGCCCTGCCTGCAGTATGCAAATTTAATGGCCATCTTTGTTGGGTTAATATGCATACTCTTCTGATTGGCTGATGGGCATAGTGAAGGTACAGCCAATTAGCATCTTTGTCTTTTATTAGTGTAGATAAGCCTAATATGCAAATTGTCCCCATGGGAGTTCAACCAGGAGATCAATCATGCACTGACCACCAGGGGGAAGCACGGAACAAAGGAAGGCCCCAGCTGGCAGCCGGAAGGCCCCCATCAGCCCTGATTGCCAGCCAGGCCTAGGGACCCTACCCACGCATAAATTTCGGGCACTGGGCCTCTAGTTTGGAAATAGAGTCTTTGAAGATGTAATTAGCTGGAGATCTTGAGGTACAATCTTCCTGATTTAGAGTAAGCCTTAAAGAACTGTGTCATTTAAGAAGAGGAGTGGACACCCAGAGACACACAGGGAAGAAGGCCATGTGGCAGCAGAGGCAGATACTGTAGTGATGCTGCCACAAGCCAAGGAACACCTGGAGCCACTAGAAACAAGAAGAAGCAAGGAAAGACTCTAAAACATTCAGAGGGAGCGTGGCCCTGCTGACCCCTTTCTTTTGGACTTCTCTTCTCCCGAGCTGTGAGGGAATACATTCCTGCTGCTGTCAGCCACCCGTTTGTTCCAGGAATCCTAGGAGCAAGTACAGCTAGTAAAGCTAAGCTCACCCATCCACGTCCCCTCGCCCGGTAGGAGAGGCATTTTGTTACCTTTCCAGACCTTCTTCTGTTCTTACACGCATTCCTAACATATTGCATCCAGTGGACAACAACCACATTTGGTGAATGTAGCTAAACTGTTTTCACTCCAGCCACCCAACATGCCAGACCTTGGCAGCAGGTGGCTGTGGCCTACAGCCAGGACAAGGGCAGCTGCTGCTGCTACTTCTCCCAGGGACCACAGGGACTGGAATGATTGCCTCTGATGTAAAGCCACTGAAGACAAGGAAGTTTGCCCTGGCCAGTGTGGCTCAGTTGGCTGAGCGTCAGCCAGTTCACTAAAGGGTTGCTGGTCCCACGTGTCCAGGTTGTGGGCTCCATTCCCGGTTGGGGTGCGAGGCATCCAATCAATGTTTCTCTCTTTTTCTCCCTCTTCCTTCCTCTCCCTCTAAAATCAGCTTTTAAAAAAAATTTAAAATAAATAAATAATAAAATAAAATAAAAGGCAAGGAAATCCTCTAGAACAGGGTCTCCTTTTTCATAACTTGTGGGCTTTCTGAGTAATTTTAACAACCCCACTTCCTCTTTCTTATACATTTTGGGTTGTACCTTAGTCATCTTCTAAAATCTGACTCCATTAATAGCAGTGAGTCCATTTTCTGTAAGAACTGGAAGCTACCATTTGAGAATGCTTTGCCACATCTCCCAGGGGTGAGCATGATTATACCAAAAGGGGTGTTCACATACAAAGCTTCGAATGGAAAGAATATTAGAAATCACCGAGGCAGTGATTCTCAGCAGCTTGGGACTTACAGCCCCTTTTGAGAATCGGATCAAAAATGCCAACCCTCCCCCTTCCCTCTTCTATGCACTAAACACATGGGGCCACCATATACTCTTAAGCTAGTCCTTATACCCAGGCTCACTACCTCTTGTTTGACAGATGAAGGAAATCAGGTTCCAAAAAGTAGAGCAAAAAAGATCTCAGGGATCTGGTGGCAGAACCAGACCAAGAACCCAGATTCTCTATGACCCACCATCTCCCTGAGGCTCCCTCTGCCCCAGTTTGCCAGTAGGCTGACAAAGGTGGGGAAGAGGACATTGAGAAAAGGGAAGCCCCGGATGAATGGAGCCAATATCATTGAAAGGAGACAGTCAATACCTTAGACACAGATGGTGGCCAGGACACCACAGTGGATTCCCAGGACATGGCACTCCTCCATTCTCCCCCGAGGCCAACTCAAAAGAGAAGAACTTGACATTAAAGACACAGGGTCTTTGGCCATGCAAGGAGTATCTATTTTAAGTAGCAATCTTTGCATTTCTGAAAGAAGTTTATATGTTTTCTTCAGGTCTCTTAAAAATAGAATAGCATCTCATCTTTCTAAGATGACTTGAATGTAGACAGGCATGGAGCCAAGAGGACCAGCTAGTCAGGAATTTTAAATATGTGGTCTCTGTACGCCATCCTTGTTTCCTTGGCCGAGGGTAGGCATCACTCATCTGCAATGTACTATTTCTAAACCAACACCAGGTGTGGCCTCAGAATTCTTCACAATTCAGCACTCCAGAAGTTACTCCCAGTTGGCAATGAGGTCTGCAGCCTATTTGCCATCCTACAGCTAAATGACCTGCCAACATTGTTCTAGCCTCTCGTGATTAGATGTTTTCCTGTGGTCTCCTTTAAACATTCTGCTGGCTTTACTTGGTCAGCAGAGGCCTAGAGACCTCCTTTTCTAGGGCGGTAATCTCTCCTAGGATTTCTTCTAACAGCTGTTCTCCTATATTTTCCATCATGGACTAGTGAAATAATTGAGAACCCTCAAGTATTCTTGCTCATAACTAACTTATGTTTACATAGACTACGAAGATAGTTCTTTAGAAGTTTTAAGTTCAATCTTATTATTCTGATAGCTCGTGTTTGTGTCTTGGTTTTTGACACCTTCTTTTGTAGTAGGGGTCTCTCTCTCTCTCTTCTCTCTCTCTCTCTCTCTCTCTCTCTCTCTCTCTCTCTCTCTCTCTCTCTCTCTTTCTCTCCTTTTAACTAAATCCCTAGAGTTAGATTTTTGAAAAAGAAAAAAGTAGACTGACACAAGTCTACATTGCACCATGAAGTTTAAAAATAATGACAGAGTAAGATATGGTGTAGTATTTTACCTCTTGTCATTCTAAATATTAAAGAATAGGAGCTCTATCTATCTACTTAATCAAGCAGCTACATAGAGGGTAGAGCCCAATGCTGGCCCCCTTTCTTGACTCTGTTCTTTGTTGGCATATCACCAAGCATTCCAGAACACTTCTGGAATGTTCCAACCTTCTGTTTGCCTTGGTGCCCCTTGATTTGATGATTTGTCTTCCACACTCAGCTCCATTTCTTAATATTTCAAATATTAAGTCAGGTTGTGTCATGTGGCTACTCAAAATCCCATCATGCTTGCCCCCCATTTCTGTCCTCTTCTGAAAGGCTACCTTTCTCTCTGCTCCAGCCACTCTAACCTATTGCTTGTCATATCGAGATGACACCAGGCTCCTGACTGGGGCCTGTACTCTAGCCATTGCCCCTGCATAAGCCAGGTGTTTAGCTAACTCCCTCACTTCTATCATCTCAATAGAGACTATCCCAATGATCCCTCCTGCCACCCACTCCTACACTCCCAGCTCTCCATCCCCTTTATCTTGCTCTCCTTTTTATTTTTTTTCCAGAACACTTATAAACTTCCCAGGTGTCCTTCTCTGATATATTATGTCTATTGTTTATTATCTACCTATCTCCCACAGGAATGTAATCTCCAGGAGGGCAAGAGTCTTCTGCTTTTTCACTAATGTATTCTAAGTATCTTAAATAGTGCTAGGCACTTAATAGATGCTCAGTTAATATTTGATGAATAAATGGTTGAATGAATAAATCAATGAATGAATAAAGCCTTTGTTCTGGAATGACTACTGATTAGTAGCAAAAACCACCCCTAAAGGGTTTCTAAAGTAAAGAAAGGGGGGGAGGTAAACAATTTTTTAACCATTTTCAGGCTACCTTTATGAATATGACATCATTATCAAATGCCTTTATGACCGACATTGTTTTATATCACAGTCAAGCCATTATAAGCTTCTGGGCTTGTGAAGTTGGGCCTGGGAGCCAAGACCTGTTATCACAAGCCTGCTAAATTCTCTCTCCTGTCAAGTCATGAAATAGTTTCCAACATAAATTTCTCATTTTTTGTTAGTTATATACTACAAAAAGAGTGCTTTACCCATAGTTGGCTTTGGAGAAGACAAAAACCTTTATTTGCAAATATTCTATTCCTTTAAAAATATCCCTTTCATATAAATATAATAAAATCCAGGAAACAAAGCCAAATTCTGATAAAATCAAGGAGAAATTGGTGTCCTTGTGGGAAAGGCCGAATAGATGATAGCATCGACTTACAAAACTTCCAGCAGGTCGTTTATACAGTAATTTAAAAAAAAACACAAAAAACAAAAAAAGTTGCAGCCATTCTTTGGATCTTTCTGGCAAAAACAACAAATAAAAAAACAGTTGCTTAGATTACTTAATAGAACACTAGGTTTTCCTTCAACGGGTAAGAGGCAAAAACGCGTGTACAAAGAAGTTACTTAAAAGTCATAAATATTTTGCCAAAAGAAAGATGTTTTTGTGGTAGAAGGATGGAATGATTTATGCTAACCACCTTGCAGGGGCTCTAATTTTGCATGCAGAGGTGAGCTCATGTGGTCAGGAGCCAAAAAGCCCGAGTGAGACCTGCTCTCTGGACTAGTAATGAAAGGAGAGGCCCGTGGGTAACACGAAGGCGGTGTAATGTATTCCCTCTGACATCCACCCTCCTGATTAACTTGTGCAGAGGAAGCAAGCTTGCATCTGAATGCTAACAATATTCAGCTGTGTATAGATGTCATGATTCTACGGAAAAGAAAGTCTGACACTTGAGGCCCAATGAACCTGTGTCTATAAACCTCAGCATTTGAGAAAAGAGAGGAAATACCATGCAAGATAACATTTCAAAGTGAATGTGCCCTGAGCCTTTATGCTTCTTAAGGAAAATGAGCATGTTTGTGGTCGTTGGTGTTTTAAGGACTGAAGGTGTTTATTGTTTCCTTCCATGTACTTTGTACCTTTCCCAATCTAGATGCTGGCGTGACCGACCATGCACAGGATGACATTCTGGGCAAGCTTACACAATTCCCAGTCTAACCTTTCTAAAAAGGACTCATAATGGCTAGGCCCTCGTGAAGGGTGACAACAAAGGAAAGCTTTTCAGAGGAGTCTCTGGTGAAAGGCAAAGGGCAGCAGCATTTTGTGGGCAGAGAAGACGATAACCTTGGGGTCTTAGACAGGACAGCCTTGTAAGAAAACCCAGGTCCCACATTTAACTCTGGCCTGATTGGCAAAATCCAGAACCCTCCTTCTTCCCGCATTCACAGCCAACAGGCACTAACTGGGCTCAATGGCAGGCCCCTCTCCGTGACATCTTTGTGGCCACTGTGACCACCCTGTCGCTCTTGCCCTTTCATCCCTAAACATTGTCCATCACACAGTTTCTTTCTGGCCACGTCTCCTTCTTCTCTTTATGCCACTTCTTCTCAGGAGAAAAAGTTCCTCAGTTTTTCATTCATCTTCCCTGTTCTTATAGTGCTTCCCACCCGCTCCCCATCTGCTACCCTGGCCCTGGCCCCAGTCTATGCCGCAGGTATAAGGTGCAGCTTAGGAATCCCACTGCTTGTGCGTCTAGGCCAGTGATGGCGAACCTTTTGAGCTCGGCGTGTCAGCATTTTGAAAAACCCTAACTTAACTCTGGTGCCCTGTCACATAGAGAAATTTTTTGATATTTGCCATCATAGTAAAACAAAGTTGTATATTTCTGATATTTATTTTGTATACTTAAATGCCATTTAACAAAGAAAAATCAACCAAAAAAATGAGTTCACGTGTCACCTCTGACACGGGTGTCATAGGTTCGCCATCACTGGGCTAGGCCCTGCTCAGCTCCCAACTACCTGCAGTTCTTTGGATTAGTCACCTCAACTCCCTGTGCCTCAGTCTTCTCATCTGCCAAATGGGGATGATAACATAACCATGTTTGGGTGAGTATCAAATGTGATAATACATGTAAAATGCGCTGGACAGTGCATGGTACAAATGAACCATTGCTACCATTATGTTCAAATGCAGAAATCTATTTACACTTTAAGCCTCAAATCATATTTTAATGTTCAAAAAAGTCAAGATTTTTCCAACCAGATCTAATGGTTCTTGTGTATTCATTTAAACCCTTGTCATATGAGGTTGGCACCTTTTCTTATTTATTGGAAAGGTACCATTTACTGAGCAACTAGAGATGTCAGGCCCCGGGCTCAAGATTTCATGTGCATTGTCTTGTTTTTGAAAAGTAAGCATTTCTACTTCCAGTTCACAGATGAGGAAGCCAACACGCATAGGATAAGCTGCTTTTCCAGATTCACAAAGTAAGCGTGGTTAAACTCATTTGTCTCCTTGCTTCACTTCTAGATGAAATGCTCTGAGAGGAAGGTCAGCACCTCCAGCTCAGCTTTCTATCTCCTGTACCTCCATGGAGAAGGTGCTCATAAACACCACGTGCAGTTGATTTGAATGAGTGTATGGTTTGGATATCAAAGAGTCTGGTGATCTAAGAAGAACTGGTGTTTATATAGCATTTGACAATCTTCAATGCAGTTTCACATGCATTACCTCACACTCACACAACATTTCTCGAAGATATGTATTGTTGTAGACTCCATTTCTCAAATACAAGGCTGCCAGGCAGAGAGGTTAATTGGTTTACCCCAAACTAAATTGCCAATTGTGGCAGGGCCAGGACTCCAAACTAGCTGCCCTTCCATAGGCTGTCCCTAAGTACCATTACCTTGTCCCCAATATCGTCTGAGACCCAACCAATGGCACAATATCTTGAAGACAACATAAACTTTATATAAATCTCAAATATTGCAAAAGAGGCCGTGTCCACAAATTAGCAGACAGCATAAGATGGTTTTTCTAGATTTCAGTTCTTCAGAAGAAGGGAGACAAACAGGCCCAGGGCCAGCCACATTAAAGAAATCTAACTCTCATTCTATGAGGGGCAATATTCTGCTCAAATAGTTCCTTTAATCCCAACATGGGTGTATATAAAGTCACAAGCCAACAGCTTTTTAGGAACTCCAAATTTCAACCGTCCTCATTCGTTAGATTTCACTTCTGCAATATTCTCTCTGGTCTTTCTGAAAGGTCAGGTCGGGTCTCATTTCAACCTCTCTCTGGCAGTGGCTTCCCTACAAAGGAGTTCAGCTGGATGATGTCATTGTTCCTGTTTCTAAATATGAAAGAACAGGTTGGTGCATTATACAACAGATAGAAAAAGAATGACAGTGTCTTTAGTAACAGGCCCGTTTCAAGAAGCAGCCAGCGTTTACTGGGCGGCGTGCTCGCCACAGATATGTAGAAAGAACATGAGCGAAAACTCTGACACACGGTTGCAGAGGGAATGATTGCAGCAGCCGCCCCGGGAGTTGCGTGAAAACTGGCCTTTGCCTCTCTTCACCTGAGGGGGCCGGAGAGGAGCTGGACGGCGTTATCTTGCCCTCCAGGCAGAATGACTGGGGTAGAACAACTATCAGTCACGGGCACGGTATCTTAAGGGTTGTTGAACATGTTATCTACTGAGCACAGTGTGCAAAGTCCTAAGCCAGGTGGTAGGATAAAGAGAATGAGGAAGAGCATGCAGATCCTTCCCTCCAGGGGTTTCCTATGCAAGAGAAAAGGAAACATACATGACGCAAAATGAGGCAGAGAGTGAAGTGTCACAAGAGCCGTGAGAGCCGTGCTGAGGCAGGTCACAGGGAGGCCTGATTTCCTCAGGAGACCTCACGGAGGAGGTGGCAGTTCAGATGGGCAAGATTTGGAGAGCACGTGGCCCTGGGAAGAAAGAACATCCCAGGCAGAGAAACAACCTGGGCTAAAGCTGGAAGGGGGAAATACAAGAGCTGGACGAAGAATAGAGACTTTAGTTTGTTCGTAGTATAGGGCGCTTGAAGATCAGACTTTTAATGACAGTTTTTATTATTGGGGCTTAGAAAGCATTAATAAGGATGTTGTTCAATCAAGTGAAATTCTTATCAGTTAGCCAGGAACTCACTGGGACCCGCCTTCCCTCCGGTAACAGATGCTCTCAGACATATACAGCTACATGGGCGGTGGAGCCGGTGGGCCAGGCTCCCAATAGGAAGCAGTCCATTGAATAGTTTTACCTCTTACAACTAAAGACCTGTCCTTGGTTCTGCAAGCTACGGAGAAGCTGGGAAAACCCACACTCCCTTCTTTACAGAGCCTGCTAAGGCGGCTGCTTGATTTTAAATGTGCAACTGAATATTAACAGTGAGCAATACTTGTACTGACACAACCGCGCCTTGTGCCTGATTGCACAATCCAGATGCGTTGAATCAACTTTTCTTATATGTGTGAACACTAATGGGGGCGGGGGAGGGAAGAAAAGAAAGGCAGGAGAGAAAAAAGAGGGAGAGAGGGGGAAAATGGCTTTTTTTGTTGTTGTTCCCGACTCTCAATTTCTGTGTTTCATAATTCAGCAGAATCTAGGAGGCATAGTGTGATATTTTTCCCAAAAAGGGAAGGTGTTTT
Source organism: Myotis nattereri (assembly GCF_964212035.1). Lineage (NCBI taxonomy): Eukaryota > Metazoa > Chordata > Mammalia > Chiroptera > Vespertilionidae > Myotis > Myotis nattereri. The sequence continues at coordinate 28,348,302 of NC_138082.1, read as the reverse complement.
ACTGCCAAACTCAATATATAGATTTGGCTGTGATTTTTAAGCCACCTGTTAACAAATTTTAAGATTTCTCCTTTGATAACTACATTTTAGCTCCATCTATATACCAGTGTGTACTGGAATACAATAAAAAGGCTGCTATTTTTACTTTGCCTTAAATCTCTGTTTTCTACCTTATGAAAAACATACCCCAGAATGTTGTGATTGGCCCAGGCTATTAAAAAATCTTTCTTCAGGAGAACCTGACCCTGTTCCCATTGTTTTCTCAGCATGATTTCTGCATCAGCACATTGATTATGCTGTCATTAGCCAGAATACTGAGACGGGAGAAAGATCTCTTAGATCATCCAAGTCCATTCCTGGAGCGGGCCTACGTCCCCTGGGAGAGACTGCGACCCACCTCCTTGGCAAGTGACCGAGGAAAGTGCAGGGGCATGTAAAAATGTACCCTGCTATGGTTTTTAATTTTTGAAAGTTTCTGAAATAACTCCCTGAGACTGTTCATAAAACAGTTATGCTGCTGAATTTAGGTCATTGGTTCTCAAGTGGGGGCAATTTTGTCCCTCCCAAACCCCCCCTCCCCCCCCCCCAAACACCCTCCCTAACTGAGGGGGCTCATTGGCAATATTTGGAGACATTTTTGTTTCACCACTTGGGGGAGGGGAGGATGCCCTGGTATCTATTGCATAGATGCTGCTAAACATTCCACATTGCAGGAGACAGGCCCCCACATCCCCAACAAAGAATTCTCCAGCCCCAAATGTCAATAGTGCTGAGACTGAGAAGCCCTGGTTTTGGTCTTTTCCTCAGCTTTTTTTTTTCTTTTCCCCTGCTGTTTAACTATTCACCCAACTGCACACAAAGCCAATTCCATGGCTCTGAGGAGCACGTGTTATTCTGAAATAAACTATTCAGATAAAATTCCTACTAATTTTGGCTCTTAGTCTGAACATAAGCAAGTATTAATAACACAGAGAGAAACAAGAGTGCCTTTTTCAGTTATTTTAAGAGTCAAACTGTGTTAAATTTCATTAGACTCCAGATCCAGTAAATTATATTCTAGAGACGTAAGGAGAAGGAACCATTGAATGCTTCAGAAAAAAAATCAAACTTGGCCCTAACCGGTTTGGCTCAGTGGATACAGCATCGGCCTGCAGACTGAAAGGTCCCAGGTTCGATTATGGTCAATGGCATGTCCCTTGGTTGCAGGCATATCCCCAGTAGGAGGTGTGCAGGAGGCAGCTGATTGATGTTTCTCTCTCATCGATGTTTCTAACTCTCTATCCCTCTCTCTCTTCCTCTCTGTAAAAAAATCAATAAAATATATTTTTAAAAAATCAAACTTGCCTAAATCATTAGAGCCCTGTGGTTAATCAGAAGCTTATATTTTTCAAGAATTAATTTTTATAGGGACAGTGGAGCTTTAAAACCTTAGGTGGAAAGCTTTCAGTAACAAGCAAATATCTCAAGAGTATTCAATAGATACCCTATCCTCCCACCGTCCCCCAAATCCACCATTCATTCATTTTTAGGAACTAAATAAAGGAAAAGAGAATATAAGGTAGAATGGAGAAATAGAATAAGGGTAAGGTAAGGAAATGAAATGTGAAATGAAAGGAGAGAGATAAATAAATCCAAGTTGTGTTTCTGCAGGTGGGAGAGGACCTTGGCTCACATAAGCTTCCTACTTGGCTGTTGGACCCCCAACTTTCTATGCCATTTAGCCCTGGTGTCGGTCTCATCTGTAATGTAGGTTTCAGTGCTACAGAGGCGTGTGCTGGGGCAGGGGGTTACAAAGAGAAAAAAATGAAAAAACAATTTAGTTATGAACTGTTACTGAAATACTAGCATCAACAAGCTAAGCAGGCCCTAGACCAGTGATGGCGAACCTATGACACACGTGTCAGAGGTGACACGCGAACTCATTTTTTTGGTTGATTTTTCTTTGTTAAATGGCATTTAAATATGTAAAATAAATATCAAAAATATACAACTTTGTTTTACTATGGTTGCAAATATCAAAAAATTTCTCTATGTGACAGGGCACCAGAGTTAAGTTAGGGTTTTTCAAAATGCTGACACGCCGAGCTCAAAAGGTTCGCCATCACTGCCCTAGACAGTGTGGCCCAATTGGTTGAGTATCATCTGTGCATAAAAAGGTCTCTGGTTTGATTCCCAGTCAGAACGCGTGCCCAGGTTGCCAATTCCATTCCCAATTGGCGTGTATTTGGGGAGGCAACCGATCACTGTATCTCTCTCTAAAAAATCAATAAAAACATATTTTTTTTTTTAAAAAAAAGGTAAGCAGCCATAGCTAATTTGGCTCAGTGGATAGAGTGTTGGCCTGTGGCCTGAAGGGTCCCGGGTTTGATTCAGGCCAACGACACATACCTTGGTTGCAGGCTCAATCCCTGGCCCTAGTCAGGGAGCATGTGGGAGGCAACTAATTGATGTGTCTCTCTCACATCGATGTTTCTCTCTCTCTCTGTTTCTCCCCTCCCTTCCACTCTAAAAAAATCAATGGAAAAATATCCTTGTGTGAGGATTAACAAAAAATTATAAAAAAATAAAATTAAGTAGTATTACAAATACATCAGGCATCAGGTTAAGCTTATCACATGTCATAATATTTTCACTTGTTTAGAGATTCTAGTTTGGGGAATCTAATTTGAGTTAATATTTTCAAAGACTAAAGAGCTGTTCCACATTCCAGGTTAGCTCAGATGTTTTGAACGTGTGAGGAGCAAGCCAGAACCACTTCAAATCTTTGTTAAATACGTATGTGTTTTTTTGATATCAGCAGCAGAACAATAACTGTACATTTGAAACATTAAAGACATTTTCTCTTTAGCCTATTAAGGAGTTATCCCTCCCCTGAAATGGTGCCTTGAGTATGACATTCTTCCCACTCCCTCACCCCAAACAGAATCAAGGTTAGCTTTTCTGCACTATTGCGCTAACTGCAGTTAAAATCTGTCACCTGTGCTCAGTTACCAGTCTGTTACATTTCCTAATGAACTGTGTCTGATCTTTAGGCATTTCCTGGGGTATCTATGAGAATGGTGCAGCTCAGACTCACTGGTGGCTTCATGGTGATACTTAGTACGCAAAGCTTTCTGCAAAGCATACAATCTAAAATCTTCATGTTATTGTTATTAAAATCAGTGGCCCAATTCCTCCCCTCTGAGTGAGGCTGCCCAGGATAACTCAATCAGGAATTCATCCCAGCAAAGACAATAGCACTGATCATAACAGAACCGAGAATGGATAAATCAGGTCCTGACTTTCTCTATAAGCCAGGGTTACTAATCAACTCTTTCCCATTATTTTTATTTTACTTAACTTGCACAAATTACAATAGCCATATAAGTTGATGCTGAATGAAAAAATGTCAACGGCACAGAATGGAAGTGAAAATTTCCCTTCCCAACCTCCAGCCCCATTGCCCAGAAATAAGCACTATTAATAGTAACTCATGTGTTCTCCTAGAAATTTTCAGAGAGAACAGAAAAAAAATATTTTTTTCTGTGTCCCAGTTTCTTTCTTTCTTTTTTTATTTTATTTTTATTTCCAGAGTTCACAGTACTTTATGTCACCACTAAATAAATATTTGCCAGGCCAGTCCCATAAATATTTTAAACTCTCCCAAATGAATTAGACAGACAATTAGGGAAAATAATCTCTTTAGATTAGTGGCGGACGTTAAATGACATTTTCTCCAGCCTTCAGTGCTTCTAGGTTTGTCTGCTTTTAATCCAAGTTCCCAAGTCCCTTTTGAATTTTGTAGCTCTTTTTCTGTAATTACCAAAAGGGCTTCATTTAGTGAAATTAAGTGGAGCCTTAAACTAACATTGATCTTGCAAATCCTTGGAGACTGTGTGGAAGGAACTGGGACATTCATTAGCCGACACACAGACCTGAGTGTTGTGGTCCAATATCCTTGAATATCTGGCTGCTTCCAAATGCTTTAGCCTCGATACTCCCTTGAAATCCTAAAGAGGAATGTATCCCTCTCCTAGGCTATCTTACTGGCTGGTTTCCTGTTCTCCCTGGACCTACCTTTAACCTTTGTGTTTCTTAAACACATACCAGAAACGCACTACTGTATCGAGGTTCCCCTGCCCTTCTCCTTCCTGGGCTCTGCGTGGACTCATCCTGGCTGCCTCCCGTCTAGTTTTAGGGAAACTCACCAGCTTCACCCAAGCCATGAAGGGCCTCCCACCAGGTGCCAGACCCCTACCTTCCTTCTACTCTCTGGTTCTCTAGCCGCTTGGAATCAAAGAGCTCCTCCTGAGTCATCTCCACAGGCCTGTGGATCCCTCCCTGTGACTGTGTGATCAGTACCATGCCCCATCTGGCTTAGCCTGAGGCCTTTAGCATATATACCGTATTATCGTGGACATAAAACATGTGGAAGAAAGTTTCTCTTTTCTTAAATTCAAGTCAGCCCAGGATTTTAAACCCCTGGTATGACCTCATTAAGAGAAATGAAACAGAGTAACTTGCAGAAAGAGAGAGGCAGGAATAAAAGCCACAGCATGAGAGAGGGCAGAAAGGGAGAGCAAATGGACTTTATTCTTAGCCTCCATCACCCCTCCTGACCCCGTTGTGCTCAGGACAACTCTCAGGTCCTTAGGAGCAGCCAAACCCCCAGGATGGGAAGGGGACTTGGTTGGTCTGTCCTGAATCCCATGCCCTGGGCCAGCAGCTGATTCAGGGATGGGTGAGCCAGCCAAGGAGAGAGGGGCGGTTTCCTGGGGCGCCTGACGAAGTCTCCTCACAAAACAATTTCTACTCCGCAAACAGTATTTTGTCCTCAGGCAAAGAAAGTGCTTTGGAAAAAAGCACACTGTACTTTTCAATGCCCTATGGCTTCTTTGAATTTCTATAACGTATTTGTTTTGGCTTGTTTTGTTGTTGTTGTTTCCCTTTATGGAATGAAGACTCAAATTGCGTGATCTCTGTTTTTCTTTCTTTCAGGTTAGAATTCTAGGACCCAGCTAAATGTATAAATATAATAGTATCAATAAGAATAGCAATTGCACTCAAGGCTCTGGGCTAAATATGGGGTGATGGTAAGAGATATAATAAAGATGAATTACATGGCGTTAGACTTATGATGCTCTGATTCTGAATCTATGTCCATAGAATTGTGGAGCAAGAGAAATTAATGTAGTTCTACCTGGCAGTATCCTTGAGTAGAGGTGACATTTGACCTGAATCTTGAGGCATTTTTTTTTTAAGTAAAGGAACTTCACACATAACAGTACAGAAAAATATATAACAAACACTCATATACTCACCAAACTATTTTTATAAATACTAACATGTAGTCATTTTCTCTTTGGGTCTAGTATTTAAATTAACCTTTTTATTTTGAGATAATTGAAGGTTCACATGCAGATGTCAGAAGTAATACAGAGTGATCTCTAGTCCCCCCCCCCCCGCCCCCCCGCCCCCCCGCCCAACTTGTAGAAGTACAATACAATATCACAAACAGGATATTGACGTTGATTTACATAGAACATTTCTATCACCCCAAGGTCTCGTCATGGTGCCCCATTACCAGCACACTGACACCTTTCCCACCGTGACCCTCTCCTCAACACCTGGAAACCATTAACCTGGTCTCTGCTTCTATACTTTTATCATTCCTTGAACATCATGTCAATGGAATCATACAGTATGCAACCATTGGGATTTGCATACTTTTCTGGAGATTCATCCAAGCTGTTGTGTTAAGTATTTAGTAGATCATTTCTTTTTATTGCTGAGTAATAGTCATGGTATGGATGCACTTCAGTTTGCTTGGCCAGTCATCCATTGAAGCGCATCTGGATTGTTCCCAGTTTGGGGCTATCGTTAATAAACATTACTATTATTGCCAAAGATATTCACGTATAGGATTTGGTGAGAACGTAAGTCTTTATGTCCTTGGAATAAATGTCCAGGACTTTGATTACTGGGTAATAGGAGTTACACGTTTAATTCTTTTAGAAACTGCCAAGCATTTTTCCAGAGTCTGTACCATATTAGATTTCCACCAGTAGTGGATGAGTGGTCCAGTTTCCCTGCATCCTCGGCAGCATCTTGGGTCATCGCTATTTTTTTAGTTCATTCTGATAGGTGTTTAATGATATCTCATTGTGTTTTGATTTGCATTCCACTAAGAATTAATGGTATTGAACATCTTTTTATTTACTTATTTATTTTTTTAAGATATTTTTTTCCATTGATTTTAGAGATAGTGGAAGACAGAGGGAAAGACAGAGAGAAACATCAATGTGAGAGAAACACATCAAATGGTTGCCTCCTGCAGGAGAGGAGCCTGCAACCGAGGTACATGCCCTTGACCGGAATTGAACCTGGGCCCTTTGGGTCCATTGGCCAACGCTCTAACCACTGAGCCAAACCGGCTAGGGCAAACATCTTTTTATATGCTTACTTGCCATCCTCTTCTGTGAACTTCTTCTTCATGTCTTTTGCCTATTCTCTAGTTGTTTATCTGTTTTCTTGCTGAGTTTTGAGAGCTCTTTATATATTCTATAGCATACTCGTTCTTTGTCAGATATCTGGTTTGCAAGTTTTTTCTCCCATTCTGTAGTTTGTCTTTTCATCCTCTTCACAGGATCTTTTACAGAGAAATGTTTTTTAATTTTATGAAATCCACCTTACCATTTTTTTCCTTTTAGGGATTGTGCTTCTATTGTCAAATTTAAGAACTCAGTCTAGCTTGAGATCCTGAAGATTTTCTCCTGTTTTCTCTTAAAGAGTTTTATAGTTTTATGTTTTACATTATTTCCATGACCGACCTGGGACAATTTTTTATAAGGCTTGAGGCTTCGGTTGGAGTTCATATTTTTGCCTGTGGATGGTTGTCCCTGTGCTCCAGCACCGTTTGTTGGAAGGGGTATATTTCCTTCATCGAATTGCTTTGCACTTTTGTTAAAACATTAGTTGGGCACGTTTGTGTGGGTCTATTTCTGGGTTTTTAAATTCTGTTCCATGGATCTATGCATGCATCCTCCCACCAATACCACACAGTCTTGATGACGGTAGCTATATAATCAGTCTTAAAATTGGTAGACTGCTTCCTGCTCCTACTTTATTCTTCTTGTTCAAAATTGTTTTAGCTATTTTGGCTCCTTTCCCTTTTCATACAAAATTTAGAACAATCTTGTCTATACATACAAAAAATCTTGCTGGGCTTTTGATGGGAATTGTGTTAGAGCTTTACAGAAATTTTGGAAGAAGTGACATCAGTATTATGTTCAGTATTCTCAATCCATGCACAAAGTATGCCTGTCAAAGAAATAGAAATTTGATTTTTTTCTTCAGTCAACATTGTAGTTTTCTTCATACATGTTCTATACATGTTTTATTAGATTTATACCCATGTACTTTATTTTTAAGCTATTGTGAATGATGTTATATTTTTAATCTCAGTGTCCACATTGCTAGCATATAGAAATGTAATTGATTGTTGTATGTTTATCTTATATCCTAGGACCTTGCTAACGACACTTATTAATTCTATGAGTTTTTTTTATTTCTCTTGGGATTTTCTATGTAGACAATCATATAATCTTCATTGGGTCAAATTTTGAAATGTATTTCCATTTTTATTCATGTTAATGCAATTTTAAATTTCCTTTGAGACTTGCTTTTTTGAATTATCTAGTAGCGCCTTGTTTAGTTTCCAAGTGTTTAGGGATTTTCATGTTATCTTTTCATTTTTTTTCCTAGTTTGATTCCATTACGGTTGGAAAACATACTCTGTACTATTTCGATTCTTTTAAAAATTTTGAGGCTTGTTTTGTGGCCCAGGATATGATCTATCTTGGTATATGTTCCATTGGTACTTGGAAAGAATGTGTATTATGATATTTTAGATAGAGTATTCTTTAAATGTCAATGAAATCCGGTTGGTTATTGGTGTTCAGTTCTATATTAGGAAGATTTTCTGTTTAGTTGTTTTATCACTTGTTGAGAGAAGAGTGTTGAAGTCTCCAGCGATAACTGTGGATTTGTCTGTTCCTTCTTTTAATTCTAACACTTTTTGCTTTACATGTTTTGCAGTTTTATTGTTTGGTGTGTGTACATTTAGGATTTCTATGTATTCTTGTTGAATTGGCCTTTTTAAAATCATTATTTAATTCCCTTCTTCTCTAGTGACTTTCTTTGTTCTGAAGTCTAATTAATCTGATACTGCTACAGCCACTTCTACTTTCCTTTGACTACTGTTTGCATGATGTCTTTTTCCATTCTTTTTTTTTTTAAAAAAAAAATTATTTATTGATTTTTAGAGAGAGAGATAAAGAGAGGAAGGGGGAGTGGGAAATAAGAAAAGAGGGTAGAGCTCTAAGTACTACCTATAGTACTTATTGTCAGTGCCTATATCATTATATTTAAAGTAAGTTTCTTGTAAAAGCATATAGTTGGGTGATGTTAAGACTTAAGTCTGGTATTTTATTGTTGTTTTATGTTAGTTTCATTTTTTTGTGTTTGTTTCCTTCCCCCAGACCTCCACCCTTCCGTGGGTGTCCTAAACATTTCTAATAATCACTAAGGACAAATGCATAGCAGTTTCTTATAAAGTTAAAACATGTACTAACCATCCAACCCAGCAATCCCTCTTCTACATTTTTACCTCAGTAAAATGAAAATCTATGTTCACATAAAAACTTGTATGGAAATGTTTATCGCAGCATCACTTGCAATGTCAAATGCAAAATAATCTAAATGTCTCTCAGTTTGGGATTGGATAAATAAACCAAGGTCTGTCCACAAACTGGAATACTACTAGCGATGAAAAAGGAAGTACTGATACACACAGCAACTTGAACAAATCTCAAGGGCATTATGTTGCATGAAAAAAAAACAACAGTCTTGAAAGGTTACAGATTATTCCATTTATATGACATTCTGGAGAAGGCCACAGTGGCAGCTTACACATTGGTGGATGCCAGAGAGTGGAGGGGTTTGGGGAACAGGGTGAGGTTTGACTATCAGGAGATTCCATAAGGGAATTTGCATGTGTGTGTGGTAAAACTGTTCTGTACCTTGATTGTGGTGGTAGTAACATCATTGTATGCATTGGGCAAGATTCATAGAACTATAGACCAAAAAAAGGGTAAATTTTACTGTATGTTACTAAAAAGCAGAGAATAAAATTTACATGAATGTTGTTATACTATACACATCCTTCTGCAACTTTATTATTCACTTAAAATTTTTTTATTTCCAGATCTACCCATGTCTTGAAAACATTTCAGTAGGTAGAAGAATTCATCTCAAGTGGTGGAACTATTAGGAACATTATGTTGAGTGAAACAAGCCAGTCTTGAAAAGAACAAATATTCAGTATTGATATGACCCTAGAGTCATCTATGCACTTGATTCTAAAATGGAAAACATCACTAAATGGAACAGGTTCCAGATGATTTCCCTGGAGAACATTGCTTTGACATGAAGGTTGACAGAGGTTATCCATCACAAGGCATTGACTCTGAACTTCAAGGCTGTTATTTTCAAAAGGTGAATTCTTCCAGGGACATCAGCGATGTCAACATTAAGTAAAGAACATGGGGTAAAGTAGTCTCTACATTCTCTCTAATTTGTTTTTATCCAAACCTGTAAGTTATTTACATAAACTGCATTGGAAAAACAACCAGATAAGTTCCAGTCCTGTTCTTTTTTTTTAAAAAAATATATTTTATTGATTTTTTACAGAGAGGAAGGGAGAGAGATAGAGAGTTAGAAACATCAATGAGAGAGAAGCATCGATCAGCTGCCTCCTGCACACACCCTACTGGAGATATGCCCACAACCAAGGTACATGCCCTTGACTGGAATCGAACCTGAGACCCTTCAGTCCCCAGGCCGACGCTCTATCCACTGAGCCAAACCAGTCAGGGCTCCAGTCCTGTTCTTTCAACTAAATAGATGGCAAATCATTTAACTACTCATAGTCACGTTCCTCTTCCACAGAAAGTTGCATTGTGCTACATTATTGAAAGTCTCTTTCCACCTATAAAATACTACATGATGTTAATCAAACCTCTGAAGCATTCAATTGTCCATTCAACTGCCTAACATGTCTCAGGAACTTATCTAGGTGCCCTAGATACAAATAACAATAAGAGAGAGTCCTCGGTTTAGTGGGAACATCAGCCATAGTCCACTGGATTGGTTGTTCAAGGCCTCATGTGTGCTAGGGAGGGACAACAGGAGAGCAGCTCCCAGCCAATGTGGGAGTCGGGAAGGACATGAAGGATGAGAATGCCAGACACCTTCACCTTCCAATTCATGGTTGCTTCTCTTTCCTTTACCTCTAGTTTTGTTTGAGAAAGAAAGAAGGACATCTTTCTTCGGCTTCCACTGGTCTGTCTGTGGATGCAAATGAACAGGAAGGCACAGACTCAGTCACACTCAATGGTGTATATCCTCTCTAGTCTTCATTTCTCATTTAAGAAAATGTAAACAAGGCATCTGCAACTAGAGGCCCAGCGCTTCAGTAAATGTGAAGCTGTGAAAGCTTCCCTGGTGGTGAGGAAGCATTTGGAAGCTGGTCGCTTTGGTGTTTTTTTAAGTGGTAACCGTCTAACTTTGAGAAATGCATGTAGCACATTTTCCCACACTCCTTCTAAAGAAACAACAAAATAAGTAAATATTCTAGGAGATGATTTTAGAGAATGAACACAATTCCTGCCCATGAATTACCACATGATTTGGTGCTGGGAATGTTCATTTAAAAACAGTTAACCCATAAAGGTTAAATGACAAGGGGAATTATTATGGTAAAAATCTAAAGTTCCATGAATACAATTTCACATGTATGTGGAAAAACATAAAAAATATCACATATGAAGTAAATATTATATTTGTATTAGGGATATACTTGTCAAAGATGGAACAGGGTTTCCTTATATGCTGGAGAACTTCAATTAATCAGAGAGCTTTTATTCCAGTTTAAGAGGGAAATGGGAGATCTTCTAATTTAGCACTTCAGCATTATTGTTGAAACTCTTACAAGAAACTCTTACAAGAACATTTCCTGACTTTGTAAGCACAGAAGAATGATCACAGTTGAGTTTCCCCTTGAAGATGGAGGTACCAAAACATCTGTGATAGGGGCTGACTACCATGATACCAGGGTTGAACACCAGGATTGAACTTCAGGTGAACCCTGGAGAATCCCTGTGGAGAGAGAAACTCCTAGTGCTAATTTTGAAATATTTTTTTTAAAGTTTTCCTTTCACCAGGCTGTAGGGAACACACCAACAGTTTAGCAAAGGACAACTTCTGCTCCATTCACTCTGGGATTTTACTATCTTCAGAGAAGAATGCTTATGATGTAGATGTGGAATAACATAGAGAATCTCCAGGAAGAGTCCACTCAAATAGTTTTAGTTCCAAAGGGGTAAAATGGTAACTTGACAATGGAAATCTGGCAGACACCACCTTTACCAAATGAGCAAAGGTGGCCTTGCAGCAATGGGGCTAATCAACAGCATGTTTCTTGGGATAGGATGCTCTGGGAAGAACTCAGCCTCACTCCCATGGGATTCCTGTCCAAAGTGCACAACCTAGTCATGAGGAAACAGCCAACAAACACGAACGGATGAACTGTCTACAAAACAACTGGCTTGTACCCTTCAAAAATACCAATGTTGTGAGAAAGAAAGACTAAGGAAACTGTTCCAGATCAGAGGAGTCTGAAGTGACAAGATGACTGAATTCAAATTTTGGGACAATTATTGGGACAACGACAAATCTTAATAAGGTTTGTAGATTGGATTAATAGTATTGTTTCAGTGTTCATTGCCTGATGTTGATTGCCGTCTTGCAGTCACGCAAGAGAATCGATGTTTTAGAAAATACATTTAGGGAGTAAAAGGTCATCATTTCTGCAACTTACTCTTCGATGGGCAGCAGAGAATCTTTTGCCTGATGAAAATGTCGCATATCTTGACTGTGGTGATGGCGGCTACAATGTTACATGAACACGTTTATTTGTCAAAGGACATCAAACTTAAACACATGAATTTTATTGTTTGGAAGCATACCTAAATAAAAAAAGCTGATTTTTTAAAAAAGTGTTTTGATATTGTTTTGCAAAACAGTTACTCAAATAGTAAGTCATAGAAACCAATTTCCTGGTGTTTGTGGGTATGGTTTCATATTGATTGATTGATTGATTGTCTAATCTGATGCATGCAATTCAATAGGTTGTCACTGAACTGTTACAAGCTCACTCTCTCCATTATGTCATTTTATCTCATCTATTTTAAGTAGTTTGCAAAGAGGCATGTAAATTCCTATTCAAATCTTACTTGCTTTTTAAAGAGCTGCAAACATTTTCTATCTATGCCAATAAAAAGATATCTCTGACATAAAAAACAATCCCTATGTTTTATATTATATAAAAATGAAGAAAGAAAAAGAAGAAAGCATGTTGGCTGCTTCAAAGGAAAGGGAAAACTAGGGCTGGGGCCGTTTTCTGATCACTAAATAATAGGATTGCAGTGGTTCTGTGTCCCACAGGAGCTTGGCTATTAACTCAATTTAGAAAGGGATTGCAAAATAGAGTGTTTCCTGTGGTGAAGCCATTCTGATGCCTTTACATTGCATTACCAAAGGCTTGAAGGGAGGTGAGCAGCTAGGGTCAGCAAATGCCGTGGAAATTGGCTCCCAAACCTCAGGAGTGAAAGATGGTTAGTGTGGATTTGGACCTGACCCACATTAGCAAGGCAGAATGAGGCTGTAGGCTGCCTCCAGGGGCCAGGACTTAACAGAGAAATGAACTGGAAATGTGGCAGCTCTCCTTCGTCCTGGCTCTACCAAATGAACCGGCAGTCCTTGCGCAAGCTCTTTCCCTGTGGCTCAGTTTCCTCATCTGCAATATGAAAGGTTGCACCAAGTGATCCTAACATCCAACACCTTTGGTATGGAACACAGGTCTCTCTCCTGCCCCTAATTCCTGCTATTTCTCTCCTCTTCACTTCCCCAAACTGACAATATGTCATACTCATGGTCTATAATGCTACTTATAATAAAAGGAAATGTTCTCATTGTGGTTTTAGCTTACTGGGAGACAGAAACCTCCCCTCCATCCCCCGTAATTCCTGGGAGTATGCATAAAACTCTTTGCCAGTATGTATGGTAACAGGGTACAGAGAGAATTCTAGATAGACTTACTTTGTTTGCTTAACGTACATTCCTAGGAGTTTCTAGGTAATTAAATATTTTTATTTAGAAGGCAGTAATCATATCTGTGTGAATGAGCCAGTAGATTCTTTTATCTTTCTCAAATTAACAGATTCTGCATTTAAAAATGACTTGCTTAACGTGGGAACATTCTTTATCATATAATCAAGAAATGCATAAGAGAACCATCCCAGACAATGTATGAGACCAGTTCAAGCTCCAGGTAAGACCTCACGCAGCTTTCCCTTATAGTGAAATGGCTGGTCAAATGCCAGCCCAGGTTGTGAAGTTGAGAAGTGCTGATGGGTCCCCGAATCCATCCTCCCCCCAAATCTGCATCTTTGGCCTATGGATTATTTTGAGAACCACCAGACAGAGGAAACACTCTAAAAACAGGACACACATTTTCCCTTCATAAAGGAAATTTCCATTTGTATATTTGTCTCCTTCTGTACCAGGAAGAAGAGGACTGTCAACAATTTTACCAGTGGAGAAGGCGCCATAATAGGTGTCACTAAACAACCCTTGTTTACCATACATTTCCTTGTTGCCTTCTCACAGCCTGTTTTCCTACTCACAAGCCCAAGACCTCTTTCCCTTTTTGTTTAGCCTACAATGGTAGATAAGCCTGAGTTCAAACCACCTCTTTGAGTTACTCATCGCTGGTGCTTCCACAACTATGCATGATGTACATGTTAATAAACTTCTATTTGTTTTTTTCTTGTTAATCCGTTTTTGGTCAGGCTAAGGTATAGGGCCTTACCTGGAGAAACTAAGATGAGTAGAGGAAAAGTTTTATTTCCCTCCCTTACAGTGTATAGTATTAGACTAAAATACTAAAATAAACATTTTTTACCTTAAGGAAGAGAAATGTGCCCAGTCTAATGGAAGAAGCCACTTCTCATTCCTTTTGGGGATGTCCTGGGCACTGTTTGTCAAAGTGTATTCCTGACAACAACAGTCGTAAAAGATATATGTGCACAAAAAAGAGATTCTAAGATCAAGTTGGTAGAGAAATGATGTATGTTCTTACCTGTGGGAGAATCACAATCCACATGGCTCTGACATGTTCTGCATTCATGAAAATGCATTTAACAATATCATGAACTTTATTTAACTTGGAGCATTTCAAACCTCAAAAACTTTTTTCCACATAAACTCTTCTTTTCCTGCAGAACACACTTTGGGAAGCATCATAGCTCATTTTACTGACAAATAGTCCGGAATAGATGTAGGTCCCAGTTGAGCCTGTTTTCTGAGCTGCTCACACCAACACCCCCCAAGCTTCCTTGGCAGGGCTGGGATCTACTCTAGGACACCAAACACAGGGTAGCAATCTCCCTGGGAACACCATGCAGGGCTGGCAGAAGAAAAGATCTAAGCTGTTTGGATTCCTGTAAGTAGGAAATAACTGGGGAGCTGAAATTATTTTAAAAAGAAAGAGAGAATGATCCACTCTTTCTTATGATCAGCAACTCTCAGATTGCTAAAACTCAAATTGAAAGTGAAAGGGATCGAAGTTTTACCATCTCAAAATATACCTTTTGGGATATTGATTTTAGGCAGGTTTTTAAGAAACAAAAGACACAGAAAGAACCTTTGACCCTCCTCCTATAGGAATTCAGATAGAAAAACCTGCTTACAGGAAGAGAATATCACCTTACCATCATAATATAAACTCAATGTGGCAGACAGGGAGAAATCTAGCAAAGCCTGGTTGTTGGACTTCCCTCTGTTTCAGGGTGACCCAGAGGGAATTTATTTATCACATTTGCTCTTTCTCATCTACCTGTGAATTACCTGCTTTCCCTTTGAAATTTCAGGATGCTGGTCCCTTCTCCTTAGTGCAGAATGGCATACAAGCCCTCAACTGCTCAATGTTTTTTGTTGTTGTTGTTTGTTTGTTTGTTTCTCTGTGGAGTTTGTGTGTGTGTGTGTGTGTGTGTGTGTGTGTGTTTTAGTATATTTTATTGATTTCAGAGAGGAAGGGAGAAGGAGAGAGAGATAGAAACATCAATGATGAGAGAGAATCTTTGATTGGCTGCCTTCTGCATGCCCCACTCTGGGCTAAACTCAATTTTCTTTGCAAAACTGTTCCTTCTGCTTTCCTCCACCCCTATTCACCTAAACCAGAATCTGAGCAATGTTGTGCTGATAAATATGTAACAACCAGCTCTCCATAAACCCAAAAAACTCCGTCTATACACATGCATTGATTAAAGTTTTACTGATGGAAAGAATGTTTACTGATAGAAAGAATGTGAGTCATACAATTTACAAATATTATAAAATATACAATAATCTTTATTGTAAATTCCATAAAGCCTATTGATTCCTACAGAATGCTTTAATTGATTTTTACTGACCTCTTGTAACTGTAAACATCTTCTGATGCAACTGATGAACGAATGTAGCTCCAACACAAATGTTGATTAATATTTTCATTTAAAATAGTGAATGTAAGGCAAAGGAAGTTGTATATTGTAACTTCAGTCATTTATCAATGATGTGAATGACTTTTTAGCTGACTCAGATAATAGATTTAAATACTAGAAGAATATTTCCTGCAGTTCTAATGCTATTCACAATGTAATGGCTATAGACATGAAACCCTCTAAAATTTAACACATTCTTAACACTTTCTTAAATCTAGAGCATGAGTTAGCAAACTATGGCTGGTGGGCAAAAAACAAACAAACAAACAAAAAACAGAACCAAAAATCTACACTGCTGCCTGATTCTATCAATAATTTTGATTGATTTGAGAGAGAAAGAGAGACAGAGAGAGAGAGAGAGAGAGAGAGAGAGAGAGAGAGAGAGAGAGAGGAATTTGTTGTTTCATTTATTTTATGCACTCATTGGTTGATTCTTGTATGTGCCCTGACTGAAGATCAAACCCTCAACCTTGTTGTATTGGGATGATGCTCTAACCAACTGAGCTACCCAGCCAGGGCCCTATCAATACAATTTTATTGGAACTCAACCGCACTCCCCATCTCTGCATTGTCTATGGCTTCTTCTGCACTACAATGACAGAGTTGAATGGTTGTGACAAGGCCTGCATGGCTAAGAAAGGCTAAACTATTTGCTATCTGGCCCTTTTACAGTAGAGGTTTGCTGACCCCTGAGCTAGAAAAATCAACAGAACAACAAGTTAAGCCCTGATTTGTAGCTTTGGCCCATTTCCATGGTGTATGTATTCTCACCATGGCAGATGTCAAGCTACTAGTGTGCCATCACTGCTCATGGAGTTAGGAAGAGATGGGCAGACACACATAATTAAATAGCATTTCCATCAAACAGATGCAGTAGGTGCAAGTGCCCTCAAGAGCTTGAGTAACAGTAAAATGTACTGAAATAATTAGGAAGTGATGACTTTTTAGAATTTATTACCCTGGTTTTTAATGTAGTTTATTTTATTATAAATGTATATAATTTAATTTTGAGTGGTCATGCAGCCTTACCATGGGATCTCCTGCTCAAAGATCACACACTCCCCTTCTTCCCTCCTTCCAGCCACACCCAGTTAGTTTTTAGGTCTTATAATGTCATCCCTTAGGTCTTGTAACATCTGTCCTCCTTCCTCAGGGTTAGTGCTTTAGCTCTGGACATCATCTCTTGTCCAGACTACTTCAATTTGTTAAATCCTCTCTTGACTTTGGAATCCACCCCTCCAATCCATCCTCTAGAGTGCCAGTGGTTCTCAACCTGTGGGTCGTGACCATCGGAAAACACATATAGCATAACAGATATTTACATTAAGATTCATAACAATAGCAAAATTACAGTTATGAAGTAGCAACGAAAATAATTTTATGGTTGGGGGTCACCACAACATGAGGAACTGTATTAAAGGGTCGCAGCATTAGGAAGGTTGAGAACCACTGCTCTAGGCAATGCTTCTTCAACTATGAGGAACATTTGAATCATCTGGGGTTCTTATTAAAATGCAGATTTTGCTTCAGTAGGCCTGGGAGGAACCTGAGATTCTGCATTTCTAACCAGCTTCCAGGACAAGTGCTGATGCTGCTGGTCCTTGGACCACCCTTTAAGCAGCGAGGTTTGGACTCTGCTAAATACCCTTGCAAAAATGTGTGTCTGACTGGGTTGCTCCCCTACGTAAAGCTACTTCCAGTTCCCTAAGTATAAC
Organism: Myotis nattereri; assembly: GCF_964212035.1. Classification (NCBI taxonomy): domain Eukaryota; kingdom Metazoa; phylum Chordata; class Mammalia; order Chiroptera; family Vespertilionidae; genus Myotis; species Myotis nattereri. Next base: position 28,330,946 of record NC_138082.1, on the reverse strand, counting down.
AGCTGCCATGCTGTTATACTTCGGGAACGCCTCAGTGCTGGGATGATGTCGCTCCCACTGCCTGAAACCTATCTGCTCCCTCCTGCTGGGAAACACCTTCTTCTCCCCAAAGCACAGCTGTGGCAGTCTCGTCTGTGACTGACAGCCCTTCTGACATTCCCCTTTGGAAAGGATCACCCTCCGCTGTCCCTGCTGCTCCCTGTCAGCACATCCATCCCAGGACACTGCTGCACTTGTGTGTTTGCATGACGTTCTCCCTCATTAAATTCTGTCAACCCCAATTCCCTCAGCCATATTCTGACCTCAGCTCAAATGTCATTTCCTCAGAGTTCCCTGATGACCCCAGGCAGCCCTGCCACCTTGTCACTCTCTGTTACCCCGGCTGTCCTGTTTTAGGTTTTAGTAGAAGCAGTATTACTTAATGTAATGGAGACCAGTAGTGGGTAAATTAATGAAAAATCAGGCACTAAAATTGGGGAATCATAAAAAGTGATATATGAGTATGTTAAATATTGTTGTGAAAGTATAAATAAATGCACATTCATTTGCTTTGACTTTAACCTAGAGGTAAGACCATCAGCCTGAATATGGGTCTGTTGATTCAGGTTCAGCCACATCTTTCTTGCATAAGCTATAGCCATAAACTATCATCTACAATTTCTGGTTTCGGTTCCTTTAACGTGAAGCATGAACATAAGGAAACTTGCAAAGCAAGATTAAAAAAATATTTCCTTATCTTTTACAATTAAGTCTTGCCCACGCCTAATTTAACAGCATTGCTTAAAAGCAACCTACCATCATCAAATCTTTTAAAGCATGTAATTTTGTTTTTTTTTAAACAAACATTTTATTTTAGAGTAATTTTAGATTTACAGATAAGTTGCAAAGATGGTACAGAAAGGTCCCGAATAACCCTCACCCAGTTCTCCCAGATGTTAACATCTGCATCTGTCAAAACTAACATCACTACATAATTATTAACTAAACTCCGGGCTTTGTTTGAATGTCCTCCTTTTTCTATTGTCTCTTTCCACTCCGGGATCCAAGGCCTGGTGCCACACTGCGTTTGGTTCTCATGTCTCCCCAGTCTCTTCTGGTCAATGACGGTTTCTCATCTTTCCTTCTTCCCTTCCCTTCCCTTCCCTTCCCTTTCCTCCTTTCCTTTCCTTTCCTTTCCTTTCCTTTCCTTTCCTTTCCTTTCCTTTCCTTTCCTTCCCTTCCCTTCCCTTCCCTTCCCTTCCCTTCCCTTCCCTTCCCTTCCCTTCCCTTCCCTTCCCTTCCCTTCCCTTCCCTTCCCTTCCTTCCTTCCTTCCTTCCTTCCTTCCTTCCTTCCTTCCTTCCTTCCTTTCTTTCTTTCTTTCTTTCTTTCTTTCTTTCTTTCTTTCTTTCTTTCTTTCTTCTTTCTTTTTCTTTCTTTCTTTCTTTCCTTCTTTCTCTTCCTTCCTTCCTTCCTTCCTTCCCTCCTTCCTTCCTTCCTTCCTTCCTTCCTTCCTTCCTTCCTTCCTTCTTTCTTTCTTTCTTTCTTTCTTTCTTTCTTTCTTTCTTTCTTTCTTTCTTTCACCTTGACACTCTTGAGAAGTAGTGGTGAGGTATTTGTAGAGTGCCTCCAAATAGCTGCTGTTTTTCTCCTGATTCAACTGCAGGTATGGGCTTTGGGAAAGAACACAGAGATGAAATGCCTTGCTCAGACACATAATATCTATTTGCATCACTGTTGATAGTAATCTTCATGCAATGTAGTTTTTATAAAAATAATGTCCATCCTTTCTGCACTTATGTCTTAATGGCTGACATACTATTTCATTGAATAATGTCATTGGAAATATAAATACAATTGGCAGGCACAGGATTGGGAGTGAACACAGCTGTCTCATAAACAGTGTGGGTCTTGGCTGCTGGGATGAGAGCCTTTGGGAGCATGGCCGTCAGCCCGACAAGGGCATTGGTCAAGGGGAAGTATTGGCTACTTCAAGATACAAGTCATTGAGAAGCTAAATGAGCAAGAACTGTTTACATTAGAGAATGAAAATTTAAATCTCTCTTTCCAGTAAATGGAGGTGGGTTAAAAGATTCCAAGTGCTTGTTGTCTGTTTCCCTCTTCCCCATGAAAGCAAGGAGCTTGTCTGACTTATCCATCATTGCATCCCCAGCGCTTAGTGCAGTGGGGACCCATGACATGCTTGTTGAATGAATACACCAACAGAGCGAACTTTGGGTGCGTGCCAGTCAGGAAATATTTTAACAGAGAGGACTTATTAGCTAAGTAAAATTTGTTGACTAGGCAACAGGAATGGCAAAGAAAAGAGAGTACTAAATTACCATGGAAGTACCAATTGTAGGAAGCAGCTATCATCACCCCTAGGGCTTGGGAACCAAGAGAAAGTTGAAACGACGAAAACTGACATGCTTGGAGAAAGAGCCTCACAGAGCTGAATGCAACCCTCCGGTAGGGTGCCAGCTGGTTGGTGCTGTTGTCTCTCAGGGAGTGTGAAGAGACCGGCTCCGTAAACATGGAGCTGCTGCTGCCAGGGTGGAGAAGCCTTGCCCAGTGCCACTCCCAGGAATAGGAGGGGGTCAGGGAGGACCAGGTCCCCTCCTCCAGCCTTTCGGTCTCTGACTGGTTTCCTCCAGAGGCAGGGCCTTACAGGGAGCCAGCTACAAAGCAAAGGTGTACTTTGCAGAGCCCCAGCCTCACAATCACAAAGCAGAGTGCCTTAAGGGTGGGTTTGGCGCTGAGAGAAGATAGCTGCATGACTCCCCAGGTACAAATTAGGTCACAGTAATTGTTAATTCAGCATTTCAATACCTCCGTTTCCCTTTCCCACCCACACCACTGCAGGGCCTCAGGGCCTATACTAGTATCTTGGCTCCTTTTCCTTCTGGTGACCTGCGGTCTGTAGATGTGTCTCAGATACAGGAGGATGGTCTTTGGTGCGCAGATCCCAGCACTGCCTTGTGTCCGGGCCAGTGACCGGGGTTGTGATGATCCGGGTTAGTAATCCCATCTTGTTCCTCTCACAGGGAGCAAGTTCTCCCGTCTGGGTTCTGCTGCGTTAGCCATGCCCAAACCCGGACATACTTGAACTCAACATGTAACATAGTTAGACTATTCTTTAATCTTACACAAGGCCCTGTCCTCCCCAGCTCATTGACACACCTCCATATTTCTGGCTGGGTCAGGTGCTAGAGGACAAGTGAGTCCTGATTCCAGACGTACTTAGTTTCTGAATCATAATTACAAATGGAGCAGGCTGAAGGCAAACCTTTATCCATCCTAATCCTGGAAGCCCATTCAAACCATGAATCTATAGACATTTATTTGGATAACAAAATAAAATACAGGCTGATACATTTCTAAACAATTAGGTTAAAAGTGAAACCAAACATTTCATATAAAAGCTGTTTTCCTAATGTTTCTTTGAGGACACTTTTCTTCATTGGGGTTTCCTAATTCTTCATTGGGGTTTCCTAAAAATAAATCCAGTAGAGTTTGGATTGAAGGTGCCTTCTTTTGCTGGTAAATCTGCTTGGCAAATATAGTTGTTCTTCATTGAAAAAAGGGAAAAAAAGGATGTTCAAATTGAATGAAAAACTAGGATCATCTTTCTTGAAAAAATAATGGTGTCAATATGTTGAGTACTAAGGCTTTCATTTGCTTAATAAATGTTCATCGAGTGAATGAATAAATGAGCACATGAGAAAAACAAATGGAGATTCAGGAGTTCCGTCAGAGACATTTAGTAGTCGAAAGATTTGAAGACAAAAGAACAGAGAGATGGCAAAGCTTTTAGTATCCTTCTGTTCCTTGGCAACTCCTAAGTGAAGAGCGACAGAGATTGAGTTGGGAAGCCTTGCTCCAGGGTTAGAAAACAATGTCAGAAAAATCTAGGGCCATCCCTCCTGCTGGCCTAACCCAGCCTGACTCCTTGCTTGGGAACATGTGGTTCAGAGGTTGACATTTCCAACAGCCGTGGTTTAGAGAACCCCAAGAATTTCAGTATCCAGAAATAAAGGGAAGAGAGAAATTGGGCATGAGACTGGGTGGGTCAGATATAGCCACAAAAATGCACATGTGCAGACCACACACATTCACACGAGTGTTTGAAATGTGCTATGATGAGCACAAATAAATTCAGACGAGTTTTGACCTTTAACTTTGCAATGTAGCCTGACCAGGGCAAGGAGTCATAAACTGGGGGCCCGTGGCTGCACCTAGCCCATAGACCAAGAAAAAAGAAAAGTTTGGCATAGGTTTTTAAATTATTATTATTATTCATTGCCAAGATTTCGAAATCAGGAAATTTTAGATCAAATCTGGATTTCCGGCTTCTCATGAAAAAGCAGATCTGGGAACAGCTAGCCTGTTTCCTCATGGCCACACTGTGCTGGTGTGGGGAGGGGCAGCTCTCTCCACCTGACCTGCCTCGCTCTTTAACCCACCAGCCTGGGCCTGTGGCACCAGCATTTGCACCCCCTGATTCTCAGAAGAGAGTATTCACAGCAGTGAAGCTGACAGCGAGGGCAGGCTTGTGTGACACATTCCTGAAAGGAGAATATCACACGAGTGAGCCATTCTGTTCAGTGGGAGTGGAAGCTTCCTGGAGCCTCTCAATTATAAGCGCGAATAGAGAATGTCGCAGTACTGTAATTATATCGGGTGATTTAATGATACAAGGGTCATTTTTGGTAAATAGGACCAATTGTTCCTCTCTTTGCGCTGGTTCATTTAGCCCATTCCAAACGGCAGGAGAATGCCTTCATCTTTACATCATGTGTATATCTGAGCCAAATGTCCACATGAAGATAAGCTTCTCCCCCATTTAACATTCCACCATAACTCAAATTAAGGAAAGACTGTTGTAAGAAATAGTCTAAAATTTGGCTGAATTATGAAGTGTGTACTTATTTGAAATACCATTTCCTCTTGACATTTCCCTTCCGGCTGCCTTGGCATTAATGTAAGAATTATTTATGACTCGGCATTTCCCCACGACAGCTGCCCGCAGGACAGAGCATGAACTGAGCAAAAGAAAAACCACGCCCACTGCACCCTCTCAGCTGCTGCTGCAGGAGGCAGGGCGCAGGCTTCCCCGGGCCCAACGTGGGTTCAAATCCTGGCTCTGGAGTATATCAGCCAGGTGACCTTGAAACTACTGTCCACAACAGAGGTCTGCAAACATTTTCTGTAAAGAATCAGGCCAATCCTGGACTTGAGGTCTGACATTCTGTGGGGGGGGAGACAGACAGTAAAGACAAAGCCAGATGAGGGCATTGAGATTGAGAGTGAGGGGCAGCAGGAGGGGCATTTTAGGTGTGGGGCTCTGCAAGGTGAATAGGAGTAGACACCTGAAGTAAGGATCCACAAGTGTTCTCTCATTCGGTTCCCTTGCATAGAGAATTCCCACTCTACCTGGTTACCAGGGAGAGTGCCTCACTCTAACTCCTCTGTCTGGGTGGGAATAGTGTTAACAGAAATGAGAGGAGGGATTTGAGGGGTCGGGCTGATATGGGCACACCCAGCTAAGGGTTCAATGTCAGGTCCTGGGCTTGGTTTCCATATTCCATAATGACTAACATGCAAACTAGATTAGGCACAAAGAAATTCATCTGCATAAAGGATATTCTGCCAAGAGAACAATAGACAAAAATAAAGCTCCCATGAAATTTCCCGAGAACTCCTGTGCCTCTCTCTGTGGGCTTGAGGTAGGAGTTGGCAGGTTTGTTTGCCTTTGCTTGCCTGTGAACGGAAAATCAGATGAGTCAAAAATGCAGCCAGAATGGAACCTCAAGGATTACTTGGGCCCCAGGGTCTCAGGAGCAGTCTCTCCACATTGTGTCTCTTCTCTTTAAAGAGTGGGATGGCTTGGCTGAGTCACTGCCCTGGAATGTTGGACTTGAATGAAATTTGAAAGACATCTTTGCATTCAGTAATTTCTCCCCTGTATGCCCTATACACCTCTTCCTGTGTGGCCATTGGGACTGATGAGGAGGAAGGAAACCTGTCACCCATGAAGAATCCAGACAATCTATAGCGTTGATCAACCGAAACAAAATCCTATCCTCCTATCTCCAGAATCCTTCTCCAGTCACACAGCCTGCAGCGAAGAGGAAGTGTATCCCTGTTGTGTGGGAGACATACTTGGCTGTCCCGGGGGCACCAAGAATGTCAACCTATAATTAAAGAATTTCAGTCAAATAAGTGGCTGAACTATAGAGCTGTTGGGAAATTAGTGAGGGGGAGACAGACAGTAAAGACAAAGCCAGATGAGGAAGCTGAGATTAGGATTTAGGAAGCTGAGGTGTTTTTTTTAAAGAAACATTTGATTGATCACCAACTCACAGCTTCAACACAACAGAGAACACACACAAAAGCATCGCTCCGTTCAGTGTGCTGATGAGGGGATTTGAAAGCTGATATGGATATTCCTGACAATCCCTTAGCAAGGAAATCTATTTCTGATAGTTCCTTAGCACAGAAGTCAGACATCTAAAGATATCAACCAAAAACAAGGTGAAGTGTCCAGGTATCTTTGAGTCTAGGTCAAAGTGAAGAATTTTAATTCAAAAGTGAAACTTCAATAAAATAAGTGAAGAAATAAGAGAAGAAATTTGTTTTTTCTTGTTTCCTCATTTCAGTCAATACTTAGGGGGGCCTACTTTGTACAGGGTACTTTTCTAGAGCATGTAGAAAAGTAAAAAAATGAATTTGACTAACTCTTGGGACTGGAGAGCTTTTCCTTGGTGGTGGTATGAGGTGGAGCAGGGCAAAGAGAAGAAGAGCTTGTCAGAGCTGCTGTGCTTGCTCTGGCTGGGCTAAGCCTATTCACTGAGATCTGGCCACTTGACCAGCTGCTGTAGTTCCATTCAACTCTAAGCCTTGAGAGCATAACAGGCCCAGCATTCCCTGGACAGTCCAATGTGTCCCAAAATGACCAAGTATCACCTCTTGGACTGTGGCCATTTGGATCCCCAATTAGCTTTCCTCTGAGGCTTCAATAGCCAAAGGCCTTATGTTAAAGATCTCTTTTTCCTCATTTTCAAACTTTGTTGCCTTCCTCCCCATTGCAAAGGGAAATGACTAATCACCATAACCAAGAAACGATGAGCTGGATATAAAGGGACAAGGAACATGCTGTATCAGATTCCAGGACACCTAACATGTTTCCAGACTGATTACAAGCTCAGTCACATTTCTGTCAGAGCCATTTAAGAAAAACCCATCAAATTATGTTAGTTTAGCATCAGGGCTTTAACTGGGCAAACCATTTTAGTACATTTAGCATATATTCATGTATATTTAATATACTAGAGGCCCAGTGGATGAAAATTCATGCATTGGAGTGGGGGTTCCTCAGCCCGGCCTGCCCCGTCTCACATTCCAGGAGCCCTCAGGGGCAGGAGACAACCTGGCAACACCCCATCACCCCTCTGCTGCTGCCACTGCCGGCAGCACAAGCCTTGGCCGGCCCTGGTTACCTGAACCTTGGGCGGCCCTGGGTAGCCCTGGGCAGCTGGGTAGCCGCCATCCAAGGCCTGCCTGTGCCTTGGACTGGCTCTGGGGGGCTGGGGGTGGGCTGTGGGGACTGGGGGTCTCCGGAGGCAGGCATGCAGAGCAGCCGGGCCTTGCTGCAAGCCTGCTGCCCAGGTGGGGCTGAGGGGACTGGGCATGACATCTTGTGGCTGTGGGCACTGCCATCTTTGAGGGCATGACAGTCAATTAGTATATTCCCTCCTTATTGGCTGTGGGCACCGCCATCTTTGTGATGGCATTAGGGTCAATTAGCATATTCCCTCTTTATTAGATAGGATTGCTTTGAAAATTCATCTGAACAACAACAACAAAAATTCATCTGAACATAGATGCTTATATGCATAGCCCATGGACAGAGACAATAGTGTTGTGAAGGCCTGGGGTGGGGCGTGGGCTGGGTGGAGGGGGCAAAAGGGAGGGAAATGATGGACATCTGTAATGCTGTCAACAATAACACATAATATTTTTTAAAAAAGAAAATTCATCTGAATTTAGAAATCGAAAAAGATACTCTCAACGGACATATGGTGTTTACCAGAGGGAAGAGGGTGGGGTGGGGGTGGGGTGGGGAATAAAGTGGGACAAATATTCGTTGATGGAAGATGATTTGACCTTGGGTGGTAAAAACAATGCAATATACAGATCATGTATCATAGCAATGTACCCTTGAAACCTATATGATCCTATTAGCCAATATCACCCCAATACATGTAATAAATCAATAGCTATATTCACACCCAATAAAGGACAGATGAAGAACACCTGCTGATTTATGCAGACACTGTCTCTAGGAAGATGTGAGACCCTGGCACCTGTGGCTGCCCCCGTTGAGAGGAACCAGGGGCCTGGGAAACAGCATGTGGGCACCTGGAGTTTTTCCTACTGAATCCACGTTTGAACTTCTGGAATTTTGTACCATGGGTATGTATCACTTTCTCTAAAATAAGCAATTTAAAAATTATATTATTATTAATTTTTTTTTGTCATAAATTTACCCTCCTCCCCCTGCTCCTTTTCCTCTAAAGTAAAAAACTCTCTCAAGGCCTGAGGAAAATAATGAATTTAATTTTTCCTGACAGGAAAGACAAAGTCTGAAAAAGTACGCCTGATGGGTAGAATGAAGAATCCTGGCAGGAGACATGGTGCTGGCAGATGGAGACATGCACGCCTGACAGAATACGGACAATTCACCAGAACTGAGATGGAGCAAAGAGCTAAGTGTATTTAGAATGATGATTATCTATCTTCTTTTGTCAATGTCGTCAGCTAATCCAAGTCCTTGCATCCAGTTTTTGTCCCCATCAAATTAACGGAGGAAAGCCCCCACCCCCCATTTCTTCTGAGTTGATTGACAAAACTCAAGAGTCCCACTTTGGGTCAGGAACAGGGTACTGTCAGGACGCATTTTTCACTGCACAATGCTTCCCTGTGCCCCGGTGATGACCTGTGAATGCCACCGAGGCAGAAAATGCAAGATCGAGCGAAGTGACAGGAATTGCAAGACAGATTGGCAGCAGAACAGCCTGTCACAGCACATGGAAGACACCAGCCTGGGGACAGGTGTGTGGCTGTTGGGCATTTTGACAAATTATGCTGGTTTATGCACTAGGTCAGTGGTTGGCAAACCGTGGCTCACGAGCCACATGCGGCTCTTTGGCCCCTTGAGTGTGGCTCTTCCACAAAATACCATGTGCGGGCACACACATACAGTGCGATTGAAACTTCATGGCCCATGCGCAGAAGTTGGTTTTTGGCCTGGGCGAGTCTATTTTGAAGAAGTGGCGTTAGAAGAAGTGGGGGTACGTTTGCTGAGGTCGACCCCTCAGATCGAGGACGTTTTTAGCAAAGGCCAGCTTAGGAGTACCCTAATTAAGTTAATAACAATATACCTACCTATATAGTTTAAGTTTAAAAATTTTGGCTCTCAAAAGAAATTTCAATCATTGTACTGTTGATATTTGGCTCTGTTGACTACTGAATTTGCTGACCACCGCACTAGGTCACGATCAAATCCTATGTTTGCAATGGGCAGCGGCAGCTCATCCCAGGCTAACCCCCTGAACCTGGCTTCCCTGTTCTCTGACTTCCCAATGAGCCACAGCAGCCCAGCCTGGGCTCTCCTGTTGCTGCTTCTATGCCCTTCCTTGTTTCACTGTCCTTAGTATGTTTTGCTGTGGCCAATAAATTCTAGCTTGCTTTTCTACACGTTGTCTTGTGATTGAAATCTTTCCTTCAGGAAGACAAGAACCAAGGTCTCATAGTCTCTCTGGTAACAAGGCCAAGCCAGAGACCACCTCTATGGCAAAGACTGAATACTTCCGTCAAGTCCTTTCACCTGGTAGAAGGTGGTTGTCATCACCACTCTCCACTAAACAGTCAGATCAAGCGGAAGCAGATGGCTCTCTGAAATGTGGCCTGGGCCACGCTTCGGAATAAGAATAGATAACATAGGACCTATGCCATAGGTAGTGCTGGTTGGGTTGGCTCAGAGAGAACAGAATGAATAGACAGAAATATGGGCCTGAGGCTACTGATTTGTGTCCTTGTTAACTCATCCTTCTCCCCATTAGAAAGTGAACTTCAGGAGCCCTTAGACCAGTGGTTCTCAACCTTCCTAATGCCGCGACCCTTTAATACAGTTCCTCATGTTGTGGTGACCCCCAACCATAAAATTATTTTCGTTGCTGCTTCATAACTGTAATGTTGCTACTGTTATGAATCGTAATGTAAATATCTGATACGCAGGATGTATTTTCATTGTTACAAATTGAACATAATTAAAGCATAGTGATTAATCACAAAAACAATATGTAATTATATACGTGTTTTCTGATGGTCTTAGGCGACCCCTGTGAAAGGGTTGTTCGACCCCCAACCCACAGGTTGAGAACCGCTGCCTTAGACTCATCCCTGGCACATAGCAAGTACTCAGTAAATTTTCCTCTTCTTTTTTTTAATCCTCACCTGAGGATATTTTTTCCATTGATCTTTAGTGAGAGAGTGGACAGGAGGGAGGAAGGGGAGAGAGAGAAACATTGATATGAGAGAGATTCATTGATTGGCTGCCTCCTGCGCACCCAGGACCAGGGAGGGGATCAAACCTGCGACCCAGGTACATGCCCTTGATTGGGAATCAAACCTGTGACCCGTTTTGGTCCATGGACTGATGCTCTAACCACCGAGAAAACCAGCCAGGGCCAGAATACAATTTTTCAAGACAGCTTCTGATTCTCTGCAGTCTTAAAGTCTGTCTTTTCTCAGTGTCCTGACAGACAAGTACATTGTTAGTCCAGGTTGCTATAGTTTGCTTCACAGTTTTGAACCCCTCCCCCGACCCTCCGCCAAAAAAAAATTCCTCTGTTCCTGACAGGCTCCCTTTCCACACTGGAATTACATTCGGCCCCTTCGATTAGGTTCCAGGGCCAATCTTGCCCCTTCCAACCATTTTATGAATCCCTCTCAGGTCTAGGAGTTAAGCTAGGAATTTCTGGAGAAGGTTGAATTCCTTTTCCTGGCCCAGGCTGATGTTTGAGCATACACTGCCCTCTTGTGTCTGCTATTTTCATATTCTTTTTTTCTGTGTTGTCCATTCACACCACACACACACACACACACACACACTCATACACACACACCACACACACGCACACGCACACACTCACACATACTCACATATGCAAGCCATGTGAGGCAATAAACATACCTACTTGTCTTCGTATGTCAAACATACCTGGGTTTGTACTCTCAGTCCCATGTAAGATTGCTCGTCTTGCTCACACACCTTCTAACGGACAGAGAAGGACCCCAGGCAGGCCTCTGCCCTCCATCCCTTAAGCAGGTGCAAGGTGCCCTGAATCTGAAATTCCCATATTCACTGACCCAAGCAGGGCCTCTATTCTATTGGTTTTTAAATAAAGAAACTGGAATAAAAGACACTTTCACCATCGACACTGTAAAAATCATCCAAACACTCAGTTATGTGTTGTCCTGGGTTACATGTTACAAATAAAGAATGAAAAGAACTCACTTTGCCATGCGGAAACATACATTTTAATGACTCCACCCTTCACCCAGGCTCACCTCACCTTCAGCAAACTGCCATTAGGGCGGAGATACACACCGTGCCCTGAAGGTGAGCAGTGCACAACCTCAACACTCTTGCAAAGCAGCCCTGAGAGAATGCCTTCCTCACAAGGGAGCCTGAATGCTCAGGCTGTGCCGTTAACACCCCATGTGGGTCACTACTCAGCAAATTCGAGAAGGAAGTCAGGTGCGTGTTTTCCTATCTCCTCTTTGGGGTTCCTGTTTGGTTAGGACTCTGACTCTCCCTGCCAACCTTTATGCCTTCTCCGTCCTTTGTCCTTCCAGGTGCACCCAGTTTTTAATGGGGCATAATCCCTGACCCCAGGGAAACGAAGCTCTGCTGGTAAACTTAGAGACCCCACTAGTGAGCAGCGGGTGGGGAGACGATTGGGGTAGCCGACGTTCCTGATATTCCTTTAAGCACACTTTCTATGTCCGTCTTTGTCACCTCTGTAAAAAGGAGGCCTCTTTCTTTCTTTTTTTTCCCCTTATCCTGATCTCAATGACCAAAGGACACTTGGCCCAGTAGCGGGAACAAACCTGACCTTTGCCTCCAGGGGCTCAGAAAGGTGGCGGTTACCACAGAGATGCTATCTGCACTGAGCTCAATGACTCTGCTAAATTTTTTCCTGAGTCCATTATGGTAAAGGGCAGGGCTCCCGGGATCATGTGTAAAAGGCATTGGATTAGAAACATAACAACTCTGTGGTCTCCCGGCCAGCTCCTAAGGTGTAGAGGATGCCAAGTAGGTAAGTGCATTTGTGTGTCAAAGTGATTCCTGAGGACATTTTCCCTGACGCCTGAGCGGGGCTCTTGTTCGTTGGAGAAGCCAAGAGAAATCTAAATATAACAAGTCACCACTCACCTTCTTTCTTTAGCCCAACTCTCCGCCTAACATGGCTCTTGCCCAAGCTCCATGTTGCTAAGTCCAGTGCACCAGGTCCAGGCTCCTCACCCCCAGCTCTTAGCATGATTTGTCTTCTTAGAGTCATTTGCTCTCTCCTGAAATGTCCTCTTTCCTTGGCACAGCTTTCTGCTTTTCCTCTCCTGTGGCTCCTGTGAGGTCTCCTCCTCTTTGGTCCTTTTCTGAATCTCAGGCTGTCTTTTCAACAGCCTACTCGATGTCTCCATGGATATTGTATTTCCCATTCTACATGACTCACCCCAAAGTTACAGTCTTTCCCTCACCCAGAACACCCCCAGCCACACAGCTGCTCCTCCCACACCTGGCCTTCAGAACCTGGAACAATTCCTGACCACGCCATCACCAACCTGTAAGTCCCCTTGTGGATATATGTTCAATCCATTGACTTCTTTCTACCAATATTGCCATACCTAAATCCAATCCACTCCACCTATTTGTCTGTCAGAACAGCATCCTCACTGTCTCTCCATCTCTGTCTTTATCCCTTTCCAATCTGCTGTCCACATAGCAAGAAATGGAACCCTCACTGCCCTGCTAAGAGCAGACCCACCACTCACAGAAGAAAGTTCAGAATTCCAACAGATCCTATAATGTTGGGCAAGACATGCCCCTTTCAACCCTGCAGTCTCATTACAAGTCATTCCCTATCCTTTCTCCACAACCCACATACTCTAGCTTTATTTCGATTCTTCTAATTCCAGAACCTTCCTACCTCAGTCTCCACACCTACTCTTGCCTTTCCTGGATGGCTCCTGCTCCCCTACGTTCATGGCCAGTTCCTGTTCAGACTTCAGCCCTCGGCTCTTTTCTTCCCTGACCCACAAACCAGGGTAGGATCCCTCTGCTCTAAGTTTCTTCCCCACAGCATCCCAACTTCACCATGGTAACCAAAATATACCTTTTGCTTTTTATAACCACAATTGCCTTCCAAGGAGGGTGAAACCCATGAGACTGAAGGACCCGGTGGCTGCTGAGCATCTTAAAGAGTCTGTCTGTGAAAGTTTATGGGAGAACTAAAATGTTCTACCAAACACAGAAGTATGAAGTAACAACACCAACAAACTGTCCCAGACACATGAGCAAAGAGGGACAGAGGGGTGGGTGCTGTTGGAGCAAAGGGTATAGAGCAGGCCCAGGTGGAGTGACTAGAAAAACCTTTGGAAGAACAGTTAACACTTAAAATTAAACATTGCATGCACCCAGGCCCAGCTGTCTGTATGAAAGACTTCTCCCTGATTAACTCAACTCCTATTGAACTTGAGTCCACAGAAAATTTTTCTGTCAAGTAACAAGGACACATCTGGCAGGAAGAACATCTGTAGGAGCTGACAAGACCAAGTCCGGCTCCCGAGTGTTGCAGCCAGGCCAGGTTGGAGGGGACTAGCAGCTGTCCTCCTTCCTGTTCTCCTTTATCAGAAAGAGCTGAACCAGAGCTAGGTGGCAAAAGCTATAAACATTACCTTGGAAATTCCCCACAATCAATTGTTAGCTATTAATCCAGGCAATGTCCCCAAAGAGGTGCCATTAAGGCACATTTCTAGCTAATCTCTGCATTCCAGACACACCCCAAAGGGCGTAAACCGTAGGACATGATGGCGATGAACACAGTGAAGGCCTGCAGCTACCTGGCTGGATCGTGCATCCCGTTTTTATCAGTTTTTTAAATTCTCCCAAAACAATAATAGTAAATATTTTCTTAATTAAGAAAAAAGTTTTGTTCTAATCAATCAAGTAAACCACAAAATAATCTAAAGGAAGTTAAGACTGTAGAGCAGGTCACAAACTTTTCTCATAAAGGGTTAGGCAGCACACTGGTTAGGCTGTGTGGCCACTACCACAAAGGATCTACACTGTGAGTACAAGGTCTACACTGTGAGTGCAGAATCTACATGTGAGTGCAGGGTCTACACTGGGAGTTCAGGGTCTACATGTGAATATAGGGTCTACACTGGGAGTACAGGGTCTACACTGTGAGTGCAGGGTCTACATGTAAGTACAGGGTCTATATGAGTGCAGGGTCTACACCAAGCATGTCAAACTCAAAAAGGCATGTGGCCTGCCAGCCATGAGTTTGGCATGCTTGGTCTACACTGTGAGTATAGGGTCCACACTGTGAGTACAGGGTCTATACTGTAAGTGCAGGTCTGCACTGTGAGTGCAGGGTCTACATGTGACTACAGTGTGAGTACAGGTCTACACTATGTAAGTTCAGGGTCTACACTATGTGTGTAGGGACTACACTAGCAGTGTAGGGTCCACAGCCATGAGGCGTCTGCTATCACTGCAATTATAGCTTAGTAGCAGAAGATCAAACATAAACAAGTAAACAATATGATCCTTTTAGGTACTAATAAGTGATGAGAGAAGTAGGTCATGTGAGCAGGAGTATGGGGTGGAGGAGAGGTTAAACGACCTCTAGAAAGAGCTGATCTTGGGAAGAAGTGGGGGTAGCGGTAGAAGAATCTGCTCTTCTGGTCAGTTTCCTTCGCTCCCATGCCTCTGGGCTCCCCCTGCACCAGGCTAGAAGCCTGGGAACTGTATTTCCAGAACCACTCACTGAAGTGTTTATTCTGTCCCTGAGAAATGGTGGTATGAGAGGAGGCCACCATTCAGGTGCAGGTGGAGGTGTGGGGTTTAGCAAATGCAGGGTTTGGTGTTGCAGGTGCCACAGCTCTGATTCCCCTCAGGTCAGCTGCCTGAGCAGTTGTGCCCATTAGCAGTGGTTTCCAGACTCCCTGATTATCTGATGCTGGGCTATCCCTGTGAAGCTAAGATCACCCACCTCTTTCAATCCTTTCTTGTTGTGCATCGGATTCTCTGAATTAAATCTTTCTCTTCTTTAAAAAACAACTGTTAGTGTGGCTTCTCTTTTTCTGGTCCAATTCCAACTGATACACACAGTGAGTGCAAAGTTCTAAGCTAGGAACACATTTATTGGAGAGAGAGAGAGGGGCAGCTGTGCTGGAGCAGGAAAAAATGGTGAGAGAGCGGGGAGATCGAAGCCAGAGATCACCTGTGCCCACCTCAGGGAGGGCCTCCTAAGGCACCCTAATAATTCTGGATTTTATTCTGGAAGCTCTGGTAAGGCACCAGG
This sequence comes from Myotis nattereri, assembly GCF_964212035.1. Classification (NCBI taxonomy): domain Eukaryota; kingdom Metazoa; phylum Chordata; class Mammalia; order Chiroptera; family Vespertilionidae; genus Myotis; species Myotis nattereri. The sequence continues at coordinate 28,315,313 of NC_138082.1, read as the reverse complement.
GTGCTTAAGGTGAGAAGGAAGCAAACAGGAAAGGGAAGAAATGGTCAAGAGCAAAGCAAAGAAACAGAACTAATGAAGTATAAATAATAATAATAATAGAGTTTAGAATAAACTTGCTCTGGAAAAGAAAAAATAGCTAAGAGGTAATTAGATAACTACTAGTCAATACCTGAAAGGCTCGTTGATTTCTTGTGTTTGCCAGATGTTTTTGTTTTTTGTTTTGTTTTACCTATTCTGTGGTCAAAGGAGGATCAGGCTCAAACTAAGCATTCAGGTTCATTACATGGGGTGGAAAAAAAAATCCCTGACCGAAGAGAGAGGTTAAGTAACTCTTGAGAATCTATAATGATAAGATAGACAACTAATGGTTTCTGGTGGATGAAACCTGAATTGGAAGACAATGTTGAGTGTCCCTAGCAATTGGATCCACATATAATGGAGAATTGGGTCTCATGTTTAGATCTACTCCATGAAAATTTGGCCTTGAATCTAATGCTGTATGGTGATTTCCCTAGGGATGCTCAGGAAGTCCAGTACCTGGAAGAGCACAATATGCAATCTTCATGTTACGAAAACAGAAAGTCTGGAAATAATATACCTTACCATTGTCATGACTACATTATAAATTACACTAATTATGATAAGAAGTCACTAGTCATCACATATTAAAAAAGTATTTAATGACCATGTGATGGGTCTGTGGCAGGCAACAGGTAATAGGCCTCTGGGTAGGCAATGATAAAGGGAACAGGGCAGTCACAGTAGGCACTGATGGCTCAGCCAGGTCAAGATTTCAGCTTCAAGCTAGTCACAATGATGTCACAGGAAGAGGATATGAGATGTGACCTTGTTATGCCCAGATTTCAAGATCCCCAATAGACCACCAGGGAGCCAGCCGAGTCCGATGCAAAAGCAGAGTCTTTATTTAAACTAGTTTGGGCCCCCTGTCAGCCACACTCGCTGATGCAGAGGCAAGCGGCCGAGAGAGCATGAGAGCCCCGTGGGAAAAGGGGTTTAATAAGGGGGGTGGAGTAAGGGGAGGAGAGAGGACTGTGGGCCCTGCCGATTGGCTGGGCGCAAGTCGGTGTCTTGTTACACAGGATGTGGTCATGTCTATGGTGCGCACATCCCTTGATTGTCATTGGTTAGTTTAAAGAAATCCTGGGTGTGGCTAGCAGAGGCTTGGGCTTCTGGGAAGAAGCTCCTTGCCGAGCACATGGCTAAGGCTGCTGCCCAAAAATGGAGGATCTGGGGTAAGATGGAGGGCATAGCCCTCTCCCTTTCAACCTCCAATACCCTCATCTGTCATCTGCCCAGATGGACACTAGCCTATTCGCCTCAGGTCCCACCAGACTGTAGGTCTCTTACCTGGCATTGGGTTGGGTGGGACCTGATAAAGAATTTCTGTTTTGAAGGTGGAAGCCAGGAAAGCAAACCCCAAACCCCAGATCCTAGGGCTAAATGCAGCAGGAGACCCAGGTATAGGAGAAAGGGTTGAAAACAAAATGTGGACCAAGCAAAATGGGAGGGGGGGCTAGAGAAATGCCAGAGGTGTAGACCACGCCCTTTCTGTCTTCTTGCACAAAATGGACAGAGAATGCCGCCTAAGGTCACTGCAACCTGGCTCAGAATCCCAGCTCTAAGTCCCCACTCATGGGACTTCGGGCAAAGTGCTTTACCTGATTGAGTCTCAATATCTTCAACTTTAAAATGGAAATACTGGAGGTGTTCATTATTGAGGGAAAATTGGCACAGGGGAGAGAAACTTGGAAGTGAATCTATTTAAACAAGAACTAGTTTCACAGCAAATGATTTAGTAACAGTTGGATTATAATCTTCAAAAATGAAACTAAAAATTATTACTGCAGATGATTTTGATTTGTGGTGAATAAAGTATAGGTTATAATTGCCACTATGTGCTAACTTCTAGAGCAACCAATGGCTCAGATTTGATAACAGGGTTTGAGGCAGATTTTTCCTGATGATACTCTCCACACTGGAGGAATCCGTCAGTTTTTCTAAGGGACCCTCCTAATACTTTGATGGGCAAAGAATTCCCTTTCCATGACGTGGCATTCAGTTGTCAATATAGTCCTTTCCAGAACAGATAGGGATAAAAACAAATATAATTGTTTTTAACTTTAATTTTATATATCTTTTTTCATTTTCATTTCAAGCAATATGGTAGACCAGAATACCTGAAAAGCCTTCCTGCTCTACAAAACATTTAGAATTCTGCCCAAGATACAATAAGTTCTCCCCCCGCTTTTTTTTTTTTAAAAAAATATATTTTTATTGATTTCAGAGAGGAAGGAAGATGGAGAGAAAGATAGAAACATCAATGATGAGAATCATTGATTGGCTGCCTCCTGTACTTCTACTGGGAATCAAGCCCATAACCCGACATGCCCTTTACTGGAATTGAACCTGGGACCTTTCAGTCTGCAGGCCAAATGCTTTATCTATTAGCCAAACCAGTTAGTGCCAACTAGTTCTCCTTTAAGTGCAGATCTGGCTCCGGAGAATCAAGGCAGTCAATCCCAGGGGAAGAAATAAAAGAGACTGCAAGTTCCATGTGCAGCTGCTTTCGCCCTGGAGAGGAGGGGAGACTTGAAGCAGAGACCCCTATGGGAAGTGGGGACCCTCAAAAAGTCACCCTCAGTGAAAGGAGGCCTTAGAAAATCCCTCCTGAAACAAAGTGAGATGTTTAGTGTGGTGGGTAGGTGGGGAATTTGCAGAGGGTATTTGGGTATCTTCTCAGACACGCGCACATACAGATGTCTAAATAAGTTCATGTTGTTCTGTAACTTGTTTTTTTCCCCTCTTAATTTCTCCAGATATTTCAATGTGTACTATATACATTTATCTCGTTTTTAAAAAGCTGCTTCATAGCTCATATTGTGGATATAATTTAATTTGAAATTAGAAAACCACCCCACACTTCTAATATTCCTTATTTAGCTTTACTTTTATATTGGACTTACCACTTGCTCAGTAATCAATATTTATTCTTTGTATTTACAATGTTTCCTCCCATGAGTGTGAAAGCTTTGGGGGCAAGAATTTATGTTAGGTTCATTCACAGAAATGTCTCATTGGTTCAGAACAGCGCATCACACCAGAGATTCTCAGTAAATGTTTGCTGAATGAATTGAATTAATCAATGAGCTACATTTCAACCAATTCCCCAATGCCTTACAAATTTTCATAACTGTAACCAATACTGCAGACATCACCATCTGTGCTCCCACATGCACAAAACTGCAGTCTAACCTTCTATATCTAACGAAGGATGGTCACCAGATTAGAAACTATGGAAAACTACCTCTATGGCAAGACAATCTCTATGATTTCACTCATGTCTCTTGCACGTATGTAATAGATGACTATCAGAATTGCCACCCAGATATTTTCCTGGAGTTTTCCTTTCTTTTGTATTTTGTTTGTTTTTTAATCCTCACCCAAGGATATTTTTCCATTGATTTTCAGAGAATGGAAGAGAGAGGGAAAGACAGAGAGAAATATTGATGTGTGAGAAACACATTGATTGGTTACCTCCTGCACATGCCCCGACCAGGGCCCGGGCCGGGGAGGAATCTGCAACTAAGGTACATGCCCTTGACCAGAATTGAACCCAGGAGCCTCCAGTCCACAGGCCGACGCTCTATCCACTGAGCCAAACCAGCTAAGGCTCCCGGAGTTTTTCAATATTGCTCTGCCACAGAGAAGACTCAAGATTCCAAAATAACCCATGTTTATTCCCAATTCTCCCTTCATCCTAATCCATGTCCTTCCTTCAGATGTTTACTCTTCTTTCCTCTGGGACATGAAGTGGGAGAGAGCAAGCTCTTGTCTCCTTTTCTGATTGCTCCAAGTTGAGCTGATGGGCAGCAGAGCTGAGCCCAGGTTTGTGTGGTGACTGTGGACTAAAATCAGGATCTCATTAAGTTAACAATGTTCATTTTCAGGGTGTGATGTTCTCAGACAATGAAATGTGGAAGGTGATACAGGATCAGGAAATGACCACACAATGGCCACCTAAGACATGCAAAAACTATCTGTGGAGAAAGACACATGAAGCCGGAGGGAGGGACCGGCATAAGCTGAAGTCTGGGGCGGGGCGGGGGGGGGGGGCTACCTCGCACCCCAGGGCATTTCCTAATACATCCTAATAGTCGCTCCCAGTTTCACATTCAACAACATCCCCGAAATGGTATTCTATCCTATAGCATCCCATGAATAAAAGGAAGGACCATTTATTCCATTTTAAAGAACATGCTCATGTTTTTCTTAATACTTTTCTGCCTCAGGGAATTTGGGGATGAATAATAAACAGCCCCCATTTTCTAAAAGGGGGCAATTTCCTCTGAAAACAGGATTTGAAATGGATTTATCCAAACCCTTCCTCCCATCCATGGGCTGAAAGAAAGCAGCATTTTGGGGATTTCCTCCTAGAAGATGTGGTTTAGAACATCATCACCAGCTGCCCTACAGGAAGGACTCCTCGCCTGTTCCCTGGGTTATGGGGACTTCTTCCTCCCCGACCTGACCATTCAAGGCAGCCAATCACCATAAGCACAGATATCCGAGAGCAGTCTTCAAGCCTCCTGTGAGGGCTTCCCACTCCTCCCTGCACTGAGTCCCTCCACACCCTTGCTGTCCTGAGCATGCCCTGCTCTCTGTACTCAACTGGTGAGCCTCTTTTGTACTCGGCTGGGATACCCTCTACTTTTGTTTGCATGCAAGCCTAGCCCTAACATGTGCAGGGCCGAGATTTGTGTACAAATAGAAGCCTGCAAATCGTATGACTCAATAATAAAACGATAAATGAAAATAACAGGTTGTTAAAATGTGCTCTATCCTCTTTCTTGTCAAGTATACCTTCATAACAACCAAATGAAAATATGCATAAATATGTGATTTTTAACAAAATATTAAAGACAGAGAAGATAACCAAGATGGTGGCATAGGTAAACACCGGAGTTTGCTGCCTCGAACCACTTCAAAAATACAACTAAAAGATGGAACGGACATCATCCAGAACCACAGGAAGGCTGGCTGAGTGGAAATTCCACAACTAGAAGGAAAGAGAAAAGCATACCGAGACTCAGAAGAGGCGCAATGCAGAAGTAAAATACTAAGGTGTGGAGGAGGTGCATGCGGAGAGGGCTGGCGGCTGAGGGCACGGTTGTCATTTTCAATCAGGAGGGAGTCTCAGGCTCTGAGCTCCAGTTCCGGGCGAGTCTCTAGGGACCCAGACTCATACGGGAGAAGTGGGACTGTCTGGCATCGGTCAGAACTCGAGGGCAGCTTTCTCTCGGAGGGGCATGCAGTGATTGCTCAGACACTGAGAAGCAGAGCCTCTGAGAGTAGCCATAACTGCTAGCCCCGCCCTGTTGATCCTGTGGGACCTGCCCCGCCCAAGCTAAGGTTGTTCAACCGCTTGCTATGATGAACACTGACCACCTGGGGGCAGATGCTCCAACCAGTAGGTTAGCTTGCTGCTGGGTTCCGGCCTATCAGGACTGAGCAAGATGGGTGAGACATGCCCTGGAGACCTCCCATGGCCCCTCCCTGCTGGCCAACCTCCTGAGTCCCTCCCCAGCCCCGATCATACACTGGTTGAGTCCCTTGGCCTGGCCTGTGCCTTCTCACATTCTGGGACACCTCGGGGGATGTTGGAGAGTCAGTTTCCACCCAATCCCACAGGCCAGCCCGAGAGACCCCACTGGTGCATGAATTGGTGCACAGGGCCTCTAGTAATTAATAAATGTCTACATTTAAATAAAATTTGTTTAAATAAAGCTGAAATATTCATTTACTTTTTAAAATATTTAATTAAATTTGAGCAAATATATTATGAAAGTGAAAGTGTTGATCAGCCTGGTGTTTGCTGTCCATTTCTTGCCAATGTGAAGGATCAATAGCCTATTCCATGCAAGTTATGTCTCTAGACCCACATGTAAACAGCCTGAGAAGGATATGTTTAATAATGCAAATATTGCTCAGCAGCCACATGCACTGTTGTGAATTCCACAGGCACATGTGAGCACGTGCAGAACAAGGAACTAGGACGCCAGGAGAAGCAGGAGAAGGATGCTGGCCTCTGCTTACTGGAAACGACACTTTGTTACACAAGGATATTGTGTATTCATGCTGAGAGGAAGGGTGCTACCCATCCACCTGTCTTTTCTCCTGCCTAAGTATACCTACCATACAAAGCCACCCCCACAGGCTCTAGGCCATCAGCCCACAACCCGCCAGGACAGGCAGAGGGTTCAGCTCCTGTTTCCAGCACACAGGACAAACGCTGTGGAGAAGCACTTCCCGGGGCCTGAGCTGAGTCAGTCACCCCACACAGCAGAGGGGGCTCACAGGCTGAGCTCTGGATCCTAAGTGGCAGACGGGCCCTTGTGTTCTTTTATTTTCAAATACGTTTTTACTGATTTTTAGAGAGAGAGGAAGGGAGAGGGGTAGAGAGACAGAAACATCATGAGAGAGAAACATCATCAATTGGCTGCCTCCTGCATGCACCCTACTGGGGATGGAACATGCAACCCAGTCATGTGTTCTGATCGAGATTTGAACCAGTGAGCTCCCGCTTGGTTCATGGTGCTCAACCACTGAGCAACACCTGCCGGGCCCCTCGTGTTCTTTAACAGGTTTATTTTCGTGTGCTCATGATCTATGGGACCCTAACGTGCAGGGCTCCTCTTGCCCAGATCTAAGAGTGCTTCTTGGGTGCATGGAAAACTCCCATGATTATGGAAGAATTATGCCCTCTGGGAAGGAAGGCCTTCCCTGGAACATGCCTCTAAAAGAGCTCAGCATATGCCACTGAAATGACTCGTTTGTACATGTGCTCCTGTGAGATAGAACCAGGGTCTCAAGGTCTGTATGGCTCTCACTAAATGCTATTCTTGCTAAATGTTAAAATGTAGCCTAGTATTTTGCAGATGCAGCTGTAATCAGGGTGAGCTTGACAAGCACTCAACCAGATAAACGTAGCCAACTGCAAAGAAGATATGATGTGCAGTTAACCAGAAAATGCATATAAGAATCGCTAAGCCTCCCTTCTGGGAGACGGAGCTTTGGGTGTGAATCCCTGTCTCCTTTCCTTGCTGCAAGAAAACTACCTAATGCCAATCACGTCTTGTTCTGGAATGTAACAGCCCAAGTCCTAGACCCCTTGAGTTCGGTATCACTCCCATTCTAAACCATTCAATACAGTCTCCTGGTGAGCCTATACCTTACAAACAAGATTTATCTCCACTTCACACTCTGTTGTATTTTAGAGGTAATACTTGCTTAAAGTGTCAAGTAAAAATTTATATTGAATATGTTTTTCCAATTGCTCCTACTCTCCTGTTTAGGTGTCTGGTGAAAAGTTCTGGGCAAGGACCATGGTTCGCATCCTGGGTGGCACAGCCAGGCAGTGGGCCCATCTATGCACCCTGGGCCATGCTGTGGGATTGCACACGGCTGTGCACCAGCTGCTCCAAGGCTTGACTCTGGGACCCAAAGCCTTGTGATTTTGAGAGTTCTTTTTGCTAACTTTTGAGCGACTCTCATCCCAGCTCCTCTTTTATTTGCAGAATCTGAGTACTGACCTGGAACAGTGGAAGCCTTAAAAAGGATGGGAAAGGCCCCCTAGACTCTTCTCCTTGGAGCTGGGACATGAGAGGTTTGGGAAATGTTAGTCTTGAGGCCTCTAATTGATAGACAATGCCGCCTCAGAAGGCATGTCTTTGTGCCATCTCTTACAGGATCAGTGAAGACTGAATAAAAATAAAAAAGATTCAATCTCACATGCTTACAAATCAAATTAAAACTTCAGAGTTAACCTTGCATTGGTTGTGCAGAAAATGACTAAAATATTTCAGACTCTCACAGTTCTGTTGTGAACATGTCTTTAAAACAAAGCAATCTGGAAGTAAAGTAAGCTATCTTATGTGGCCAAAAATCCTTAAGGAAGTAAACCAAGGACACTAAAATCCTCCCAGGGAAACAGATAAACAGGGAAGTAGTCATGTGCTTGAGTCAAGCCCAAGCCAAAGGTGGTATTTAAGGGCTCCCCAACAGAGGGGGTATCAGACGTCCTCACCTCCTGAGTCTCCCTCCTCACATCTCCTGAGTCCTCTCTACTGACACCATGGGGTGCTGTGGTTGTGGCGGCTGCGGTGGTGGCTGTGGCTGTGGTGGTTGTGGTGGCTGTGGTGGCCGCTGTGGTGGCTGTGGTGGCGGCTGTGGTGGCTGCACCACCTGCAGATGCTACCGGGTCGGCTGCTGCTCCAGCTGCTGCCCCTGCTGCCGTGGCTGCTGTGGGGGCTGCTGCAGTGTCCCCGTGGTCTGTTGCTGCCGCCGCTCCTGTGGGTGTGGCTCCTGTGGCTGCGGCTCCTGTGGCTGTGGCTGTGGGAAGGGCTGCTGTCAGCAGAAGTGCTGCCAGTGTAAGTGCTGTTGTCAGAAGCAATGCTGCTGCTAGGCGGCCTGGTCTCCTGGCAGGTGCTGCAGGGGGTGGGATCACTCCTGTGCTTAGATGTTTAGACATCCTGAACTTTCATCTCTCTGGTTCACCTATATATTGAGCTTGTGATTTAATAGAAAGATACCTGATTAGAAGTCAGAAGCCCCCAAATCAAGTCCATGCTCTGCCAGAACAGCCTGATTATGGATGTCACCTTAGCTTCCCTGAGTTTTACTGTCATACTTACTCATCTGTAAAATGATAAGCTTGAGCTAAGAATCTCTAAAGACCTTTATATTTTTAGTGGTATATGAAACTATTGAGTTCTCAAAAATAAACCCACAGGTTCTCTACCCAATAGACACTTGTATATATGTTGGCTGTACTGGCATTTGTATATACACAGTATTTATAAAGTATATACATAAACATCTCTCAATCCAACTCGATCTATCAATTGTACTGCAATAAGAACAGGCCACAGCTTGCTCCTTAGGGTGTAACAATTCACATTAATGAGCTCAGTGGAATGAAATAATGCTTTTTAATGTATTTAATTCTTTTGAAATCTTTACTTTTCTGTTTGTAGAACTCCTGCACTTGTGTTATTACTGACCTTGGTTATATACTGTATGCTTCTTACTGTTTTAGTATTTTCTAATAATACTCCTAAATATAATTTCTGAATAAAACACCAAGAAAAAGAATTTCACTGTCTTTGATTTGTTTTTTATGTTGTTTTGAGGAGGGGTGGGAGTTGCAGATGTTAGGAAGGTTCTAAGGTGAAGAACAAAAGGATACACTGAATGTATTGAGGTAGTGCTACCTACTGTAACAAATTTACACAAAAACGTACAGTGACTTAATAGAGTAGACATTTATTTCCTGTCGATGTCAATTATCCTGAGTGGTTCTGGGTGGGCAGAAAGGGAAGGAGTTGGGGAGCTGTGCTCTGCTCAGTCATTCAGGGATCTAGGTTGATGTGTATTTTCAACATATGACTTTCAAGGTAAGTTTGTTGTCTGCAAAATATAAGTAGAAAAGAAGAGAAGGGACAACACCCATCACTTCTTAACACAATGCTGACGGGTCACGAGAATTCTGGTGTTTTTTGTTCTAAGGCTTGTAGCCAATCACAAGAATTCTTTAAAAAGATATTGGCTTGTAAGAACATGTAATAAATAACTTCAAAATACAATGGGTATTTAATTTTAAAGCGTGCCTTTAACATTTATGTAAAATGTTTTTTGTACCCGTTCAATAGAAACTTATCTGGCCACTGGGCAAAGCTAGCAATAAAACTTCTGATCCACAATGTGTTAAGATCCTTAGTGTGAAAGTGACAGTCTATATCCCTCACTTCCCATTGGTGAGAAGTAGTCACATGGCCCAATGTAAATGCATGGAGAGCTGGGAAATGTAGTTCATGACTGGCAGACATTTTCCAACAATTATCTCTATATATAAAAGCCCAGCGACTGGAACAGCAGAACGACCAGAATAACCAGAATGACTGGTGGCTATGACATGTACTGCGGTAGCCAACCAGCCTGATCTGGGCCCTGATCGTTGCTCCCCCTGAGCCGGCCTGGACCCCGATCGGCCCCCAACACCCCTATCGGGGGCGGCACCTGCTGCCAACTATCCATGGCCCCTCCCCCCCTGCTGGCCCTGTCCGATGGACCCCCATCGGGGAGGGCCAGTTGGACCCCACCCATGCACAAATTCGTGTACTGGGCCTCTAGTCTACTATGAAAAGTAAAAGCATGAATGTTGATGGACAAATAGCTGTGTCTGCATATAAAACCCATGTCCTAATAAAACCTTTAATGGGAGTGTATTTAGGACAGGATGCCTGACAGAACATGGCTAGGCATTTCATACCTATTCATACCACATAAATTCCTTCTGGGGTAGTAACACAGGGTACTGTGGTGCATACTTGATGCATGGATGGAACTACCTTAAGGTCATGTGAATCTTTCATGGGGTGGAGCTTCAGAGATAGGGGTTGAGAAGATGGAGCAGAAAATAGCAAGAGCTACCTTCTTCTATACAGTGTAATAGGAAATGTGGTTCCTGATGTTTGGCTATAATCCTCACTGCTCCCAGGACTATGGTGTGCAGGGAGCTAGGCAGGGGAGCGATGGGCTTAGGGAGAGGATAAAACAAGATGCTTTTGCATCACCTCTTGTTTTCACCAATAGTACAAATAAGACTTGGCTGGGACTCCAGTCTTCCTCATACTAACTCTTTCCTATCTCTTAAAGAAACAAACCTTTCTAATACTCTTGAAGTGTTCTCATTGGAACGAAACAGTTTCAACTTGTTTTTAAAATGTTACATATCATTCTAGACATGCAAGTCTAAATGTCCAGACGTTCTAGATATCTAAGATATGTAAGAAATACAAACATAATTCAAATTATTTTAAAAGGACCTGTTACATGGTCATCCCAGATAATCTACAGAAAATTTTCTTCATAAAGTTTAAACAAGATCACTATGATGAACTGTCTTGCTCAATATCCATTTTTATGTCCTTCTAGCTAGGATGCCTTTCTGTATGGCAGAAGCCAAAATGGTTGAAAATTATATTTCCTAGAATACTCTAAATCTTATCTCTGGATAATGCAACAATTAGATCCACCACTGAGAAATGTGGAAGACAAAAATGAGGTGGAAGTCTTCTTTCTGCTACTTTTGTCTGTTGCTGTTAAGAAAGACTGGAGTGTTGAATTTTCTGCACTGCAGCGATGTCCCTGGGTCCAGTTACTAGTTTCACGGAAGTGAAGAAACAGTTGTAGTGTCAGCAGACATCAAAGGCAGTGCTCCAGAGTTTAGTCAATAGCTTTGAGGGTGTGTAGGGACAGGAGCCACAACAGTGGCAGTGGCTTCCTGGACTGTAGCTACAGTGGTGTGTGCTTGAACTCGACCAATTTCCATGCCTTTTTGACTACTGCAGAGGCAGCAGCGGCCTGGACCATTCAGCATTCCTGTCCTGTAAGGCATTCCCAGGGGACAGGAATAGGAAATGCCCCTGCAGCCCTCCTAACAATTTTGTATCCATAATCCCCCAATTACTTTATCCCCTTACTTAGCATAGCTAGGAGAGTTTTGGTTTTCTGCACCTGTCAGAAAAACCCTTCTGATCATCTCTTTGTGTCCAATTCTAGCCATCCTCCAAAACTGAGAGGAATCCTAGTTCCCGGTCCATCTCAAGAGAATCCTTCCTTTTTCTGAACTCCTTTTGCAGCTTCAGTGTGGTAGGGGACAAGATATTTGTATATTTCTATCCTTGATTTTAGGAACTTACAATTTTAGCATTTTTGTTTGCAAACAAATGGAAGCCCACTTACAGTAGTATAAAGGGGATAATTTATTGTAGGAATGTAGAGGCATCTCACAGAAAACAAGGACAGGACCTGCAGTCAGTAGGTGTCTACCTGGAGTCATCTACTCCATAGAGTAGAAATAAAAAAGTAGAAAGCCTTTGAGAAACCAGGCAGCTACCTTTTCTCTGCCTCCATCTAGAACAGGGGTGGGGAACTTTTTTCTGCCAAGGGCCATTTGGATATTTATAACATCATCTGCAGGCCATACAAGATTATTAACTTAAAAATTAACCTGCTATATTTGGTCAAACATTTAATTAACTCAACCCTAATGCCTTGGCAGGGCCAGACCAAATGATCTTGTGGGCCTTAAATGGCCCATGGGCCAGATGTTTTCCACCCCTCACACTTCCTGCACACCTGCGTCTTCACCATCTCCTCCTACTCGTTTTCTGCAGACTGCTTGTTTCTCCTGGTGCAGCTCATTAATTTATGATATGGTAGAGTCTGCAGGTTGCCTCCCCAGTACCCTCTGTCTCCTACTTTTGTAGGATGGGGCGCTACTCTCTAAGCCCATTGTATCTGAACTTACAGATGGACTCCACCCCTCCCTCCCTGCCTCCCTCCCTCCCTCCCTCTTTCCTTCCTTCCATCCTACCATCCTTCCTTCCATCCTTCTTTCCTTCCTTCATCATTTCCAACAGCATTTGCTGAATCTGTGCTATGGACTGGGATGGGAGGAAGGCATGGTAAATATTAGAGCTTCCTAAAGTTCATTTTGCTTCTGGATAAAAGTTGGTTTATATTTTATCACCCATTTGAACTGAAACATAACTGAGTGACTCCTTTGGCCAATAAAGCATGAACAAAAATGCTCAGACTGAGTATGTGGTTCATCATGTCTTTTCACTCTGCCTCTACAATTGTGGAAGCCAGAATGGAGATGATGACTGCCTCTGTGAGCATGGGACTCTTAGCAACTACCATGAGCAGAGCCCCCTTGTCAATTCATGATGAACAATTAGCATAAGTGAGAACTTTTGTATTTAAAGCCTATTGCACTGACACACCTTTGCTTGAGAAGCTCACAAACTAGTAGAAAGACAATTGGGAAGCTTGGTCTAAAAATATTCTGTAAATGACCAAGTAAGTACTTAGGATTTAAAGAAAATAAAACATCATCTCTCCTCCAGCCTCTCTCCTATTCCTATGTTTGATTCTGGTGTCCATACTTGAACACTTCCAGTCTAGTAGCATTGACCAAACCTCCCACAAGTCCTAAGTGGGTTACCTCTAAATGAGTTAGTCTGCAAGACTGGAATGATATGACATGAAGAAATTTACAATTTTGTGCATTCCCTAAAATTTTGACTAATCAGGAACATTTGCAGCAGAGGAAATACTTTCCCCCAATCTCCTATTTGTTTTCTTGTTAAACAATTTCTAAGTAAAGAACTTCACTACTTGGTAATGTCAACACAACAGGAAAAAATAGTTTATGTTAACTGGATATTCTTGCTTTCACTTCTATAAGGTACACTGGTAAAATATGTTAGAGGGGCGTTTTTTAACCCCTTCTTCCTTGTTCTTAGTTACCATCTGCCTATTTGCATGCATACATTTATCTAACAGAAACCACAGACCTTTTCCCCGCCTTCCTTTCCCAATCTCATCATAATATAAACTTATCTTTACCTCCTGTCCTCACAATAAGGTCTGCCCTCTTGGACTCTAAACCAACTCCTGAAATTAATTTCATAAGTGCTAAACTTTAACTAGATTAGGAGGCTCAGGATAAAGGCAAGACAGTGCCACACAAACAGCCACTTGAATAGCATTTCTAACTGGACCAGGGGGTGACCATGACCTGCTGTGAAGGATGGACATCCTGCAATGGATTCAGCCTGTTGGTTCTACTTCTGTCGGGAGTAGCTCTCAACGCAATACCTCTCATTGTCAACAGACTTGAGGAAGGCGAATTTTTTAAAAACCCCATCTCTTGCTTTGAGTGGTGGTTCCCAGGAATTATAGGAGCAGGTCTGATGGTGAGTAACTTTTATTTGACTTGATGTGGAGAAAAGTGCTTTACCGAAGTCCTACAGACCATCTTTCAGATTTACAGTGAGCTGAGCTGTGTCTTGACTTAAGATACAGTGAGGAGTGGTGGTATGGTATTCATTTATATTGGTTATCAATGAGGAATGACAATTTAAATAAATTAAATATGTGGTACAGGCTAGGGAGCTTGATCAAAAAAAGATTAAATTTGATAAAGGTTGGTTGGGCTGCCCTGGCCATTTTTTCTCAGTAGTTAGAGCATCAGCCCAAGGACTGAGAGGTCATGGGTTTGATCCCTAGCCCTGGTCGGGGCTCATGTGGGAGGCAACCAACCAATGTGTCTCTCTCATGTCGATGCTTCTCTCTCTCTGTCTCTCTCCCTTCCACTCTCTAAAAATCAATGGAAAAATATTGAGGGTTAAGAAATGAAGTTGGTTGGGTTATTACCTAGCACATTTCTTTGCACTAGGGCTGCTCTTCCAAGTTTTACAGTGTTAGGGAACTTTTGAATGAATTCCCTCAACTTTCCTTTGCTGATACCATGCTCAAGTTATTCACAGGGAATACAGCAGGTGTGGGAAGTGCTCAGTAGGAATGAGAAGAAACATTCTGGATGATAATTGTGCGGCATGAATATGGCATTGCCTGTACCAAAGGGAGTTGGCCTAAGAGATTTGGGACCTGAAATTCTGGCTCTCTGACCTCAATGACTTCTTGACTCAGATCTTACATATACCAGGACATCATGGTGCTTGTTGAATGTTAAGTTTGATAATTATTGACCGGTCTATCTTTGTTGATGTCTGCAGCACAGCAGTATAATACATAACTCTCCAATGTATCACCCGATAGATTTATAGACCCTCTCCTGGGAATTCTGATGCAGAGGCCTGGGTAGGACTCACCTGTGGAGAGGAATAAATACTGTTTTTGGACCTGGCAGAGAGTCTCAGCTCTAATTATGTCTCCAGTATATTTCTGTTTGCAAGTCACTTATCCTATGATTTTGTTTCCATGCTCATAAAATGGGGATATGGATACTGAAGTTTGGAAATTCAGCATTCAAGAGGCTGCTTTTGTTTGTTCTACCACTTGGGTCCTACCTAAAGGGTCTGGTTAATGTCAGAAAAATGAGCCTTTGTTTAGATTTGTGTTCATGTGTGTGTGTGACAGTTCAATTACCTATATTATCAAAGTGTTGTACAGATGCTGAAACATGGAGATTTTTAAAGAATTTCCGGACACTGTTTTCTACCTGCATCCCTAATTCTTAATGATGATCAGTGACTACTGCTGGTCTTATCCCCAGACTAATGTGAAAACACTCTTGAGTGGTTATACATTAATCTTTAGAGAAATATTTGTTCTTCGGCTCACACATTGGACTTGAGACTACTCTGGCTTCAAAAAGCCACTCCAGTAAAGCATCCCCCAAAAGTTGATGGTTTCTGTACCTTTAATATCATGAGCAATGTATTCACCCTGCTTGGTAGAAAGAGGTACTTACAGGAAAAGCTTTGGGGAAATTGTGGACTTTTTCTTCAAATTGCCACGAACATTCTCTTTCAGGCTGAGAGAAAGCACAGAGCCCAACACAGTGATGTGACTGCAAATCTTGTGTCTGCTCTGCCCTTCCAGAGGCTTCTGTCTACTTGAAAAGTGTGGACTTCCTCTGCATCGGCTTAGACAGAAGCCAGGCACAGCTGGCCACGACTTACCAACAGTGGCAATTCCCATGAAGCTCCTAAAAGTTCCCATGTTAAAATAATCCATTTAGAATGACTCGTGTAGCTTTAGATACAAATGGACTTTACCACAATACAAATTTCTTGCCAGCATGAAAGGAGCCTGATGAAGAAGGCAGGGGAGCAGGGGGTGAAGAAGGAAGGACAAAGGCATAGAGAAAGGCAGAGACCACTGCTAAGTGCTAACTACTGGGTTCATGCTTTACAATGTCATCTCATCTACTCTCTATAATAATCTGGCTGAGTGATTATTATCAACTGTATTTTAACAGACAAGCAAACAGAACATTAGGAGGGTTAACAAGATCACACAGTAGTTGTGAGACCCAGTTCCAGACTTATCTGACTTTCAAGTTCTGTTTTCCACCAGGATTAGCACCATAATCCACCTGTTTCAAGCTAACTAAGGGGGAAGGTGAAATTCATAACTTAATCCATAAAGTTAAGTCACCAGGAAACTGAAGCACAGAAAGGTTCTATAAACCTGTGAAAGTTCCAGAGAATCTGCGCTTCCTTGTTCTGTGGCTAAATTTACTTTATTGCCCTCCATAAATATTAACGAAGAATATTACACAAGTCTATCTCTATTACTCAGTGTGGTAGAATGCCATCAAAGCATCAAACAACTCTTTGAAAAGTTCAATAGGCATTTTACAGTGAACCTCAAACTCTAGACTAGGTTCACAAGCAAACAGGTGGGTGACAGAAGGGCTCAGAATACAGATGTATTTTCCTGGTCCTCAGCTATCTATACTCTATAGGGTTTTAATGGTCTACAGCTCTTCTGTCCTTCATTATAACAGATACATCTATATTTATGTACAGTGTGGAAGAATACCTTTTCTTTTCTTTTTTTTTAAAAATATATTTTATTGACTTTTTACAGAGAGGAAGGGAGAGAGATAGAGAGTTAGAAACATTGATGAGAGAGAAACATTGATCAGCTGCCTCCTGCACACCTCCTACTGGGGATGTGCCTGCAACCAAAGTACATGCTCGTGGCCGGAATCGGACCTGGGACCTTTCAGTCCACAGGCTGACGCTCTATCCACTGAGCCAAACCGGTTAGGGCAAGAATACCTTTTCAAAGGGATTGTGTCCTTTCCAACATCTGTCAAAATACTGAACTCTCAATATACTCGTAAATACACAGAAAAGTGAGTAAAGAACTGTCTGTGTGATAAACACTTTTGTTGAAGTTTTTGAAATCTTTCCAAAATTGCTTTAACATTTTAAATTGGTATTGCTTCAAAACCAGATTTCGTGGGAAGTAGTAAATAACAACTATGGAATTAATTACTGATTACTTTATAAAATACATTCATTGTGTTTTTATGACTTACTCAAAACAGGTGATCTTTTTATCTTTTGAAATCATGACTAAGAGTGTTATGCAATTATCTTCAACTATTTTATGTTAAGTGAAAAAAAAATCAATAAATATCATCTTTCATAGCACTAAAAAGAGACTTAAAATGTTCCTAAGAAAACACAGGGGTGGGCAAAAGTAGGGTTATAGTTGTAATACAAATACATTAATATGTAATCCTATCTAATAATAGACAAACATGGTAATTGACCGTACCTTTGCTATGCCTCCCATTGGCTAATCAGAGCGACATGCAAATTAACCACCAACAAAGATGGCGGCTAATTTGCATACTGCAGGCAGGGTGGGACAGCACCATCCCCCCTGCCCTGCCACCATCGGGGCCTGCTATCTGCGACCCGGGGCGGCGGGCGTCCGTGTGCGACCTGACCCAGGGTGGCTGGGCGGTGCAGCAGCGCTCCGCCGGCCCGTCCGGGCATCCCGTGTGCAACCTGACCCGGGGCAGCCAGGTGGGGCAGCAGCGATCTGCTGGCCTGTCCAGGAGTCCCGTGTGCAACCTGACTCGGGGCGGCTGGGTGGGGCAGTAGTGATCGGCCAGCCCGCCCGGGTGTCCCATGTGTGACCTGCCCGAGGCGTCCTGTGTGCGACCCAACCCGGGGTGGTGCCCCAACCCCCGGATCGGCCCTGCCATGTGCGAGACCTGGGGAGGCGGGGCAGGCACCGAGGGATCGGGCCTGCCATCTGCCACCCGGGGAGTGGGCCTAAGCCAGCAGGTGGTTATCTCCTGAGGGGTCCCAGACTGTGAGAGGGCACAAGTGGGGCTGAGGGTCACCTCCCCCAGCCCCCCTCCCCGACCAGTGTACAAATTTTTGTGCACCAGGCCTCTAGTCCTATATAATAAAAGGGTAATATGCAAATCGACCGAATGGAGGAACTACCGGTTGCTATGATGCACACTGACCACCAAGGGGCAGACACTCAATGCAGGAGTTGCCTCCTGGTGGTCAGTGCACTCTCAGTCAGTGCACTCTCATATGGGGAGTACTGTTCAGCCACAAACTGCGCTGACAGCTGGTGAGCGCGGTGGCCTGCCTCTGCGGCAGCGCTATGGATGTCCGACAGGGAGCAGGCCTAAGCCGCAGTCAGATATCTTCTAAGGGCTCCCATACTGCAAAAGGGCGCAGGCCGGGCTGAGGGCCCCCCTGACCCTCCAAGTGCATGAATGTCATGCATCAGGCCTCTAGTTAATAAATAATAATACAAAAATAAACTGTGTTTCAGGTACTCACAACTATATACTTGCTTTTCCCATCCCTGTATTAAGGCCATTTGATATAAGATTAACTGTAAACCTGATCTTAATCACGCTTATTCATTGAGTACACTTATTATACAATGGTAATTCATCAATTATTAAGTCTTAGAAAAAAATGTTGAATGTTAAACAAGGTAGATGTTTGTGTAACAAGCATTTGCAAAATATAGTGGGTTTTTTTGTGTGTTTTATTAAATATATTTTATTGATTTTTGCAGAGAGGAAGGGAGAGGGACAGAGAGTTAGAAACATCGATGAGAGAGAAACATTGATCAGCTGCCTCCTGCACACTCCCTACTGGGTATGTGCCCGCAACCAAGGTACATGCCCTTGACCGGAATCGAACCTGGGACCCTTCAGTCTGCAGGCCGACGCTCTATCCACAGAGCCAAACCGGTTAGGGTAAAATATAGTTTTTATACTTGTGATGAGCTGTGGCTTTGGGTTGCTCTCAGGGTCAGGTACTTAGAGGATCCCTAGGGTTTGAATTGTGTTACCGAGTTTCAATGGTCCATAGCTCTTCTGTACTGCATTTGTAAGTCGTACACTCATTTCTAAAACTGCATAAAAGGATGGGTTTCTGTAAGGAAGAATGAACAATACTACTTCTTTATAAAAGCAAATGACTGTCAGGGCTGTTAGTTTCACAAAAACTCTCATGCATTCAAATGTGCTTAGGAATTAAAAAAAGAGTATTCTCATAAATACTAATTTTGACAGATTATCTGGAAGATTTATGACTCAGTCACACATACACCTATACACTTTCTCATATTTTAATATCCATTCCTTAGAGAGCATTTCAATTTCTACAGCTCTGAATGGGCAAAAGAGTTGAAAAACAGTGAGTTGTGATGTAACAAACATGTGTTGACATGCCATGAAGTCAACTGGGAGGGGACTTCATGGCATGTTATTGTTACTTTATAAAACCCTTTGCAAGGGAAGAGAACTATAAAAATAAATATTCAGCATCTCTGAAATAAATCCTAAAAAGTCAGCAGAGTTTAATTTACATCAATAAGTAAAATGAAATGATTCATCCACTTAAGCTGTAATTTAATGTTGATCTAACTTTCTTCTAAGAGATTAATTTTCTAAATCAGCGATTGATAATTTTTTTTCTGTAAAACAACAACAACAGATCATGAATATTTTATTTTAGGCTTTGAGAGCCAGACAGTCCCTCTCACAGCTATTCAACTGCACTGCTGGTGTGAGAGTAGTCGTAGACAATATAAGTGAATGGGCAAGGCTGAGTTCTAATAAAACTTTATGACAAAGAAGTGGTGGGCCATAGTCTGCCAGTTCCTGTAAAGGAATTGTTTCTTAAGCTCAGAAGGCAGTATAGCTTATGAGTACGACAAAAGAGATTTAGTCCATCAACACTGACAACCTGTTTTGGGGCTACATTTTTCCTCCCTTTTCTTCTGGGCTCTTAGCTCCACCCCAGAATGGCTGGGCTGCCCCTACATACATGTGACCTTTGAATTATAAAGGTGTTGGAATTCAAGGTAATATGTAAGCCAAGTGTGATAACCATATAAAGTGTTCTCCACAAGAGCCACGGGGTCAGCACATGGTCAGAGGGGGTGAAGTTGGTTAGGAAAGCTGCCTTGTCAGGCATTAAATGTTAGACCTGTTCTGGAAAAGCAAAGGTGGATGTGGTCTTGGGAAAAAGAATTTGAGGAAGGAACAAAGGACAATGAGATGAGCCGGGGGGCGGGGGTGGGGGGTGGCAGATGAGAATGAACCAACTCTGTGAAGGAACAGAGAACTATAAGAATTATCCAGTGTGGATAGCGGTAAAGAGTCTGGGCTTTGGAAACCAAATGCCTCACTTCAAATGCAAACTCTTCCACTTTCTTAGAGAAGTTACTCAAACTTTCTATGCCTCAGTTTTCTCACTGTAAGATGAGGATAAAAAGAGGCTGGTTGAGGCCGGAATGATCTGAAACACGCACAGCACCTATGACAGTGCCTGGCATGTCGTCAGAATTCAATAAAATGTTAGAAAATAAGGGCAGGAGGAAAGACAGAACTAACTACTCAAAGGCAGCTGTGCTGAGGTGGCAAAAAACCCCACCTTATGGCTAAAATTTCTCAAGTGGAAGGGAAGTAATTTACAGCCCACTCTTCAATGACACAAAGCTTCTTCCAGTAAGAATTTCTAGTCACAGCTGCTGACTAGATAGGACTGAAAATTTAAACTAAGTCCTCAGAATATGAGGTCGCTTCTTACAGCGTTCCTCGCCAGAATATATTTCCCTTGATACAGAATGCAGTATGTACACGATTGCTGAACATCAATGTAAAGGAAGGCCATTACATATCATGTGTAAAGGAGTAGAAAGCAGAATGTGGAACCAAAAATATTTCCCAAATCCTAAGCTGGGAACCAGAGAGATGGCAGTGACCCAGGAGTGAGAGGAAAGTTAGGGAAGAGAAAGGAATGGTGATGGACTTCTTAGTTCCCAGCTGTCAGGCAAACAAAACCAGCAATTTCCTTTCTGGATGCTTGCCAGATTCAGACAGCTTTTGGGAAATTAGATAGTGGCTGCAGATTATAATAACTAAAAGAAAAAAAATGAATTTTAGATGACATAACCAATTCTTTCAGATATACTCCTTCCAAAATAATGACTAAATAACTCACTCAATTTAAAGTCCAAGTCTCTGAAACCCAGCTGGTGTGGCTTAGTGGTTGAACTTTGACCCATGAACCAGGAGGTCAAGGTTGGATTCCCAGTTAGGGAACATGGTGAGGTTGCAGGCTCCATCCCCAGTAAAGGGTGTGCAGGAGGCAGCTGATCAATGATTCTCTCTCATCATTGATGTTTCTATTTCTCCTCTCATTTCCTCTCTCTGAAATCAGTAAGAAAACATATTAAAAAAAAATAAAATCCAGGTCTCTCTAAAGATGACCCAGTAAAGTGATGTAGATGGGAGAATTTGAAACTGCTCTACTGAAATCCCACCATCCCTTCCAGCTCTTTAATCTTTAGGGTTGAAATGGGATCACAAGATCAAGGACGTTGCCACACTTCCTTCTTGTTTTCTTGAGTCTTGATTTCCCACAACTGCTGGTAAATAGGAGGCAGAGATGACTGCTTTCTCATCTGATGAGAAGTAGTAAGACTCATCTTTCCTGTGGATGTAATTTCCAGGCTATTCCAGCAACAACAATGTCTTTGGCAGCGAGGAAAAGAGCATGCTGCAACAACAGAGGCGGGGTGAGTACTGCGCGGCGAGGGGAGGGGGGGGAAGTGCACCAACTGTATGGACAGCTGAGCAAAGCCACTTGGGGCTTCAGTAGCTACCAAATCACTGTGTGGTTCCAGTGGCAGGACCACAGTCTTAGGAACGTCCTATTAGGATGCTTGTACGATGATACAGAAAGTGTGAGGGTTTTTTTCCCCTCCATAAAAGTGTAACTTTGGAGCCAGCCTCACCTCTCCCCAATCTTCAGTTTCACTATCTAAAGGTTTTCAAAGGAAGGAGATTTAGAAATCACACCCAGAGCTGCAACCAATTTCAGAATACAAGACTTGTTATTTTTGTGCTGTGTATAAAATACTTAAGGAAAATGTAACCTCAGTTCTCTCATGCATATGAAAGATTGGTTTGCTAGGCTCGGAATGCTCATTGCTCGATGAGATTAAATTAAAGAAGACACTAGTTATTTTTTTTCTAACATTAAGTACATACCTATTATGATTATTTTTTTCTAACATTAAGTACATACCTATTATGATTATTTTTTTCTAACATTAAGTACATACCTATTATGAATAAGATTTTAACTAAGTTAAAAGGAAAATAATGAATACTTATTAACCTTCTGTCACTATGCTCAGAACAGATTCAAATAAGTTATCTTATTTCTTTCAAAACCCTTTAGTTTTGAAATATGATCCGCTTTATTGACTGAGAAACTGATGCTCAGAGAAAGCAAATAACTTGCCAGTGTAGCACAGCCAGTAAGTGAAGTTTTATCTCAATCCATCAGACTCTCAAAGTCACAATGTCTACACTACTGATGCCATGAACATTGTTAATAACACTGTGTGTGGGCTCATAATTCTCTAAGGAAGGCATAGACGAATAAATGAGCACTCACAGTGAGTTCCTGGCTGAGCTTGGGGTTTGAAAGCGATGGTTCTCAGCCTGATGGGGATGTTAGAATCACCAGGGAGGATCTTAAAAATATCTCTCCACCTCTACCCCCTTCCCCTGAGATGCAGCATCAGTATTTTTCAAAAACACTCTAGGTGATTATAATGTGTTCCCAGGGGTGAGAACCACTGTTTAAAGAGATACATATTTAGATTAATATTACACATTTGTATTTTTAAAAATTACCCTTTTCTGTCATTTGATATCTAGGGTTATAACTACTTTGCTAATTATTTATAGTCTCTCTTTGCTCCTGATACATTGCAGGTAGTCAGTCAATCTTAGTTTTTAGTTTCCCTTCCTTGTGCTTTTCTTTTTAAACTATTATCCCTTGGAGTTTGATTTTGCATTACATCTATGTTGTATTCCAAACATTTGTGTGTTTTTTAAAAATATGTTTTTATTGATTTCAGAGAGGAAGGATGAGGGAGAGACAGAAACATCAATGATGAGAGAGAATCATTGGTTGGCTGCCTCCTGAACGCCCCCCACTGGGGCTCGAGCCTGCAACCCAGGCATGCGCCCCCAACTGGAATCGAACCTGAGATCCCCCAGTCTGCAAGCCGACATTCCATCCACTGAGCCAAACCAGCCAGGGCCAAACATTCTTGAGAAAGATATCCTGAAATATTTCTGAATCCTCAAACTTAAAGACATCAGAATACTTATATATTTTTCTCTCAGATCATATTTCCATTAAGAATATCTCCCTGCCCCCTGCACATATCCTGTCATGACAAATTTGTCATCTTTTCAATGGCTATTTTTCTCTCTCCTTTAGGGACAGAGAGTTGAGAATAATCAAACCACCTTTTCACACAGGTGTTGGGCTTGACTCACTGGCCAAGGGTGGGGGGCAGCGTGTAATAATAGTGGTGCTGGCCATTACATCACCAGTTTATACTGATTAAAGTTTTTAGGCACTTTTCTCACCAGCCATGTGAGGACTGGTGTTTAAGTCATATCTTGTATCTTTCAAGTATATACCAAAGCATCATAAAAGTGGCAAAAACTAGATCTTGGGAAGGAGGGAGGGAGGGAGGGAGGGAGGGAGGGAAGAGGTGGTCCCCAAGACTTGTCCTCTATCTTAACTGTTCCCACTATTTTCCCTACTTGAACTGTTCCCTGCTCCTTCCCTTTATCCATTTATTGACTTTGCTTCTGAATAATTAGGTTTTCCTGAGTCATTTAAATGAACTTCAAGTCTAGGGGAAATACAGATGTTAGAATCACTTTCTAAAGCCAGGCCTCTCTGTAGTGATGAGAAGTCAGAAATCATAGATGACCAAAATATAAACACAGTGACGCTTCTTGATGAGCAAATTGAACAGTAGTGTGGGAGAAGCAGGATTTGAATCACACTCAAACCCATCATTCTGTGCTTTTGGCAGGAAGGAATGTAGTTAGTGATTAGACCTAAGCACTCATGTTTACCAGCCGTGAGGTCCTGACACGTTGCCAACTTCCCTGGACTGCATTTTCTCAACCATAAGATGGGAATAATAGCATCCATCTCGTGGAGTTACTGAAAGGATAGCAAAGCCCAAGCTCCCTCGACACACACTGTATACATTACTCTGCCTACCCTTTAAGGGCAGGTCTAAAGAATGCAACAGGTGACCCCTCTAGGAGCTGCGATATTACCCCATCAAAGGAAAAGAAATCCTTTCCTTATTTCTGCAGATTTACAAGTCATAATTAACAGTGATTAACACAACACAGAACTTCTTTTTGGAAACCAACTTTCATTTGGGCCATAACACTTCCTATTCCCAAATCTCATGCTTTCCTGTGCTGATTCACAAAATGAAAGATGCTTACAGTCTTTCCCTCTAACTCAGTGGTGGTGCTGCACCAAAATCAGTTGCATGCACCCTCTGCCCCACACGCCCTGCTACCAGGGGGACATTTACAATGTCTGGCAACATTTCTGGTTGCTACACCTGGGTGAGTGTGTGTTAGCGGCACCTAGTGGGTAGAGACAGGAATGCTGCCCATTGTACCGTGCACAGGAAAGGCCCCAACAACAAAATGCCCACAGGCCAGTTGTGCTGGGATCCAGAAGCCCTGTTGTAACTCTACCCTGTATCGATCACTGCAAAATGCTGACCTCAGGCCACTTTCAAGATCAGGTCCAAGTCCAGACTAAATATTTAGGAGTCAAGAGAGCGGACATCAAAGTGTGGGTGCTGATGATCTAGTCCAGGTTCTTTCTATGAAGTAGGAAGTACACAGAATATGACTGAGGAACCAGATCTCAGTGCTCAGTTAAAATGGACAAGGTTCAGAATTTTCAGAAAACACGGCAAGACCAACACTCCTTTAGTGATTCAACAAAATGGGACACTTTGCCCTCTGCCTTCTTCTATAATTCACACCCAATAAAACTGTGATCTTAACATCTAGGGCTACAAGGTGGCCAGAGAAGGGCAACCGTAGATCTGATGCTGAAACTGGAAACAGACCAAGAACATGTAATGACATGTGCACATGAACTACCTTATTTTTCAGATGTTTCTTTCATCATTTCTGAATATAATCACAATAGTTGGTGCTGTGTACTGCGTGCTGGTATCCGTGCAGGCTCTCTTGAAAGGTCCTCTCATCTGTAATTCTCCAGGCAACAGTACCTGTGAATTTTCAGTAGACAAATTAAGGTGAGTGACCCTTCCCTGATTGTCTTACACCGAAGCTACTTAGATTAGAATAATGTGGTGCTCACACAGCGACTTTTTTTTTAAAAAAAATGAAACTACTGGGACAGATTCTTATGGATTTAGCACATTAATTCCAACTGGCAAAAACTCATAAAAAGTGGAGGAATTCTGAATGTTTCGGGTGTGGTCTTGTTGAAACGGATAATTGACTCAGATGGCTTATCCTTGCCTTAAAAATTCCTAAAATACACAGCAGAAGCTTAACTTTCACCTTTGGAGAACGGTGATGAGGAAGCCCTGGGGAAGCACTGACTCTCCACACTCTGAACTAATGAACTGTGTAAGCCCGAAGCACAGACTACTTCGATACTTTAAAAATTGAATAGAAACCAAATAAATAAAATCTAGAGCCTTACTTATAAGCCCTAAAAGAAACCTAGCAGCAGATGGATTATGGGGACACACTATAAATAGATGTGTGGATAGGAATGAATTAAAAGTTTAAGTCACTTAGTAACAAATAATAATGAAGAGTTACAAGTAAATGGTTCCTTTCAGTCTTGTAAGATGGTTTTGTGCCTGCACCTAAGCACAATGTCAAAAACTGGAACAAAAAAACAATCTAATTCATTACTTCTCTCTATATTAGAGAATAACCAGACTTCCAATTACATAAAAAATTTTCCCCTCCTTTTCCTTTATCTTACCTTTAAAAAGATAAATCTCTCAAAACTTTCATACAACAGTTGTTAAGAATCACAATCCAGACATTCCCTTTACTAAAGGATCTGAAATCTAAACTTAGAGAGACTTCAACCACAGATCTGCACACGTTCTTTCAGTCTGTAGCAGATGACAGCTCACCATGTATCAGGCTAAGTTCTGGAGGTAACAGAACTCAAGGTATTTCCACTCTAGTTGGGGTGATAGACAGTTAGTTACAGAGAGTAAACAGTTACACCTGAGGGATCCTAGGCTTGCTGCAAACTGCAAGGTGCACTCTCATATTCCATTTGTTTTTCCAGGTGGACTTGCAGTTGCTGGTACCCAAAATGCAAACTCACTATTAGCCTACTGTATAGTGAACCAAAGAAAAATGACCTCAGGATAGACGTGTTAGGGCAAAATGTTTTTCATAATCCATACCTTGTTACAATGGGCACAAATCACTTTAATCAGTCATATTATTTTTCTTTTTTATTGATTTACTAGGGTGACATTGGCTGATAAAATTATATAGGTTTCAGGTATAATCATAGTATTAACATGTCTCTCTGAGTAAAAACGGTACCTCTGGTTTAAGAGCAGATGCCACTGTGGTTTTGCACTAAGAATGGAGCTCCTTCAAAGGGGGAGCTCCTTTATTTTCACATCTTCAGCAAGTAGAAGAACGTCTGCATAAATAGTCTGAACCACATGCAATTGTTGATGTTCAACCACTTTTGACATAGAAAACATTTTTTGGTTTTTTGCTAATCCTCACCCGAGGACATTTTTTCCATTGATTTTTAGGGAGGGTGAAAGGGAGAGACATCCATGTGAGAGACACATATTGACTAGTTGCCTCCTGCACACACCCGGACCAGGGCTGGGAATGAATCTGCGACCGAGGTATATGCCCTTGACTGGGAATCAAACTCAAGATCCTTCAGTTGAGGGCCAACACTCTACCATTGTGCCACACTGGCCAGGGCTACATAGAAACAGTTTGTTGAAAGATGGGATAGATAATGAAAAGCTTTAACCTAGTATAGTATATAGACACATACCCAGAAAGCCTGATCTTAGCTAAAATTTCTAGGCAAATTTCAAAAGTACTTTGTTTTACTATACTTTCCTGGGCACAATGTTGCATTCTTTTGATGGCCACAGAAATTCTTAAACATCTTACCTTTTATTTTTCTGGAAGGATTTCTCCCCAATCCTTCAATCTACAGTGGTACTTCAATGGATCTTGCGTAGCTCCTAACAGTTTAAATTCTTCCACCATGAATGACACCATGGCCAGTGACTTGAAAAAATACAACTTGCAAGAAAAGAGGCACAAGACTATCCATTTCTCAGTATTTGTAGGCCTACTGCTTGTGGGGAACCTTGAGCTCCTGTGTGCACTCAGTCAGATTGTCATCGGTTTCCTGGGCTGTCTGTGTGGAGTCTCCAAGCGAAGAAGTCGAATTGTGTAACAAAATGGAAATATAAGCAGTTTGAATCATCTGAGAATTACATTTAAAAGATACCCTTTTAGAAGTTAGAAGTTCATTAACAGAACATTAGCTAGAAAGTTGTATTAATCCTTCTAGTCCAAAAGGTTGTTTTTAAGGTGATTTAAAAAAAAATCAGCCTTTTACATATAATGTTGGTAAATGCAAACCACTTTCATAAGAAAAAGTAAATATCACCAGTAGTTGACTTTGGGGTGCAGTGAAGCTTTCAAAGTGTTTTGAATCCTTTTGTGCTGTTTGAATTTTTAACTCTACATTCTTGTGTGAGGAGAGGAAAAGAGGGAGGGGAAAGGAGATGGGTGATGGAGGAAGGGAGAACGAGAGGGAACAAGTTATCTTGGAAGTCAAAGTAGGGGACCTTTTCCTTGTACTTCTTTATACTTTAAGAAAAAATAACTATCTAACCTGAATGTAATCAAGTTTTTTATACCGAATTCCTCACTTACTGGAAATCCAGGGAGAGAGAGACTCAAATTCTAAAGGTAGGACAGTAAATGACAATAGCCTTCTGTTTTCAACAAGAAAATGTACAGGGAAAAAACAAGTGGAATGTATTGAGGAAACTATTCTATATTGAGAACAAAGAGATGTTATTCAACTAAATGTATTATACAGACCTTACAGGGAAAATAGGGCAAAGTTGTACAGGATTGGTTTGGGTAATATTAAGGACTTATTGTGAATATTTACGGCTGATAATGGCTTTACGGTAATATAAAAAAAAGTCCTTATTTTTTAGAAATGCATGTTTTTGTGTTTGGGGGAAAATGTCATGTTTTTAAAATACGTCAACCAAAAATAAAGCAATTGAAAAATGTTCATTGTTATATATATAGGGACAGGAATATAGTGAGTCATTATACTTTTCTATTTTCCTATGTTTGCATTTTTCACAATAGTTAAAGAACTATAAATACCTAGAAAAAATCAGTCTTTCAAAAGCTGGTTTCTATATATCATAATCTTTAAAAGACAACATAATAAAACAGTGTATTTACCATATTAAAATGATATAAAACACTAAAAATCTACAATTTTCTGAATGTGATCATTCCTGCATTTTTTCCCAATTATTTATGTTCACTGCGCTTCAGGTGTAGAAATAACTTACAATACTTACATTATAGCTGCTCTTCAAAATTAGTAACATACAGGCACTTTCTTTCTGAATCCATTTGCTGTGTAAAGACCTTCTCCTCATGCTCTTATAAATCCCAATTTACCCTTAAAGTTTAACTTACATTATTTCTACTTGAGAAAGCTTTCCCAGAGTGCATGATTCCAATAAATCAAGTTAGCACTTACCCAAACTACTATTATCATACCTGTCAGAATGTAACATAAATGTTTTTGCTTGTATGTCCATCATTATAAGACAGCAAGGACCAACTAATGCTTCTCATCCATTAATTCATCAGCTCCTTCCTGCTTCAGGTTAGCAAGGCCTCTCTTCTATCCAGGCCCCCAATATCCCCCTGCCCAAGTCTAATCTCTAGCTAAGTCCTCTTCATCCTTTAGCACAAATATTCCTTTTTCTGAGAAGCCTTCCCTAACCACCTAATGACAAGCAGGTGTCCCCTTACCCTCCCTTAGTTCTCCTTCATTGATAGTACTCACCACAATGGTGATGGCATTTTTATTTGTACTTGCTTCTTAAATTTCACTTTCCCCCATAAGACCATAAGCTCCATGGGTACAGGGATGTTTCTTTTACCCGCTCCTGGTATACTCAGTACCAAGTACAGTGCCTGACACAAAGTAAGGCCACCACTAGAAATATTCTGTGGAATCAATGAATGAATTCTATCTTGGCTACTAGGAATATTCTATTGAATGAACTGATGAATTCTATCTTTAGTACTTAGCTTTCAGCAGATTCAATACTTACTAAATGAATGCCAAACTGCTAACAGCCATAGAATTAAAACAAAAGTGACTAACAGGACAGTTTACACTATGTAGCTGAACAACATGAGGGGCAGCAACAGTGCACACAATCTTTGCATCACCCTAGATTAGTGGTCGGCAAACTCATTAGCCAACAGAGCCAGATATCAACAGTACAACGATTGAAATTTCTTTTGAGAGCCAAATTTTTTAAACTTAAACTAGGTAGGTGCATTGTTATTAACTTAATTAGGGTACTCCTAAGGCTTAGGAAGAGCCACACTCAAGGGGCCAAAGAGCCGCATGTGGCTCAAGAGCTGCAGTTTTCCAACCACGGCCCTAGATGACCCAGTTCTCCAGTCATGAAGAGACAGATTAAGCCTCCCATTCCAGAGGGCACGAGAAAGGATGGCTCGAAGGAGCACAATCAGCTCAAGTAGCTGGTAAGTCATTTCCTTGCTATTTTACTAGTTTGCTGACATGAATTAAGTCCCTAAAAGCCTATGGATCACCTGTGTTTAGGTATCTTTTGGGGACATGCCAGCTTTGCTCTGGCACCTAAACTTACAAATGCGTATTTGTACACCCCCTCCCCCAAGTACTTAGTCATTTACAAAGCTGTTTTTTATTTCTCACTTCCACCTCCACGTTCAGTCTTGTTTTGGAATCTTTACACTTTAATTTTTACTGTTATCCACCACGTGAAACACTCCACCCTCTCCCTATCCTTCAGCTGTATCTCAAATTGCTCTTCTTCAATAAAGTTGTTTTTATCATCTTCTAATTCCTTAATAAACATACTCCCGGCCTCCTCCATTGATTTGTCAATTCCTTAAGAGCAGCACATAGGGTCTTGCTCCTGCCAAGCCCTTAGCTGCATGACTTGTGCCTGAGACAGAGACTTGGGCTCATGTAAGATAAGAGTATGTGACAGAGCTCACAGCGTAGTATGATGAAACAAAATCTTCCGATCAACAAATATTGCTTTGGTTGACAGTTTATTAAATACACTGCAAATGTACCTTATTCTGTAGTTTTTTAAATCATTCACACATGAACTTAGTAAAAATGTCCCTTATAGAAAACCACCTGAAAAACTAAAATAAAAACAAACATATTTTACACACATATTAGATAAACTGCTGAAAATATCAGGACTTATTTTAATAAAGGTGAAACATGAGGTGGCTTGATTTTATTAATTCTAACACCAGACCATGACTTTCAGATGTGTTAATGCTGAATGTGGATGCGAGCATGTCTATTAACAAAACTGTTTAACAATGTTTGGGAAACAGATCAAAGTAAAGGATTTTTCTTTTACAGATACTTTTCTAAATCTATTCTCTACCTACCCCCATTCAGAGAATTACTTATGCAAATGATGTGGCAAAAAATTAATTCCTTTTAAAAAACAAATCAGAGCCTATTTACACAACATGCAAAGAGAGAATTTTAAGTAGGCGTTATTGCAGGACTAGTTACAAGGGAATACAGCTAAGTGGCAGAATATACCTTTACCTCTGCAAACATGAGTCTTTCCCCTTCCCTTCTGGAAGAAGTACATTTTCAGGGCGTGGACTATAAAATGGCATATTCAACGCAAACACAGAAACAAGGAAGTTTGCAAATTCTTTATATTTCCAGCTGTTGAGACAGTATTTTTTGAGAGCTGAGGTTACTCTAGCGGCGAAACCAGAGCCAGCTATTAAGCAGCCAGAATGCTACCGTAATTGAATACATGACCATTTCTCTTTTAGCACGTTCTTTGTTCTCCTCTTCTAGAAGTTGTAGACGTCGATTTAATTTGATTATCTAAGTGAAAAACAAAATAGAAGCGTTAATGCAAGGAGTGATCAAATTCTTATAAAGTAGTATAATTTGTCAAAATAATTATTAAAAACATGGGAAGTTTCATTTGGAGCAAAATAAAAAAAAAACTACATAGAAAAGTTACATATGACAGCTAAGATTCACTTAAATACTCTTCTCTCTTTCCCTTCTCCAAATTTCTGAGTTAGAAAGGGTCTATTTTCCTTCCCTCTTTAAAAAAAAAATAAAAAAATCCTCACCCAAGGATGTTTACTGATTTTAGAGAGGTGGGGTGGGGGGGGGGGGGGAGAAAGAGAGGTGGAGAAAGAGTAACACCAATGGGAGAAATATCAATAAGTTGTCTTCCACATGTGACCCCATAGAACCTGCAACCCAGGTACGGCAGGGATGGCCATTCCGATCATCTGAGAAAGTACCTCTCTTTTATCAGTGCTAAGCAACCACTTTTCCGTTAGGGTCAATTCAGTAAACAATAAAAGTGTTTAACAATTACCTTTCCCACTACTCAAAATGGGTAGTTTATTTGGTTCCATGGGATACTATGTTCTTACACTACCAATCTTATTTTACTGCCAATGGAAAAGTGTCATTGCTTTAAATCATTAAGATATTTCTATCTGAGCATTTTTTAGTAGCTTTTTGTTTTTTAACATTTTTATTGATTTCAGAGAGGAAGGGAGAGGGAGAGAGAGATAGAAACATCAATGATGAGAGAGAATCATTGGTTGGCTGCTTCTTGCACGTCCCTTACTGGGGATTGAGTCCGCAACCAGGGGAATGTGGCCTTGACCAGAATCAAAACCGGAAGAACCCTTCTGTCTTCAGGCCAACACTCTTATCCACTGAGCTAAATGGGTTAGGGCCCAAGGCAGCTTTTTAATACCCCCCACCCCGATAGTGGGTTACATTCTGTATCCTAAAGCTAGTGACCCTGAGCTGCTCATCACTACACTAAACTGGACTCCAGACTATTGGGTTCCCAAACAGGCAATGGGGCAAAGAGAGCTGCAGAAGTAGCAGCTTCCCTTGCTGCCAGGTCATACAAATATAAATTCTGTAGAATCTTCTGGTGATTCCACTTATGTTAATTATTTTAGAAACTCATAGTTTCCCAACTGGCTTTCTACTCCTTTTAAAGTCTCAAAGCACGTGTGCAAGTTATTTATCTATAACTAGAGGCCTGGTGCACAAAAATTTGTGCACTCGGTGGGGAGGGGGGGTCCCTCAGCCCGGCCTGTGCCCTCTCCCAGTCTGAGACCCCTCGGGAGATAACAATCTGCTGGCTTAGGCCTGGTCCCGGGTGGCAGAGGGCAGGCCCAATCCCTAGGTGCAGCCCCTGGTCGGGCTCAGAGCAGGGCTGATTGGGGAGTTGGGGCACCGGCCCCCTGTCATGCACAGAGCAGGGCGGATCGGGAGGTTGCGATGCCACCCTCAGTCACGCTCAGGGTAGGGCCGTTTGGGGGGTTGGGGCACCGCCCCCTGTCACACTCAAGGCAGGGTCGATGGGGAGGTTGCGGTGCCACCCCCTGTCACACATAGAGCCGCAGGACGATCAGGGGGTTGGGGCGCTGCCCCCTGTCACTCACAGAGCAGGGCCCATCAGGGGGGTTGGGGCTCCGTACCCTGTCACGCACAGAGCAGGGTTGATCAGGGGGTTGGGGAGCTCCCCCCTCTCATGCACAGAGCAGGGCCGATCAGGGGGTTGAGGAGCTCCCCCCGTCACTCACAGAGTAGGGCCGATAGGGGAGTTGGGGCACCGCCCCCTGTCACACACAGAGCAGGGCGGATCAGGGGGTTGGGGCGCCGCCCCCTGTCACACTCAGGGCAGGGCCAATCAGGGGGTTGGGGCGCCACCACTCTCACACTCAGGGCAGGGCCGATGGGGAGGTTATGGCGCTACCCCGTCACTCACAGAGTAGGGCCGATAGGGGAGTTGGGGCACCGCCCCCTGTCACACACAGAGCAGGGCTGATCAGGGGGTTGGGGCGCCACACCCTGTCACACACAGAGCCGCAGGACGATCAGGGGGTTGGGGAGCTCCCCCCTATCAGGCACAGAGCAGGGCTGATCAGGGAGTTGGGTGCCTTCCCCTGTCACGAACAGAGCAGGGTGGATAGGGAGGTTGTGGCCCCGCCCGCTGTCACACAGAGCCGCAGGGCGATCAGGGGGTTTGGGTGCTGCCCCGTCACGCTGATCCCGGTGCCGGGAGGCCTCTCGGCTCCGCTGATCCCAGTGCTGGGAGGCATATTACCCTTTTACTATATAGGATAGAGGCCTGGTGCATGGGTGGGGGCCGGCTGGTTTGCCCTGAAGGGTGTCCTGGATCAGGGTGGTGGTCCCCACTGGGGTGCCTGGCCAGTCTGGGTGAGGGGCTGAGGGCTGTTTTCAGGCTGGCGGGTGACTGAAGTTCCCAACTGCTTCTTTTATTCTTTTTTTTTTTTTTTTTTTTTAATTCTGGGCCAGCTTTAGCTCTGAGGCTTGGCTCCAGCTCTTAGGCCTCGGCTGCTGAAAGCAGGTATCTGGTTTGTTTGGGTTCTATAATCGAAACACTGTTTCAACTCCAGCTCTGAGATCCCGGCTGGCTGAAAGCAGGTTTCTGGGGTTTTGTTTAGCTTCTATATTTGTAACAATGTTTCAAACTGCAAGCTCAGAGGCCGGCAGCGGCAGGCGGGGAACGTTCGAGTCCTCCGTCACTGAAGCAAGCAAGCCTCATATTCGCTTCAAGCTGCCTGGCTTCTGGCCGCCATCTTGGCTGGCAGTTAATTTGCATATCGCCCTGATTAGCCAATGGGAAGGGTAGCGGAGGTACGGCTAATTACCATGTTTCTCTTTTATTAGATAGGATAATAAAAGTGTAATATGCTAATTAGACCAGACATCCTTCTGGACAGGAAGCTGGGGCTGTGAGGGAAGCCCAGGTCCTGGGTGCCTGCTGGAGGCCGGAGGGAAGGCTGGGTCTCAGGTGCCAGGGAGAAGCTGGTGCCAGCAGCCAGGGGAAGCAAGGTCTACTCTTGCACAAATTTTGTGCATCAGGCCTCTAGTTTATAATAAAAGACTAATATGCAAATCAACTGAACAGCAGAAAGACCGGTTACTATGATGTGCACTGACCACCAGGGGGCAGATGCTCAACGCAAGAACTGCCCCCTAGTGGTCAGTGGGCTCCCACTAGGAGAGCGCCGCTCAGCCAAAAGCAGGGCTCACCGCTGGTGAGTGCAGCAGCGGTGGCGGGAGTCTCTCCTGCCTCCATGACAGCGCTAAGGACCCCTCGGGGTGAACATCCTCTGAGGGATCCCGGACTGCGAGAGGTCACAGGCCAGGCTGAAGGTCCCCCCATGTCCCCCAGTGCACAAATGTCGTGCACCGGGCCTCTATTTTATAACAACTGCATCTTTGTCTGTCCTATACTAATTCACCCTCTAAGTTAAGGCTTAAATGAACACTGTGAAAACATAAACTTAAATTACACTTTCAGAAAACAAGGTTGTTGGTATAATTGTGAAATCAATGATAAAGGTCAAAGAAATCACGTTCTTCAATAGGTGAAGTATAAATAAATATATTAAATATGTAAGAACTTATGATATAGCTTCCATTTATGTTTCAACAAAATGAGACTCAAAATGAAAAAGTATTTGCTTCATATTAACTTTGTATTATATTAAATCTTTAAAATGATACTGATTAATTTTTATGCTAAAATATTTAGTTTCTTGATCTTTACTTAGAAATATTTCACTTTGATTTCTTTCCCCTCCACGCCTATTTGGCATAGACACAATTAGAATACTGAATATGCTTTCCCCACATATGTGTATGTCTGAGTGACTCTAGAGCACTGATAGCGAACCTTTTGAGCTCAGCGTGTCAGCATTTTGAAAACCCTAACTTAACTCTGGTGCCGTGCATAGTAAAACAAAGATTTATATTTTTGATATTTATTTTATATATTTAAATGCCATTTAACAAAGAAAAATCAACCAAAAAAATGAGTTCGCGTGTCACCTCTGACACGTGTGTCATAGGTTCGCCATCACTGCTCTAGAGGGTGGAAGTACATATTAAAAATATACATATTTTTCTCTCTCATCATTGATGTTTCTATCTCTCTCTCCCTCTCCCTTCTTCTGTGAAATCAATAAAAGTATTAAAAAATATACATATGCAACCGTAGTTCTAAGACTTACCACAGAAAATGAGAAATAGGCATGTAAATACCCTCCGCACACTGAGAGCAGTTTCCAAAATGCAGTTCTCAAACACAAAAACACAGGCCCAAAGTGACTGTTCCACATTCCAAAAGCCAAGCAAGTCTTTATGGCTTTCCTGGTTCGCTAAAATGTCAAGATTCTTTGTTATTCATCAGAACTACATCAATCCATTTGGGCAATACTGTTTTATGCTGATCAAAACATGTGAATGGTGGTTTAATACATCTTTAATCAAAATGGGAAAATCAATTATGGTTTAATAAGTAGTTTGACTGATAAAATATTTCCATTCATGACTTCCACAGGAGAGAATATGATGAAATGTTGGAACTGTCACTTTAAACAGTATATGAATATCACTTAGGATTATATCTTATTTGATACATTAAATACCTGTCGTCTTAATGAAACTGCATCTACAACATTCATGTCATCTGCAGTTGCTTCAACTGTTGCATCTATATTTGAAATGCCATACCTAGCAGATAAGAAATTAAAATACAATTAAATATTAGAATAGAACTAAGAGTACCTGACAAGTCATGTAATGTGCTGTATAGTGTTCAAAGAATTGTTCAAAAGATTGGAATAACAATATAAATTCCTAAAGTATTTTACAATCTGCGTTGTTACTAATAAAGAAAACAACTACCTTAAATATTGGCAAGTGTCCTGAAACTTGGGAGAATAAGAAGAATACTGACTAAAGATACAAAAAAGGAGACACTTTTCAACTCAGAGGAACTGGCATTGTTAAATAGGACCCGTGGGTGAAGAGACTTGAGGGCTGCCACTCTAGAATATAACAATATACAATACTTAGACAACCTTATGTCCATGTGTGGCTGCAAGGAGCCCCTGCTGAGACTCACTGGCGGGGACACTAACTCTAGCTAGCAAAATAAGACTGACCATATTTATTTCTCTTCCTCCTCTCACTGCCTCTTTTCTTGCCATTTCTACCCTTTACTTCTTATTTCTAATTATTCTGTACTGTAAAACCACCTGAATACATCTTGTCACTACATTGAGATCCAGAACTAGCTCAATAATCAATAATTAAGAGGTTGTGTAGAAAATAATACTGGAAAGCCACTAAGACAAACTCCAGAAAAAGCACATGAAAAAGTACTTCTTGTTCAAATGCAGTTACTTCTAAAAGGACACTGATTTTTAAATGAATGACAATAAACTGCTGAGAAACAAATACACACAAATACTCTTCCTCTTTGCCTGGTTTTCCACTTTTTAAATATATCTTTAATGAACAGCTTTATTGAGATACAATTTACACACCTCACATGTTTATATCCTATTTTAATCCTGTATGGTTATTTCAGTAAAATGGCATATTAACTGTTCTGAATGAGCGGAATATAAATAAACTGAATTTAAAAGTTATTCCTATGCAATCTACAAAGTTGGCACATATATATTTTCTAATATACCAAGTAGGTCTCCATTATAAAAAGCACCTTACCACACAAAGGGGTATAAGGAGAAATATAATTCTCATGCAGACATGTTAAAAACAAATCTATTCAGAAAATTCTTTTGTTTCAAATACAATTTAAAACCATCCAAAAACACCAGACAGAATGCAGTTTCAATAACATGGTAGTACTAACTCTAGATAATATAGAACAATCTCCAAATGCGCCCTTGATGGCTAAACTAACTTGCTTTCTCATTAACTGCCCTTTTCCTCATGGGGACAGAATGAATGTCTTGGAATACTGAGAGTAACTGCAGCAGTTAGGGAAATAAGCTGTAAAGTTAGTAGATGCTACAACTATGGGATTACAAACATCTGCACTAATGATTCCTTTGAACATTATGACAGAATTAAGTGATTAGTAGAAAAAATAAGGGCTGGAGACACCTCTTCTCTACACTTTATCCTCAAAACAAAACTGTTCTATTTCTGTGAGGTCACGCATGAGATGAATAATTGGGGAAAAATTCAAACAATAGAAGCAATTGCTTCAAAGGTCAGGGGACCTGGACCGAACACAGAACGAAGTACAATTGAAAAGGATTACTCACAATTTAAATCCTGAATTAATTAAGGGTTTCAATATCTGTAAAGAAAATCTTCATTTGCAAAAAAATCTAAGGATATGGCAAAAAAATTTATATAATTTAACTTAAAACAGAAAAAAAAATCACCATGTGTTTTTGTTTGTTTTTTTAACTAAAACCTCTATCAGAAGTAAAAACTCTAAGTCAGATCACTGGCTGAAAATAGAGACAAACTTAGGAGTAAATTGGAAAACTTACAATGGATGTGGTTAGTGCCGTCAGAAGAAACAGGTCGGCAGAGTGGGAGGGCCCTAAGGCACTTCCAATTCCTCTAACCTGAACTACCTACAGTGAGAAACTGCTGGTTGCCTCTTCTCCTGCCTAAAAATGAATGTGCCAGCTTCCTTTCATCACAGAAATAATGCTGCCAGTTTTAAATCTAATGCTACAGATAATGTATTTGTGCTTAAATAAACAAAATGAACTCTGAAAAAATTACAGTAATGGTATCTGTGAACACTCACCAAATTTCCCCCCTTAGAAGATGGGAAATAGGGATTTTGGCATGTGAGAACCTTAAGTATTTATATTGCTATTCTATCTGTCCTGTGCTTAACAGAAGAAATTATTACTCAGATTAAGCATGTGTGAAAGGGGCAAAAATAAGAGAAAAGCTGAAATCAACAGATGACAAAAATTCTTAAAACAAATTCCCTTTATGTTTAATTTACTCAAACTGTCAATGCTGATTTTCCCCAATTTAAGATGATGCCTTATCGACAGCTTTCTCTACTCATGGAAGATGATATTATAGACAATTAAATAAAAAGAAAACGCTAGACAGAAGCTCAGGCAACAATGAAAAGGATGCATATAAGACAAGATTTAAGGTGACATTTTCCATTTTAGCATGATCTCCTATATGTTAATGAAACTGGATTTAAATAAAACATCGAGGATACATGATACTGTAGTACAATTAAGTGTTTTCCTCATTCTGGTGGCCAAATGTCACGAGTGACTATTCACTGTTCTCAGAGAAAAGCAGGATGTACTCATAGAGAAAACTGTAGAGGCTCAAGCTACAATATAAAGGCATGGCTACTACATGCATTACAGCCTGCAAAATACAAATTCAGCCAGCTATTCACCCTGGTAGTTACAAAGTCTCAAAAGTTACCTGACGTTGTCATGATGAGGATTAGAAGTGGCGGCAGCAGACCCACCACGCAACACGGGTCTAAGGCAGGTTTTTGGAGAAGGCACAAGACAGAATCAGGAAACAGAGAAGTAATAAAATAAAAGCAAAAACAAGACAAATAAATGTCAAATAGGATTATATTGTATGTTTCAATACAATATAATATATTTCAAATACTTTAAACATCTTTGTCTCCCAAGTCCTCCATTTTAAGATTTTCATAAATTTAATATTTTCAATGGGTTAAAAATAAAGGACATCTATGATTATGTAACAAAATAGCACCAACATATAAAATAATTTTTGGGTGCTTGTATTTTAATTTATGAAATTCAAGACAGAGGACAACTCTGTTTAAAAAGTGTAATTGCTCTTTTCCAGTTGGAAAAAGTCACATCAACTTTAGAAGCATGTCCAGAACTGGTTAGTAGCACCTGCATGATCATGGTTGCTCATCGACAGCAACAGCCCATCTCAAAATCTCAAAATTTCACATTACTCACAAATCCCACAATTGCTTCCTTCCCGCCTCTTTAATTTTGATTAGTGCCTGATATCTTAACGTAGCTGTGTCTCATTCAAACCCTGAGCTCTCCAGAGCAAAGCTGCAAGCCTCAGTTCTGGAGCTGAGACCAGAGCCGTGCTGTGAGGGACATACTACAGCATATTCCAGAAGCCACAATACTGAGTCTGATCGCGAGACAACCAGGAGCGACATACAGGGCGGTTGGGAATGAAGACCAAGGTGCCCTGGAAAACTTTGTGGGGAGTGTCACTTAGCTCAGCACATACTTTGTTTCCCGCGGACAGTGAGTTTCTTACTTAGGTAAGCAGAAACCTTTCCAAGAAATCTTACTTTTTAAAATCAGAAAACAAAAGTTCCACAAGGTCACTGGTCAATTCCCCAAAAAGTAATCAGCAATATTTACTGAACGCAGAGAGAAGGTTGGGGTATAGGATCCATATAAGGATTTTAGGAATCCTTACATTCTATTTTGAATGTCTCATTCTCTAAGTACTGATCAGGTTTAGCCTGAATTTAAATACCAAGGCAATTCTTAATTATAGTAAACATTTAATAGCAAATGCACTAGTTTTTGTTTGTTTTGGTAAGTTGACATACTTGTAGAATTTTGGCTATACTATAAATCATTATTTTGTCAGTTCAATATATTAAAGAAAGTTTTAATGGTTAGCTTATACGCTTCCTGAAGGCACTACTGTTGCTTTAATAACTTTCTGGAGCCTAGAGGATAAGAGATCCAGAGACTTCTGGGGGAAGACCTGCTAGAATTCTAATTTGTTCATTAAAGAACAGTGAGAAATCACATACGGCTTGAGACAGGTTTTAAACCCATCCCATCCTACTAATATATTTACTCTGTGGCATTAGGAAAACTGTTACTAGTTAACTAAAATCTTACATTATACTAACATGAGAATGTTTAAATAAAGCCAATGCTGTGTGCTAGTTTGAAAGAAATTCACACTAACATGCTCAAATGGATCTGTCATATTCAATATGTTCCACCACAGAGATTTCCCTTTTATAATGCAGAGCCAGAAGATAGTACAGTTACCTTTCACAACGTATTTCATTTTGTCTTCTTACACTGGCAATTGACACATATAATATAAGAGTAAATTAGACAGGCATTTGGCATAGTACCACTTTCTTCCATAAGTATAATTTAATACATTACAAATCTTTTCAAAGTTTGATAATATGTTCAACAGTATGTTTTGTGATGTGACAAAAGGGAATGAGAATCAAGGCTCTCCAAATTCCAGCATTAACTTGGATATTGACCATCTTGAGTAAAAAATAATCTAACTTAACAATATGTGTTTCTTTGTTTAAAAAAATGGAAACTGCTACAGTAAATAAACAATTTAATTGGGGGGCCAGGAATTATACACATATTTTAAAAAGACAAATTATAAATGACAAACACTATTTCAACTACATCTTTGCATTCTAGGTTTTCCAACTAATATATTTATACGGACACTTACAAAAAATATAAAATTATGTACGTGGTGGTTTCTTATATACTCAAAGCTTGTAGAATATGCAAAAGAAAACTGTATAAAAATAATCATGCCCCTTCTAAAAATAAAACTGAAACATGCTAAGCATGACTAATATGTCAGTGTTTAAATAATGTTCTTACATACCAAGTCTCTTTTTAAAAATATTAATATTTTGCATTGGAGAATGAGATATGGCGCTCTAGCAGATGTCAGAAGAGTTGGGCATTTCCTAACTAGCCAAGGGCTAAGTCATAATAGCATTTAAAATCCAAAGAACACACCTTGTGCTTGTCTGAGGTGCTTTGATAAGTTAACTTTGCTAATGTCTACACACGTTTTACCTTTGTCTTCATGTTGAGCTTGGTTTTAGATCATATACGTTCTCATAAGATGAGAAAATGAGTATGTAATACATAAATAAACCTTTCAACAGTGTCCCTTTTTATGTTAAGCAACTGTGAATCTGCATTATTTTATGACAGTAGGCAGACTATCTTCTTCCTTCTCCCTTCCTCCCTCTCTTCTCCTCACCGACTGTCAAGTATTTCTAGCTTAATTTAACTCTACCTAATGTGATGTCATAAGACCAAAGATAAGATATTACATTAGCGTAACAGCCAAGAGTAGTAAAATAGAAAGGAAAAAATGATGCACAGCAAGAAACATAAAAGCACTTGAAACTTTATAAGCAGTATCATTTTAAAATCATGCAAGTAGACCATTATCCAAATTTCACATTCCTAGCATTTATATCTGAAAAGTCATACGAGACAGTTCTGATTTGGCACTTACAATTCTGATTAAATCTTGTTCAGCATTTAGATTGCAAGAGACTGAAATACAACGATAAAAAAACAAAACAAAGCCCTTTCAATGACGAAAGCATCCAATAAAACTAATAAGAATCTAACCTGCCAGGCTCCAAGATAACAACAATGGTGTGTACCCAGGAGCAAAAAATTAATACAACTACTTTATGTATTTTAAAAAATCTAATTTAACTGAATAAAAAAACATAATTCCTTCCCAGAAAAAGGATTTTAAAGTTATCAATTCATTACAATGAAAAAATAGATAAAACTTAGGGCTCAAAATAGTTTTTCATAATATAAAAATACAAAGTAAATTTTACATTACTAAGATTTCTGATTTTGTACTTGTGAGCTGGAGTCAAAATGTTTTTCCATTATTAAGAAAAAAAAATCCAACTTTTTTATAAGTTCCATATAACTGCATTGACCTGTGTGTATGTACTGGGGCTTTGTCATCTAGCTATTATTTAATATATATAGGATTTAT
Source organism: Myotis nattereri (assembly GCF_964212035.1). Taxonomy (NCBI): domain Eukaryota; kingdom Metazoa; phylum Chordata; class Mammalia; order Chiroptera; family Vespertilionidae; genus Myotis; species Myotis nattereri. Next base: position 28,273,524 of record NC_138082.1, on the reverse strand, counting down.
AAGTATCTTTCTCATTCATATATTTTCACTGTAATAGCATCTGATATGTTATAGTTTGACCTAATAATCTAGTCTTTTCTAAGGACCAACTGTAATTAAAAAGTTAAAGAGGATACCAGGTAACGAATGAATTTATTTTAAGGAGGGTGGAGAAAACAGGCCATCGGAAATACTAGTTCTTAAGCTCCAGGTACTTTATATTTAGTCTCGTTTGAAGGCTCTCCCACCACACTGAATACAATTGGAGGCCATTGTCCCTATATCGGAAATAAAAGTAGTGGTGGTAGGCGAAAGGGGAGAGATTCCTCACAAGAATCCAGAAAACTAGGTAATATTATTACCCTTCATATTTTCTTAATTTAATAGATGAGAAAAACAAGGCCTAGAGAAGATAAACAATTTATCAAAGGTCATCATGAAGCTAGCTACTCAGCGGGGTGGATCAAGATGGAATCTGAGTAACCCCTTGAATACATGCTTTTTTTTCCTAAACCATGCTGTTTCTTCCAGGCCTCAAATATTCTGAGACAGTCCTTGAAGCTTCAGAGAGCATAAAAGGGACTTGAAACCTTGGGGAGATAATATAAAATTTCCCCCCTGCCATGGGCTTTCTCTTTAAATTCCTTCTGGTACAGTACTAAGTCCCTGGGCCCGAATGTATACTACTAGACTACCCTGGAAAGGCTCAGAAACTCCTGTTGAGCAATATGGACAACTTGCCTCTGAAGTATGGGAAAAACCCCAGGGGCCTGTGCGGATCAAAGCACTCAACAAGGAAGTTTGTCCAGAGCAAGCCATACACATATCAGTTCCTCAGGTAAGAAGTCAGGTTTATGGAAGAACCAGAGGAATTCACTGGGGATTCTTCAAATTGCAAACGCCAACACTAACTCTCAGAGTTACTAGATAAAATGTTAGGAGTGAAAAGGAAACAGACTGTACCTTTCCCATATACTGCCAGAAAGCTTCCCAAATTTCAACTTTTTAAAAAACACTAGGTAGTAATGAAGGACAAAAATTGTGGCAAAAAATTTATTTGTATGAACAAGTCTAAGTATGCTATTAATGATTTTACTTGATGTTCAAAAGTTATCAATATGGAAAACAGATCGGATTTTCAAAAAGACAGTCTTTCAACACAGGCCTAGAAATCCCTAGTTAGAGGAATTGGGGAAAAAAAAGTCCTGGCAGCTACACTGACATCAATGTTTCAAATCTGTTTCATTAATCAACCACATTAGTACCATAAATGATGAAATCAAAAGACTTACTAAAGAAAATTAATACACTCAAGTTCAATATCCTACACTCAATCCAGTAGTATCCCTAGCATAGCCAAAATGGACTCGAGTACCTAGAACAAGTCAACAAAACCTTTGGAAAAATCGTTATTCTTCCTGTGTGTAGTTATTAAGTAAACACTTTTCCCTGACTAAAGAAAAGCTACCAGAATCTTATGAAATGTGAATTTTGGACAATAATTTCAAATTAAAAGAAAGCAAAGCAAACTGTTTAAACCACTGCATCTTAGAAAGAGACGAAAGTGCAAACAAAAAAGGAAGACACCACAATCCACTAGAAGGAGCCAAAAAGTATGCAATGAAGCTGGCGAGAGTCTCTGATGGCCAGTCACCTGCGGTTTTCATCCAGCACATCCAAGATCTGCTGGTAAGCCCTACGAGTAGAAGACTGGATAAGCGACAAAATGCCACGAGCAGAGGAAAGATTAGGTCCATCTTCAGGTAACATACGGGGAGGACAGACCCGAACCTGTTGTGGCGATGGTGTCACACTGTTTATATAAGCACAACAAATGAAGAAAAAAAAAACAAAAAACACTCAAGTCAGATTTTTATAAAACTTTAGCTGAGCAGTTTCCCCAAACACTTATATTTTAAGAATCAACTTAATTTTCTTGCCCTTTTCTCCCACCCGTCATTTCCCCCTAAGAAAACACACACTCAGATAAGTTAATATTTCAAACTGTCCTAAAAGACTAGCTACAATGCAGCATTTGTAACTGGGTAGCCTTAAATAGCAAGTTAAAAAAACACACCTAATTATCAAAGAACAACTTTGGAGAGGGAAGAGCACTACAGCAATGAGTGTGCTCATCCGCTAGTTTTGGAAGGCAGCGTTCTCTATGGGTGTATATTCCATTTCAGTAAACCAAACCGCTAACAAGCAACCTGCATGAGACTGGATGGTCGGACAGTAGATAGAAAATTCTGGTATGCCGGTGTCAGACAAGTTTAAACACATGAATTGAAAGTGATTCCATGAAAATGCTATTTCAATTATTTCACAGACAAGGAAGCAAACTGAGTTTATGAGTAAATTTAAAGATGAGTTAAGTTTTAAAAGTTGTAACAAAAGTATTTTAATTTCTGGGCTTCTCTTTGCCAGTAATCTTACAGTCTTTTCCACATGAGCTAAGATTCAGTTTCTTTGGCTCCACTGCCAGTGCGTCCGACAAGCCGAACACATATGAATGAAGCAGTTTTACAGTTGTAACCCGGACTCTAAAGATAGGTGTATTTTCAGAGACTTGTTTAAACGTCATCCTGTGATTACGTACAAAATAAAATGGAGCACGCAGTGCACAACTGAAAAGAAAAAACTTTGTATTTTGACTTGTGTAATCTTTTCTAACTTAACGTATTTATTTGGAAACCACAAAATAAGTGTGGGATAATTTTTGAAAAGATAGCTATCATCTAATATTATTCCCACAGTCCCAGAAAATTAAAAACAAAATCTCCACAATTTTGTGAATAACTTTGAATGTTTTAATGATCCAAAATGAGAAGTACAATAAATATGAAAACCATGTTTTCCAAAGACTACTTAGAAGAGAAAGATCTAAGCCAAATCTTGACACACACACATATTGAGAACCTAATGTCAGGGCTGATTCACCATAGGAAGTAGGCCTACTGATATTAAAAGAAATGCAAGTTTTCAGATGCAAACTCATGGACAGTTACCCTAAAAGTCTGTCCAGAGACCAGAAATATTCTGGAATGTACATAGGCCAACTTAGCGACTGCCCCATTGTACTTGGCAAAACCCATATTCAACATCCCAGAAGAGTAAAAAGAGCAGTCTGCTTGGTCACAAAGTCTAGGCACTAGTCTGTCACTCAGAATCCTCTAGGCAGCGTAGGAACACCTGCAGCTCTTGCTCTTTGTGAGAAACCAGACTGAATTCCTGTTAGAAAAGTGTCACAAGAGGCAGGAATAAAAAGGGTCAGTTCCGTGATAGAGCTGCCAACATACGTGGTTAAATTTACCTAAGCAAGTTTTAAAAGACCAATTAGTACAATATTTATTGATATAAGTAAAGTTTTTGTATTTGCATTTTGGTGCTGAAATTAAATACTTTTGCATATCATTCTATATTAGTAAATAAATTAGTTACATACTACTATATTGACGTCTATAATAATGAATATTTAGAATAATCTTATAGCAACAATGTCAATAAATTAAATACAAATCCATGAAAAAAGTTTGATAGATTTTTGCCCATTAAAATAAAAAGAAAGTATTTCCTTTGAGAGAAATCATTTTGTCAGTAAAAGCAACAGGAAATCAGGTGTATTTATAAAGTAGTCAAGAATAAACTATTTTAAGGTTAACTGCAAAGAATTCTTAAGACAGAATGCACAGAAGGTAGAGTTCTAAAAGTCTGTAAGATCTCTTCCAATTCTAAGATTCTATGATCATATAAAATTATAATCCTATATAATAAAAGGGTAATATGCAAATTGACCCTAACAGCAGAACGACTGGGAATGACTGGTCACTATGACACACACTCACCACCAGGGGGCAGATGCTCAATGCAGGAGTTGTCCCCTGGTGGTCAGTGCACTCCCACAGGGGGAGCTCTGCTCAGCCACAAGCCAGGCTGATGGCTGCCAGCACAGCGGTGGTGGCAGGAGCCTCTCCCGCCTCCTCAGCAGTACTAAGGATGTCCAACTGCAGCTTAGGTCTGCTCCCTACTGGTAAGTGGACATCCCCCAAGGGCTGCCGGGCTGCCAGAGGGATGTATGACTGCCAGCTTGGGCCCGATCCCCCAGGGAGCGGGCCTAAGCCAGCAGGTGGACATCCTCTGAGGGGTCCCAGACTGCAAGAGGGCATAGGCCAGGCTGAGGGACCCCCCTGAGTGCACAAATTTTTGTGCACCGGGCCTCTAGTATGGTAATAAATGGGAATTAAAAACCTTACATGATTCTCAATTGTAACTTAAAAATATGTAGAAAGATAAAATATAAAATTAAGTCTATCATTACTAGTAAAGATATTTCATCAAAGACCAATATAAAAAACCTATTTGGATTTCTGATGGTTTATCAAAAGAAATTACATTTTCAAAGATTAGTAAGAAATCTGCCTTTTTATTAATTTCTACTGCAATCCCTCATAAACAGCAAAAACAGAATAGGGAGTATTTTTTAAACTGATGATCACATTGGGCAGTATTATGTATAGATTAAATGCCCTTGATTGTTAAAATTTATTTTCATCTATAGATGAACAAAATTACCCTAATTCGAAGCAATAAATACTGCAGCAATCTTTTTAAAGCCAAATCTTGACATATTGAGAAGTCTTTTTACAAATAAGCAAATATAAGAACAAAAAGGACTAATCCCCATTTTAATTATCAGTCTAATTTGAGCTGGCATGCTCACCACTAGCATGGACTGGGAAGGGAAACACAGAATGCTTTAAGAGTTAGTTCCACCTCAGTCCACTCATCCACCCAACCAAGGAAGAGTGTTTTTTTTTTTTTTTGGGGGGGGGGGATTTGTTTTGACAAGTGAACTACTGTGAGAAACAAAAAAAAGTAAACGTATTGCAAAGGCACTGAGATTATTTAAGCAAATGTTATAATATTAGTAATTTAATAAAAATGCACTTTGCTGATAAATTGATCCTAGTAATGTGATAAAACAGCAAAATCTCACCTTTATCTTTTTCTTTTATGAAAGATTAGACAATTTTGAAGAAAGCACCAATGTTTACCATGCTATTTCATTAGTAACAGCTCTACCTCATGCTTACATAAAATCGTATGACATGAGTGTTAAGTAAATAATATTAGCCAATGTCAAAACTCAAATTTAAATGAAAGTTTACTTGGCATAACAATGTCATCATTAAAAGGAAAGTCCAAAGTCAAATACCTCTTTCCCCATGGGTTTTCATAGGAATAATGTTTCTCAAACTGTGAGGATAATCTCTTTGGGGGGGCACTAGCCCAGGGGTGGGCAAACTTTTTGACTCGAGGGCCACAATGGGTTCTTAAACTGGACCGGAGGGCCGGAACAAAAGCATGGATGGAGTGTTTGTGTGAACTAATATAAATTCAAAGTAAACATCATTACATAAAAGGGTACGGTATTTTTTTTTTTTTAGTTTTATTCATTTCAAACGGGCCGGATCCGGCCCGCAGGCCGTAGTTTGCCCACGGCTGCTCTAGCCTCTTCCAAAAATGAATAAAGGTGCAATAGGAAAAGGGGGACAAAGAATTTTCATTGGAACACAAATCTTGTGTCATTTCTCTTGAAATTTTAAATACAGAGAACACTAATTTGTTGCCACTGTTTAAGGCAATTTACTAGTTCCTAGACCTAGAAGCATAATAAGAGAACCAGAATAAGGGAAAAATCATTGGTTGCCAGAATGGCTTTTGTTGCTTAAGAACTGTATTAGTTTTTCAATTCTTATAACTAAATGCCAATATTTCCCTTCCCTCCATAGGTCTAATAATTGCAAAATATTCTTCCAAGCAGAATTTTAATCTATGATATATTTTTTAAAAACTTCAATGATAATCCACACTTACACTCCATTCTCCTCTGACTCAAAATGAAACAAGATAGTATTCTAAAATTAAAAAAAAAAAAAAAAAAGATTGGGATTACTAAACTTGGTTAAAATTGAATCTACAGAGAATATTCCAACCAAAGCAAAATAAAGAAAATGAAAAAGGATGCTTGGTCCTTAAGTGTAATTTAAAAAAATATATTGAATTTATTGGGGTGATACTGGTTAATAAAATCATATAGGTTTCAGATGCTTATGTGTAAATTATTTCATTTCACTTTCACCATTATGACCCAAATCACACATAACTTTTTTAGTTGGTCTCGTTTTTCTATATAAAGTGTATGATGACAGTTTGAGAAATTCTGTAACAGAGGTACTAAAAAGCCAAACAGTAAGAGAATTAGGGTATTATATGCCAATTACCTGGTGAAATATTAGTATGACATAAGCCTGCAAAATAAAAATAACTCCTACTTGTGAAAAGCAGAGCAGATAAAATCTTACGTGTATTCCGGTGCAGAAATCGGTGCCTGGAACCTTGAAATTTTATTTCTTGGGGCAGAATCTGATCTGTGCCACCTTAAATAATAATTATGCTTCTTTTACATATTCAGTTTTTATAACACAAAGGAAAAGCTAGATACGATTCTACTGGTCAGAATTCATTTTTATATCTATAGCTGACCACAATCAACCCTACTGTCTGTTGAAAGTAATTAAGAGAACAGAGACCAGTACTCTTGTTCTTATACCCATATGTACTTCTATTCTTCAAGCCAAGGAATAAAAGTAAAGGCAGGCAAAGGTTCATGCACAATGACACATAATTACTCTCATATTACAAAGACAAGACTAACTTAGGTAAAGACAGCAATAGTCTGATAATTACTTTAGTAGAGGTAAAATGTAGCTTTATTATGTTAATAGTTTCTTCCTGACCAGGTTACCAAATTAAATAAAGTTCCTAAGGTTAATTAAATATAGATTCTTAAAGATGAATTCAATTATAAGTTGTAAAATTAATAATGGTAGAAGAAAAGGCAAGGTTATATTATTACTAAGAAGACAGTTAAGTAACTTACTTAAAATGACATGGTAACATATATAATCACCATAATAAAAAGTATGGGTAAGTAATGTAAGCATTTCAATATTAAATTTATAGTTACATATTCATGTTGATCTTACTACCAAAAATTAACGCATGAGATTTTCAGGTTTATTAAACATCTAGAAAATGCCATTAAGGCAATTAAAAAAAAAAAGCAATCAAATATTAGTAAACTCTGTTAATCTTTTCTGTTATGAGAAACTTATGTTATTGGCAACTGCAAAAATATCTTACGATTTAATCATCTACTCTAAATCATAGAGTAGGCTGGTTTGTTTACATAATACAGCTGTTTCTTTTTTCTCGTTTCTTTTCTGTTTCCTTCTTTTTAACTGAACTCAGCTACTGATAATATATATGTTGTGAGGAAAAAAACAAAAGTGATGCTAGACTGATGCTTTTATTGCATTAGTGTAAAATTTCAAAATATTAAATACCTAAATAAGCCATATCTTTATATAACAGAAAAGTTTATTAAAACCTTTGCTGCTGCCCTAACCAGTTTGGCTCAGTGGATAGAGCATCGGCCTGCGGACTCAAGGGTCCCAGGTTCGATTCCAGTCAAGGGCATGTACCTTGGTTCCGGGCACATACCCAGTGGGGAGTGTGCGGGAGGCAGCTGATCGATGTTTCTCTCTCATCAATGTTTCTAACTCTCTATCCATCTCCCTTCCTCTGTGGAAAAATCAATAAAATATATTTTAAAAAAAACAAACCTTTGCTGCCTTAAAAAGCATTATAAATAGAAAATAATAAAAGCTCCGAGGTTATATGTAATCATTCTGAGGGCACTAAATATCAAGAAGCTACCTTAGCCATAAACTATGTAGCTTTTTCACCATTTGTGAATATGCTTGTAAATATTTTAGAAAAATGATTTCATAGGCTGGTTGACATCACTGCCAACCAGGCACCTTCAAGGAAGTTATAAAAAATTTTGCATTATTAGTGGTTGAACATTTGAGATCAATCTTCCCTAAAGGAGATATGTATTAATTTGAACTTACTTTCCTCCTATATAACCGTTCAGAATAACTGTAACTACTCTAGGGGGCATTTCAAGATTCCTCAAGAAATCAGGGAAGTTACCATTCTGGCACCTAACAGAAGAAATGCCCATCAAAGACCATTCTGCATCCCTATAGTCACACTTCGGTCAGGTTCAAACTAGAACTTGGTATGTTTAATATAAATGGTATACTTGTATTGTACTCTAGTTATTTTGCATAGAATTTAAATGTTTTGCTTTTACCTAGATTTGCAAGAGAGAAATGTTTCATCTCCTAATTCTTTTGCAGTTCCCAAAGAAGCTAACATTATAATGCTTGGCATCAAATATGGTTCACAATGAATGAGTTCTTAGTAACTGACTGAACAGTTACTGAGGAAGACATATTAATTTACATAAAATATCTAAATCATCTACTTTAAAAAGCCACAATTACCACTGGCTTTTAGACTTAAAATACTGACCAGCATTTAAAGGGATGTTTAATTTATTAAAAACCCTTAAGTTTTAATAAAACAACAAGAAAGCACTTGCCTGATCTAAAGCATCTTATAGTGGGGGAGCTTTAAGATCAGGGTGTGATAATTTAGCCAAATGAGAAAGAGTTTTAAACAAATAGTCCTTTAAGCAATATACTTGCATTTTTGGAAAATAAGAGGAATCTAGTAACTCAATAACTCAGTAGGCAGGAAGCTAAAAAATAATCCTGGAAAGGAAAAAAAATCCACTTGTCTATGATATGTTGTTTATTACAGCTCATTAGAAGCAGAGCTAGAAAAGGTTAATTCACAATCTCATGACAAAAATTGAGTCACTTGGAAATAAAGACTTTCCTTATATAAAGTGTTTACCTTTTATTTATTTTTTAACCTACATGCTACATAAATAGTTTTGAAGGATGCACAGAACTGAGCACTTCACATTTATCAGTTTTTCTTAAGTATACTTTATAGAAGAGTCCCCATATAGCCAATTCATTCTTTGCTAAGACTATCATATACATAAAAGATAACGCTGTTGAAAAATGTTCACAACTAACAAATGGTCAGGTTTTTAAGGCTATTAAAAGTATTGCAATTATGTAAAAGTAATGCAAATGCAAAACAGGTTTTAAATGCTATTAGAAGTAAATTGTTTCTTAGGGTAAAACATATACTTCTTCCTCCTTTTCTTTTTTGAAAAAATATTTGAGAATTAAAAAATGTAAATTATTTAGAAAAAGATGAGAAAGACAACATCTATAGAGAAAGCTTAAAAAGGAGATACAGTACTTAGTGGTTGTACTCACATGGAATCAGTTCTGACCAGCTGTCCATTTTGGCGAACAGCATTTTCACTCATAGAGCGCTCTCTTTTTAGTCGGCCAACTGCACGGACCTGTTAGGCACAGAGAAAGGTAAGGGAATAGGAAATATTCTTAGTAGCCTAGTAGCTGCTTAGCATCAAAAGAACCTTAATCAAGACTACTCACAAAATTTACAAAAAAATAAAATAGATAAATAACCAAGAATTGCTGCTAGGCATGTGTAATATAGATAGATATATTATTTAAGAACAATTCTCAACAGTTTTAAAGGCACATATATTATAGAAAATTTGTATTTCTATTATAAATAAATATTTCTGGCTTCTGGGGTTTAAAAAAATTCAGATTTGTTTGGATATCTGAAAAGTAGACTAAAAATATAGTCTTCTTAGCTTAAAGCCTTTGGCATTCCAGAAATAGCCACAATCTCCCATCCCATATGCTCTTCTTACAAATGTATCGACTTCTTTTCATTAGGGATGGGATCTACGTCCACTTTCCTTGAAATTAGGAAGATGGATGCAATGTGGCTTCTGATGCTGGGTCATAAGCCATAGTAAGTTTCTGCCTTTTTTCTTGAGACTGTTCATGTTTGCAACAATGGCACCATGATGTGAGGAAGCATAAGTCGTCACATGAAAAGGCCATGTGTAGCCTAGCTGAGATCCCAGACACCAGCTATTATTAACTGACGTGCATAAACCTCAGATGACTGCAGCCTCAAGCTGCCAAATCATCCCCAGTCTATGAGACTCCCTGCCTTAGTTCCACATATTGTAGAACAGAAACAGGTTTTCCTTATTATACCTGATGCAAATTCAAAATAAACAGTGCAGCTGCCACTGTTACATGGCCCCCTTATAATCATTATCATTAAGCCGTTACTCCAATTTCCCTCTCCCCCAACCCCCTTAAAACCACTAATCTGCTTTCTGTATGTGGGAATTGCCTATTCTGGATATTTCATGTAAGTGGAATCATACAACATAAGGCCTTTTCTGTCTGGCTTGTCTTAGCATGTTTTCGATGGTCATCCATGTTGTAGCAGCTATAAGTACTTTATTCCTTATTATGGCTAAATAATATTCCACTATATGGATATACTACATTTTGCTTATCTATTCATCAGCTGATGAACATTTGGGTTGTTTCCACCTTTTGGCTATTAGAGACCTTTTTGCTTTTCATGACTTGAAGGACGCTACTGGCATCTGGTAAGTAGAGATCAGCAATGCCGTTACAAAAGGACAACCTTCACTACAACAAAGAATTAATTATCCAGTCCAAAATGTCAATAGTGCTGAGGTTGAGAAAACTTAGCATATGCTGTAAAATGACTACTACGTAATAAATGATTCAGGGATTTCACTTGATACTGAATAGCATCTGAATGAGTCATCTATGATACCAGCACACAAGGCCTTACTGCCCTTTTATTTCAACCCATTTTCAAAAAACTACCTGTCTTTCATCTTTCATATAGTCCTTTCCAAGGAGGATAAAGGACCTATATAACACAGGGAAGTGGCGTTTCCTAGTAGTAGGTAATGGTCTTAAGTTGGAAGTTTCTGCATAAGTGTTTAAAATAGTGGGAGCAGGAAGATCAAAAGAAAAATATAACTAGAAGAATATTAAAGGGAGGGTTTCTCTCCTGGCAGAATCCTTACTCCAAGATAATACTATTCACGGCTGTAATTTCTGGTGGGAACTTTGGGGAGCCGAAAACTGGGCCTTCAACTGGGAGCATGCTGTGGTTATCTTTTGTCTTATGTAATGATCTTCATAACTTTCATTATTCCTTACTATTAAAGAATCTTTGTGTGTGTGTGCATCTTTCCCTCATTCATACCACTATGCAGGAACTATGTCACACAATGTAGTATCTTACAATTAAATTCAAAGAAATATTTCTTAAATAAATACAATTCTGAAAAAATCTTAGTGCCTTTTCCATCATGTGAACACTCAAATTTAGTGCTTTTCACCAAGCAAAATCTAGAATGTCCACAATTGCACCTACAAGTTTATTTTCTCTATAACTGCAACAGAAACTTCCAACTTAAGACCATCACCTAGTGCTAGGAAACGCCACTTCCCTGTGTTATATAGGTCCTTTATCCTCCTTGGAAAGGACTATATGAAAGACGAAAGACAGGTAGTTCCATTATCAATAAAAAGATGTTTCACATTGTCTCCTACTAGCCTCATAGCACAATTTCAGAAGCTATAATGAAAAAGTTGCAACTACAGAAATCATCACAGAAAAGAAGTTTTACAAAACTGGCCCTGAATCAGTGGCAGAGGTCAGATCTGAATATGGCTACTAACACCTTATGAGTCCATACTGCCATCTATAGGTTAACATGGCTATTAATGTTACATGGCACAGTAATTAACTCGGTAGAAACTTTTCAGCAAGCAGGGAGAATAGGTAGTAACAACAAAAAAGGGAGCTTCCTTTGCTCTGTATGCCAGACTGCTTTTGTAACAAAGTGATGCATTAGTCTTTTTCTATGCTAAATTTCCCAACTTTTACTGTATCACTGAAGGTGAAGTGCCTAGGTTCATGATTTCCCCAAAATCTGCTTTTTCCTGAGACATAATTTAAATTAAAAACAACAAAATAGCAGAATATCTTATTTGGGATATCTACAAACCAGAATTTATAGTAATCAATGGTCCAAGCAGAAGGCTTTCATTAAATGTTGCTAATGATATGATTTATAGCCTCTTAACTCCCTTTAGCTTTTGCTTTTTTCTGTATTATTTCAAATTCAGTTGACGTTAAAACTCTACTTACTTCTTCGTTTTGGGGAGTTGAAGGAGGTCTTTCTAAATCCAGAAAATCTAGTGGTCTTTCACTTAGTGTAAGTACACGAGGTGGTGTTTTTAGTGCCAGAGGTTTTAAAGAAGTTGACTGAATGAGGTCAAGATCTCCTGGCCTTGAAAATGGAATGTCTTCATTGTTTCCTGGGAGTAAAAATATAAAAAGGTAAGAAGGGAGGTTTTAAAAAGGTAGTACTTTTATTAAACTGTATTTGCCACTACATACCCACTAGAATGGCCAAAATTAAAGACTGACAATACAACATGCTGACAAGGATGTGGAGCAACTGAAACTCTCATACATTATGGATGGGAATATAATAGAGTACAGCCAATTTCAAAAATAGCTTGACAGCTTTTTATAAAGTTAAACATAACTTATAATACGATCTAGCAATTCCACTCCTAGAGATGTAAAAACACATGTCCTAACAAAGATTTATACATGAATATTCATAGCAGCTTTATTCCCAATAGCCCCCCAACTTAAAAAAAAGAAAAACCCAATGTTCCTCAACAGGTGAATGGATAAACCGATCATGGTATGTCTACACAATGAAATTGTGAAGGAATAATAACTCTACTGAGTTATTATTCAGTAATAAAATGAAATGAACAAGATACAAGCAACGACAGGAAAGAATCTCAAAAACATAACACTCAGCAAAAAAAGCCAGACTCAAGAGTATACAGTGTATAATTCCATTTATATGAAACTCTAGGAAAGACAAATAATCTCTGATTATAGAGATTACGGTTGCCTAAAATTGAAGGATAAAAATGAAATAAGATGGGCCACAAGGGGACCTTCTGGGGTAATGAAAATGTTCTATAACTGGACAGTGGTAGAGGTACATGGCTGTATACATTTCTTAAAACTCATCAAGCTGTGCCCTAGCTGGTTTGGCTCAGTGGCTAGTGTTGGCCTGCAGACTGAAGAGTCCTGGGTTCGATTCTGGTCAAGGGTACATGCCCAGGTTGCAGGCTCGATCCCCAGTGGGGGGCATGCAGGAGGCAGCCAATCAATGATTCTCTCATCATTGATATTTCTATCTCTCTCTCCCTCTCCTTTCCTCTCTGAAATCAATAAAAATATATTTTTTAAAAAAACCTATCAAGCTGTACACTTAAAAATTATACACATTATATATACACTAGAGGCAAGGTGCATGAAATTTGTGCGGGGGGGGGGGGGAGGGCAGGGGTGTGTGTGTGTCCTTCCGCCCAGCCTGCACCCTCTCCAATCTGGGACATTCCTCTCACAATCTAGGACTGCTGGCTCCTAACCACTCACCTGCCTGCCTGCCTCATTGCCCCTAACCGCTTCTGCCTGCCAGCCTGATCACCCTATAACCACTCCCCTGCCAGCCTGATCGACGCCTAACTGCACCCCTACTGGCCCGATTGCCCCTAACTGCCCTCTACTGCTGGCCTGGTCCCCCCCCAACTGCCCTCCCATGAAGGCCTGGGTCCCCCCCAACTGTTCTCCCCTGCTGGCCTGGTCGCCTCCAACTGCCCTTCTCTGCCAGCCTGGTTGCCCCTAACTACCCTCCCCTGCAGGCCTGATCCCTCCCAACTGCCCTTCTCTGCTGGCCTGGTTGCCCCTAACTACCCTCCCCTACAGGCCTGATCCCTCCCAACTGCCCTCCCCTGCTGACCTGATCGCCCACAAATGCCCTCCCCTGCTGGCCATTTTGTGTCCACATGGGGGCTGCCATCTTGTGTGTTGGAGTGATGCTCAATTTGCATATTACCTCTTTATTACATAGGATATAAATTATGTATTACACCTCAATAATTAGTTGATTAAAAATATTGCTTGAAATTTTACACTATTGTAATAAATAAAATTTCTGAAAAAATTGTAAGTTGCACTTTCTAACCCCAATGTTTTAAAAAACCATAAACTTTCCTAAAAATATATAAAACAAAGATATGCCAGGCACTTAAAACCCAAATGTAAAATACCTGCTACGACAATCCTCTCTGGAACCTGCATAATCACACTGGCATTCGGAACTCCTTCTTGGAATTCTTGTTCCAGGTCAGCATTTGGTGGTGCTACCTTTAATTTTTCCGGGACCCTCATTCGCTGACTAATACCTTCGGTGTATTCCATTTCATATTGAATTCGACTAATTTCCGCCATCTCGGCAGCAGTGGGAGAAGGAAATGCTACCCCACTCACTCTGTGGGCAAAAAAAAATTAAAGACAGTGTGATGAGTGTGAAAATGTTAGTTTTCTCTGCATTGTGAAGTTAGATGACAATACCTTATTGAAAGAGCAAAAAGGGACTTCTCATTTCTGAGTACTGAATACATACAAAAGAAAAATAAAAGGTGAAGAAAATGTTTTCTTTAACTTAATGCCTTCTCTCCCTTATCAGTTGAAACTGCATCTTGAAACTATTGTTTGGGAGCAAATTTAAAAAATTATTATATAATCACAACATAATGGACTCGTGTGTGTGTGTGTGTGTGTGTGCCTGTGCGCGCGCACACACATATACACACACACACTGTATAGATATGCATGCTGCTTATGACTCAAAAATGCCTGAAAGAAAACTTAAAATTAAAATTTCCTAATCAATTATTGGAGGAAAAGCTGCTGGGACTTTGCAAAAAGGAAATTTGAAATTGCTGTCATGCATGGAAAAAAAAAGATGAAAATCAGATTTATAAGGCTAATAAGATTAATTCTAAATGTACTAAAAAAGATGCAATCCCTTGAAAATCGCAAAATACAAATTAAAACTCCTCTTGCTGAATGTATATCTGATGACTGAGATGCAATGAATACCAAGATAGCATATGCACTAATAAATCCTTAGTGTATACATTCATTTTGAGGGATTCAAAGTTTCACATTAATTTGTATTTAACATCACATTTACATGTATATTATTTTAAAGCATGACATGCCTTTAAGGGGAAAGATGGTACAGATGCATTGAGTAACCTGAATTAAAGCAGGATCCATGCTCCAGGGAAATGCAGTAGAAAGAAAGTTGCCCCAAAATACAAAATGCTGATAAAAATGTAAAAGAGCATGGTTAGCCTATGGCAATTAGCTTTCAGGCCACTATTGCTCAAGCCTATTAATACCAGCTCAACTGAATAAAATGTCACTGACCTTCCTATTGGTGGGTCACAGGTTTTTCTTTTACTCATTTTTAATATAGTTAATACACGTCTATAATAGCTATTAAAATACTGCTACCCTGTAGTTCAGTTTACTTTACACAACAATTCCCCTACAGATCTGAATTTTTTTGGAGGTGTACATAACAACACGGACACTGCTTTTCCAGCTGTAAAAAAGAAAGAATAAAAATCAGTATTACAATAGTTCATTTCATAAGAAAAATATGAATAAAAGAAATATCTACTTAAAATAATTTTTGGATTTCTAGAGGTTTGGGGCTTGATCTGAGGAACAAATTTTCAAATCCCTCCTAAAAAAAGTTATTCTACATAGTTCAAAAATCATAAATATGGTGTAAAGTACAGTTACTATTTTATGATTTTGCCAACAGGATAAAGAAAAGCTAACCCAATGTATATACAAATGAGAAGTCAGATTAGTAAAAAAAACAAAAACACTTTGCTGTACAACTCTACTCATTACATTTTGAAGAAGAATCCTCTTCATTTTATTGACTAATGAAGAAACCACAAAGAGAATGTAAAAGGCAGAGGTAAATGTATTTCAAGCAGCTTTAATATTTGATGTATTAGTGTTTTCTTTCAAAAAAATTAACTTTGGAAACGAAATTATACTAAATTTTCAGCAAAAACATTAATCAAGGGCAATAAGATAGTAAGGACAGTATAAGTGCAAGTCAGAGCTGGGATATTTCTTAAGCTCCATGTCAGAGATGTATTACACACCTTAAACTCCACCTCACTGAGACGTTTAGGAGAGTTCTTAGAGGTTGCTCAACTGGTTAATTACGACTGCGGACTTGCTTTTTTATTGTTTACCCAAATGTATGAATTTGAAGGATCTGGCATGCAGATGTTTTAAAGGCTAAGAAAAGAGAGGTAAAAGAGAAAATCTTTACTCACAAATGTGTACCAACCACTACTTGCTATTTGGCACTATCTGCTTCTGTGCTTCATAGTAATCCTTTAACTTGCTTCAGTGCGCACGTGCTGGATGTAGAGCCCCTTTTGTCCCTGGGGGAGAAAAACAGGGGCTAATTGAGAAACTAGATGATACCACATTAGGAATTCATTTCTGGAAATTCTCCAAATCATAAAAGTCATCAAAGATGCACAGCCTTATATTTAAAAAACGCCACAAAATAAAGAAACACTGAAAAAGCTTACAACCAAAAATTTATTGATTGTTAGAGAGGTGAAGGGAGGGAGAAAGAGAAGTGGAAGAAAGAGGGAGGGAGACAGACAGACATGGATTCACTGCCTCCTGAAACATGCCCTGACCAGGAATGCAACCCGCCTCCTTTTGGTAAACAGGACGATGCTCTGGCCAACTGAGCCACCAGACAGGGTCCTACTGCCATTCATTAGTTAAGCAAGATAAAATAATAGACTCATTATTTCTGATTTGAATTTAGAAAAATGTAGCAGATGAAAAACATATATAAGTTAAAAAAATCTTAATACATATATATACATCTAAGTGTATATCTACATACATACACATATATATTAGGAAGTAACAAATGTAATAGCTAAATTTTACTTAGTATTTAATTCCATACATAACAATTACTCAGTATTTAATTTAAACCAATAATATGTGCATGCGGTACAAAGCATGTAAGAAAATACAGAGAAAATAAAGTGTTCACAGATCCTGTCCTGTATCACCACTCAGGTCCCCACAGACAATCTCTAAAATCAATTTTTGTGCATCATTCTAGATGAGATACTCATCCTATACTTGTGTGGATCAGAAGCACAGTAAATGCTTATATTTAGAAATAACACTAAAAAGATGTATCTCAAGAAAATTATAGTCTTGGGACATTAAAAACTGAAGTTAGCCCTAACCGGTTTGGCTCAGTGGATAGAGCTTCGGCCTGCGGACTCAAGGGTCCCAGGTTCGATTCCGGTCAAGGGCGTGTACCTTGGTTGCGGGCACATCCCCAGTAGGGGGTGTGCAGGAGGCAGCTGATCGATGTTTCTCTCTCATCGGTGTTTCTGACTCTCTATCGCTCTTCCTTCCTCTCTGTAAAAAATCAACAAAATATATTAAAAAAAAATAAAAATAAAATATATAAAAAAGAATTGAAGTTATAGAATAATAAACAAGACTCACAAATTGTAGAACATTATCTCCCTGAAATGTGCTATTCTCTACACTCCATTTACTGCATTTCAGTCTTATTAACTTTCCACTGGACATTCTATTCTATAGCAACAGCTCATCTTACGAGAATCTGAGTTGATCAAGTATTACAGACTTAGATCATAAAGGTGGACATGAAAAAGACAACTTCTGGAAAAAGCCAAATTACTCCTATAGCCAATCGGAGTTACTTAAAGAGTAAATGAAACTTTTCTACAAAGATTTAATGCTGAACTGTCCCAATTACTTGGGTTCTGCTATGTAACATAAATCAAAATCTAATTTTTTACTTTCCCTCATTAGACTATGACATTTTTGGTAATATATTTTGACAATAAAGAAACTTCTCATTTGGAATTAAGATATTAATTCTTGAAGTTTTCTCCCTTAGAATCTACTAGGCAACCAGTACTGATATCCTGTTATAAAACTAAGGACACAAAATTTCTCTCAGAATCACAGATGATCTTAGAGCTCTACTTTCTAAGCCCAGTGGTTCCCAAATATCAGTAATTTGCCAACTTCATGGTTTTACTCATATTCACACAGCACATTTACTCTTACACTAATCTTTCTTTAACCCAACTTTTTTAAAGGAAATTTTACATCAGTACCTTAAACCACAGTTTAAATACACGTAACAAAAACTATTATAAAAACCCTCAATCAGACACCACCCAGAGTCAAGTCAGTCACGTCCCACTCACAGAAAGTATCCCAATTCTGGCGCATAATGGTTCATGCTTGACTTTCTTATTTTCTATGTCAAAACACTGGGACCCAGAGAAAAAGTATAGGGAGTGACAGAAACAAATTGGGTCAAACTGATCATGGTTGCACACATTTATATAATTGTCTAATTACAAAAAAAAAAGGTCCAGTTCTTTATCACCCATTGTGTGGACCTAGTT
Organism: Myotis nattereri; assembly: GCF_964212035.1. Taxonomy (NCBI): domain Eukaryota; kingdom Metazoa; phylum Chordata; class Mammalia; order Chiroptera; family Vespertilionidae; genus Myotis; species Myotis nattereri. The sequence continues at coordinate 28,255,201 of NC_138082.1, read as the reverse complement.
CAAGGTTTTAATCTAGGTCACCTGTTTCAGTTCTCTTTCCAAGCAACTATCCTTAAAAGGATGTGTTTATTAGAAAGTCAGGGTGTAGCAATCCAAAATTAACTTTAGCTTAATAAAAATCACTGAAAACTTGGAAAAATATAAATAATCGAGTTTTAAAATACGGGTTTGAATCCACAGAAAACAACTTTGAACACCAGAAGGGAGCAGAGTACAGCCAAACTTCCTAGATCCTAAAAGGAGGCAGCCCTATCGCACAGGAAGGAATAGAACACACGATTTCCTTTTGGAAAGAACAGCAAAACCAATTCACACGCGGTTGAAACCAAAAAGATAGAAGCTGTCCCGCCCCCTCCCCCCCCCCCCCCAATTTAACTACATGGGGAAGAACTCCTAAGTACAGCTAAATGGTTCTAATTCTTTCCAAACCCATTTTCCTAAGGGATTTTGCTCTGGGATCTCATTAGCTAACGACACTGACACAGAAGCACATGCTTTTCATCCAGGAAGAGAAAACACAAGTTAACATTCGAACTGCAGTTAAAATTTCTCCACGGATGAGAGGCCTGGCAACAACCGGTTCTATATTTGGGAACCAAGAACAAGGGCCCCGGGCCTTTCTTATCTTCTGCAACTAAAAGGCGCCTCCGCTTCTGAGAGCCTCCTCCCCCCGGGAGAGGAGGCGCCTGGCCCCGCGGCTGTAGGACAGGGCTCGTCCCGCAGACCCGGGGCAGGGGCCAGGCTCGGCTCGGCTCGGCGCCGCCCCCCGCCCCCCGCCCCCCGCTCCCGGGAGGGAAGCCGTCGCAGGAGCAGCTCAGGCAGGTGCACCTGCCAACAAGGATGCTCCCAGGCTGGGCCCGCTGGGCCTCTCGCGCCGCACCCGGCTTTCAGCAAGGCCTTTCTTTTCCAACACGCACTTCCCACCAAGTCAAAAGAAAAACAACAGAAACTACTTTTCAAGACGGCAGGTGTCCGGTTCAAGGTCACATACTTAGAGATGCCAGCCAAGGCCCGGGCCGGAGAGAGGACGCCCAGCAAAGCGCCGGGTTCAAGCTCAGGACATCCCTAGTGTCTCCCCTCCTCTACCCCCGCCCCCGACACCCCCAAGCTATTTTCTAGACGGAAAAAAAGTCCAAATGTTTCGACCATGAGACGGCGACCTAGAAGGCGAAGAGGTTGCTCCAAACGTGTGCAGGGCAGTTTCCCCTCAGGGCCAGAAGGGGAGGCCAGCCTGAGAAGGCGGAAAGGTCGGGGTTGAGGGCGAGAAGCCCGGGGGTCGGGGGTCGGCACTCGGGCCGGGGAGGCACCCGGGTCGCACCGGGGCGAAGCGGGTCCCCCGGGCAGCCGGAGAACCGCGGCCTCGGCGCCGGGCTGCAGGTCCCGGGTCCGGAAGACGTCAGTACTCACCCCTGGGCCGGCTGGAGGGTCCCCGGCGAGGGCCGCCGCCCGCCGGCTCCCGGGGGCTCAGGTGGGCGCTCTCGGAGGCCGTTGGCCGAGCGCACGGAGGCGCCCGGGCAAAACACCGGCCGGAGCGGCCCGCAGCGGGCCGGCAGAAACGCGAGAACGGCCGGGGCTGGCCCCTCCCGGGACCCGTAGTGCGGGCAGCGCCGCGGTCACGTGACGCGGCGGCGCCTGCGGGCGGGGCCGTGACTCCGGGATCCCGTCCCGGGCGCGTTTCTGGCGCGGGCCGCGCACCAACCGCAGGGAACGACTTCTGACGGTAGGTGTTTGGTTCTCGCTTACATAGAGATCGCGATCTCTGAGAGCCGCATGTCCACAAGGAAACCTTCGGCACCAGTTAAACAACTACTTCTCCTGGGAATCTGCCGATGCCGCTAGTTCTGCAAGTGACTTTAAAAAAAAATTTATTTTATTGTTTAAAGTATTACAGATAGTGCATAGGTCTCCTTTTTTTCCCCATTGACCTTCCCCCGGCCTCCCCCCTCCCCCGTGTCTTGTGTCCATTGTTATGCTTATATGCATGCATACAATCCTTCGGTTGATCTCTTATCTGCCCTTCCCCCCCCCCCCCCCCACCATGCCCAATACTCCCCGGCCTTCCCCCTGTAATTTGACAGTCTGTTCAATGCTTCTCTGCCTCTGTATCTATCTTTTTGTTCATCAGGTTATAATGTTCTTTATTACCCATAAATGAGTGAGATCATGTGGTATTTTTCTTTCACTGACTGGCTTATTTCACTTAGCATAATGCTCTCCAGTTCCATCCATGCTGCTGCAGATGGTAAGAATTCCTTCTTTTTTACCGCAGTGTAGTATTCCATTGTGTAGATGTACCAGTTTTCTAATCCACTCATCTGCTGATGGGCACTTAGGCTGTTTCCAAATCTTGGCTATTGAAAATTGTGCTGCTGTGAACATAGGGGTGCATATATCCTTTCTGATTGTTGTTTCTGGTTTCTTGGGATATATTCCTAGAAATGGGATCACTGGGTCAAATGGCAGTTCCATTTTTAAATTTTTGAGGAAACACCATACTGTTTTCCACAGTGGCTGCACCAGTCTGCATTCCCACCAGCAGTGAAGGAGGTGTAAGTGACCTTTTAAAAATTAAATTTATTTGGGGTGACCTTGGTTAATAACATTACATAGATTTTAAGTGTTCAGTTCTATAATCCATTGTCTGTATATGGCATCCTGTGCCCAGTTTTCCGTCACCATATGTTTGACCCCCCTTTACCCTTCCTTACCTCCGCCCCCTTTCTCCTGTTAATCACCATCCTGCAGGTGATTCTTAAACACTTTAAGGTTGATGACTGTTTAGGTTCCTGAACTCTCAGACGCCTTCCCTGACAGTGACCTTGGTTTGACGGGCTCCCCGAATCTGTCAAGATGAGAATCCCGGAGGACTTAGGTTTCATTGTAGTGAGCCTTTGTTAAGCTTCAGAGACCTCCCTCTGGATCTAACCATCTTTCCTTTCGCGGGAAAAACCAGTACCTTGTCCACCAACATCGGGACGGACTGACGCCAAATGGCGGAATACTTTGTATGCCTGGACTTGAGCCCAACAAAGACCTACTTGAGTCTGTATTTCCCTAGAATTGAAGATATTCCAGAGATGTTACCATTGAGCAAAATAATGTGGGAGGCCCTCTGAGAATGGCAGTCTTGGGCCCCTTCATAGCAATGGCAAGGCATTCCTCTTTAAGAGATTTATTTTAGGACTGATTGGACTTTCCAAACCAACGTTTTTTTGGAGGCAGAAAGAGACCAAGGTGGATGAGCCATCTATAACCAAACCTTCAGGAAGGAGGGCCCTGCTGCTTCCACCACTACCCTTTCACCTTTTAATTAATTGCAGTTTGCTTTTTACTCCTGTCCCCTACCCCCCAAGAAAATGAACTTTTAAATGAAGACTGTGTGGTTGAAAAAAAAAAGGATTCTATGGAAAGTAACCTCTGATCATAAGTTCCTAACAGGGCAGGTCACGGTGAGTAGTGATTCCCCAGGCACATAACTTTCAGCAAGAGGTCTGTCCTCTTCTTAAGCCAGCCCTGTGCATTGTTTTTGTGCATCTAGGTTAACACACCTTTGAAATCAGGGAAACCACCTTCAAGAAAGCAGGGGATCTTTTTAACTATCCTGTAGTCCAATCCCACATCCATGCCATTCTCCTTAGTTCCCTCCTTCATTTCAAATGCATAAAAGAAGCTGCAAACTGCTATTTTCCAGAGCATTTGAGATCTTGCTCTCTGACATATATTTGGCTCAAATAAACTCAGGACATTCCTTATGTAATTCAATTACCAATCCAAAGCCTTCTCCTTTAATCCTGATCACCCTTAATCTTCCTGAATCGTTTAATTCCATTAACGAGACTGAATATGATATGTGAAAGCATCTAACATTGATGGTAGAATTTCAAAAACAAAAAACACCCCCCCAAAAGGCATATTTATCTCCCTTCCCTGGAAACTCGGCTGCCTTGTGTTTTGTGAAAAGAGCTTCATTCTGGGAGGCCATTCCTATTTACAGTTCAGTTCGTCATAGACTTTCGACCACATTGCCTCAGATCTTTTGTGGGAAAAGGTGGCATAAAAATCTAAATAGGTTACATTCATTTAGTCTCATCTGGTTGCACTAGTTCTAGCCCAAGTGTCCCTTTGCAGCTTTGGTCCCAAAAGGATTTCAAACTCAAACTTCTTCCTCATCTCAATCCCGATAATGTTCTCCTGAATTTTCCTTTTTCAGTTCATCTCAGTCACCAGGGTTCAGACTTCCGAAGTCATCTTTCACTGCCTCCTAAGTCTCCGTCTTTAAAGTCCCTCAGTGCCAGCTGTCCGCTCGCTCTGCACTTGTTCCCATTGCTAGACTCAACTGATACATTACCCTTTTAACGACTCCCCCTCTTCAATCTTCATCTTCCTCTAATTCATCCGAGACATTGGATCCATGAAGAACCGAGTTTTACAAATTGTGACATGAAATATGTACAGCATGTCCATAATAAAACTTAATGAAGTGTCCATCAATTGGGGATTCATTGACTTACGTAGTAAATCCATGCAAATAATGATTAGTTCTTGTTTATAGATATGAAAATGTGTCCACAGTGTGTTAACTTCTGTATTGTCTATTGTTTTGACAGTGAGCATATATTTTAAAATTTAAAAAAATATATTTTCACTTGGAAAAAATAAGACCAGATATAATTTTAAATTTTATTATTAGACAATACAATAAAATTATATTTTTGCTATAATTACAGAAATATTAGTACATTACAATATTATAATATTGTCAAGATATATAAAATATTCAATATATTTTAAATATATTTCATTTGGTTATAGAGTGAATATTAAATTAAGTTTTGAAGCAGTAAGTTACATTTGATGCATAGAAAAATCTTTGTAAGTTAAATTAGCAATAAACTCAAATTTAGTATTATTGTAATTCTTTTTATAAATAAGTTACTTAATAATATTTACCTTGCAAAACGAGAGACCTCTGAGCAAACTGTGAAATTCCAAAGGTGAAGCCCCAAATTTAAAAGAAACAAGTTATTTTACATTTTATCTGCAAAGTTAAATCTTCATAACTTTAAAAACTCCTCAGATTATAAAGCTACTACTGTAGAAAGTAATGCACATGAGCTGTGTTTCAATGCTCAGTCTTAGAAGTATATTTGAGCAACTTAGTATGGCTTCATTGGAATTTAGCATTACTCGTCTTCCTCAGAAGTTAAACACTGATGAGAGGGCAAGAGAAGATAGAGGCTGGGGGACACGCGGAGGCCAGTTATTTGGCATTCTCATTTAAGTGTAAAAATGGCTTGACAGCAGTCATTTGAGCAGTGGAGGATGCGGACCATGGTCACAGTCTGTGCTGTCCTCTGGGGCCACATCTTCACTTCCAAAGCAATTGAGATTGAAGCAACAAAACCAGAATTTAAGTATCAGCACCAACTCCACCTAGGTGGGGCAAGAAACATATTCAGGGCTTTTTCTTAGGTTGCCTGACTTCTGAGACTCATCAAATAGTGCTACCATCAAGTATAAATGGTTTTAAATGTCTTGCAGGTCTTTGTTTTCTTTATATTGTCCAGACGTTGGCTTCTGTGATGCCTAGGAAAAGCCAGAAGCCCTGGGTTCCCCCTGGGCATAGATCTTATTTTTGAACCTTTTTTGAGGTCTGCTGAATTACCATGAAATATTAGGACAGAGGTAAAGAACGAAAAGGGGGAAAAACAACTCAGATATGTAGGATTCCTAACAGAAACAGTAAATTACCTTTTCTGGGATATTAGGAATAAAACAAATATATATATATAATTTTCCCCTATTAGTGTTTCTGTAATTTAGCACAGTGCCTGAGTATGGCTTGGCACTGAATAAAATGCTTATTAAGTTGAATTTAGTAACCCTGGGAATGTATCAGCACACTGAAAAGCAAGTTTTATGACACAGCTGCCAAGCTATACAATTTGTACATTAATATTTTTACACAGTGGACTCTCTCAATATAGTTTGAAAGAATATGTAATATTAAAAAACATGTTTTTACCAAAGAAGAATTAGAGAAGTAACAAAGGAATCTCAAAATATCCAAATTAAATGGAATATTTAGAGCAAAGGAAAAATCTTCTGAGCCTGATAATCTAACTAATGCCTTACGTTTTTTCATGGATTACTGAACTACTCAATTATATGCACTAACATTTATAGGAATGGGGATAAAGTACAAATCTAAGTAGTTTTCTTGTTATTTTTGTGGTTGTGCTGGTAAAAGTCAAAATTTAGACACATTTTAGAGTATGTGTGTAAAAAATATTCTATTAAAATTAAGTCACTAAAGTTAAAAATTGTACCTACTTGGAACACAAACAGGCTATATTGCTACAACGGACAAACAAAATTCAATGGACAAACAAAAAGACCTTAAAAATACAAAACAAAACCACACAGTGTTTCCACAGCTATTGAGACTCCATTTAGGGAACCCCCCTTTGGCCCTAGTGCTGGGGATATTTGAAAGAGCCCTAGGAAATCTGTGCGCCTCAGTTTAATCTGGTTCCCTCAAGCCTGAGGTTCATTAACAGATCTGAAAGTCCAGTTCCATCAGTGAAGCCTCATAATCCATTCACCCCCATCTCCTCTACTTAGCATCTAAAAGTCTTAGGAAATAGGTGGAGCAATCTAAAACTGATAGAGCCTCCCTGAGTCTCAAAGACTGGAATAGAAGGGGGCAAATCTTGGGAATTTAGTGGACCAAATATAGCTCTTCACTTGTCACATCAAACTTTATACAGTCACCATTTAGATAGTGCATTGGATACAAATGGAATACAATTTCAGTGATATTTTGTGAAAGCTCTGCTGCCTTACCATAGGGAACTTTGAAACACAGATGTAGAGACCAGGATCACAGAGCTAACTTAAAGTAAGTGCTTTGTTGTGTGGAGAAACGAATAGAAACTGTGTACCAAGCCATCATAGAGCGATATTGTTTGGTTAGAGAGAAAAAAAAAACACTTAAATGCATTTAAATACTTAAATAACCAATAAATGCATCATTACTTGATTATTGAAGATGAAAAATAACAGTTCTATTTTCATTGATTTCTTCATTGTCTTTTCTTCATACACACCCGACAGCGACTTATGATCTTTTCTAACTCCCCAGCTTTCACAGTTGATGGAATAGGTTTTCTGAAAATAAATAAGAAAGAAAAGAAAAGACAAATATCATCAATTTGTAGATAAAAAGGAAATGCTTGTTGGGTTTGAGTTTTATCAATGCGTGTTATATCTCACCTAAACTTTATTATAGAAGGTATATTTCTGAAAATGTATATATATATATATATGTAGACATTTTATGATTTTAGTTGTATTTTGGTAGCACAGAGGAAACATACAGATCATCTTTTTATAATGAAAACTACACCTACTTTTTAAATAGCCTGTCTTAAAACTCATCCGATAATATAAATTAAAATTAGCAGATCATTTAATGGTTTTATTCAGTAATTTACTATCAATCTATATCTAAATATTAACCAGTTAACTTCCACGCGTCCAAAACAGAAACCATCCCCACATCTTTTTATGCTATAGATGCTTATGGTGTACTGAGGGTTAAATACATCTAGTGATGCCTTTGTTGGCACAGTAGTACAAAACCATGGCTTTCCGTTGCTTCTTATAAACTAGAAGTGCCAGGCTAAACAGGATTTCATTGGTATGCGAACTTTTAAAAAGTAATCACACAGGTAATCAAAATCTAACAATGGCAACCTTTTAATAGTTCTGCAGTTGAGTCATTAGATTAAATTCAATTTTGAATAATTACCTGAACATTCTTTTTGGGTTTAATGAAGCCAACCAGAAACTGTAGGAATTTGAATAGTAGTTGCATGTTCCTCTTCCATGACATTCTATGAATGGACTGGCTCGGAATTCTTCCAGGCAGGATCCCGGGGATGCCAGTGCTTGCCCAGAGCCCTCAGAACCTGCGCTTGTGAACTATTACAATGTAAATATCAGAATAAGAATTCTGTGCATGGTGTTGAAATTTTTAGTGCCATACATATATGGCATCTTGTCTTCTATTACTACATATGTATATAGTAACAGAAGACAAGAAAAAAAGCATGAATTTAGCTTCTTACGCTTTTTTGCTCAGATTTGCTAGCATTCCATTTACTTGCCATGTTGAACTATAGTCATCAAAAAGAAAGTAAAAACTTTCTTTTGCCTAGAATGCTCTTTTTCCCCAGGTGTGACTGGTTCTTTTCCTGTCATTCAGAGGTCTGTTTAAATATAATTTCCGGAGGCTTTCTTTGATGTCATTCCTCTCACATTCTCTCCCTTTGTCTTGCCTTATGTCCTTCATAGTACCATCTACCGTCTGTGCTCATTACTGTTGTTGCTGTGTCTTCCTGTTTATTGTCGACCTTCTCCACTAGGATAGAAGCTCCACGAGAGCAGGAACTTTGGTTCTCTGCAGGGATCTTTAGGACCTAGACCATTCATAGCATATGGTAGGGGCTGATGTTTGAAACAATGGACATTTGTGAGTAAAGAAGGGGGAATAGTGTCTTATAAATGATGCTGTACAGAATATGAATAACCACTAACTACAGTGTATAGCAGTCAGACTCACAGATGGTCAGTTCATAGATTTCTTCATTTAGCACTTATATCAGGGGAATTTTTCTTTAAAAGGCGATTTCTCTTAGTTCCCATCTTCATATGTATGCCAAAGGAAAAAGTATAAGGCATAAAGATTTTGGGACAGACAGATTTAGGTGCAAATCCTAGTTGTACTACTTACTTATTGTGGGACCTTGGGAAATTATTCCTTTTTTTTAAATGTAAGCTGTAGATGATAGAAACTATCTTGCAGAATTTTCATAAGTATTATGGAGTATGTATATAAAATATGTACTACATTTTTAAAAATAGACATTTTATTACCAATATTGTAGTTACTGTTCACCTAAATGTCTTATTTAGAATTTGTGGGTAATCTCCTGAGAAGTTTTTTCAAATGCTCCATTTTTTACCAAAGAAACAACTTACTGGTTTTTAAAAAGAGAGTATATTTTCATATTTATAAGCAAATGTTCATGACATATTATATGAATTGATGACAGTCACATTTGGGGGGCATTTAGGATTTCATAGGCAGTTTTTACTATGAATTTGCTGTCCCTTTTTCCTTACCATGATGAAAGAAAATCCTGTCCAGAGAGAAATCCAGTCATGGGGACATGCGGGAATGTCTGTGGTTTGGCTGTGAATGGCTATGGCAATTGCAGGACCTTCACAGACAGTGCATCTGTAACATGAAACAAAGAATGTGGTGGCATCGCCACTTTTTGCACTATGATGTGCTGTCTACAGTGTGATTACAAATGGAGTAATTTACCTGGTTTTATCACAAAACTAAAGGATTAAATTTTTACCTGCTAATATAAGGCTGCAGGGCCCTGCCAGTAATTGGAGCCATGTCCATTGGCATCGGAGCTGGTGTTGACAGCCAGTATGAATAATCATTTCGAGATGCGAAATTACATACATCATTGATGTTACAGAATAGGAATGGCATTGTGGTAAATCGCTGTAGGCAGCTTCCAAGAGTTCCTAATAAAACATCAGACTAGGTATCACTTTCAGTAGCATTAAAACTATTTTGAATATTGTTACTAGGTAGAGATGAATTAAAACATAATCAATGCAAAAACTGAAGAAAGACAACACTAAAGAGTTATAACTGCTGAGGGGTGGGAGCGGCTGGGGAGAGGTAAATGGGGGAAAACGGAGACTTACCAGGTATGTAATACATTAAGCAATAAAGAATTTTTTTAAAAAGTTGTAACACGGAAGAGTTATATGACAAAATGTGTTATATAAGTTTAAAAAATGATAGAAATTAAAGATTCAGTGGGTAAACGAATCCACTTTCTCCTTCCATAATATTTCCCGTGGCTCTTTCTAATCAGTCTAGTATTTGAGGACTGGTAGAGGTTAGTTAGTTTTTGCTTCAAAGTATTCCTAGTTCTTGATATGTACATAATAGCTAATAGCCAGATAAAGCTTTAGAAAAGATGTTGCTTTTAATATTAAAAAAGTGATTTAAGTGAAAATTGTGTTTGTTGAACAGGACAAGCTATATTGGCATTTAAGAGCAAGGCTCCTGGCTTTGAGTTCAAGATGACGGAGTAGCACTCAGCAGGTATGGCTCAGTGGTAGAGAGTCAACCTATGAACCAGGAGAAATCGTGGTTCAATTTCTGGTCTGGGCACATGCCTGGGTTGCAGGCTTGATCCCTAGTAGGTGGCATGCAGGAGGCAGCCGATCAATGATTCTCTCTCATTATTGATGTTTCTATCTCTCTCTCCCTCTCCCTTCTTCTCTGAAATCAATAAAAATATATATATATATAAAAGATGACGGAAGTTCCTGAGTTCACCTCCTCTCACTGACACCAAAACAACAACTACATATAGAACAGCTATCTCTGAGAACAACCTGAAAACTAGCAGAACAGATTTTCTACAACTACTGATATTTTTAAAAAGCCACATTGAAATGGATAGGAGGGGTGGAGACTAAGTCTACTCAGGACTTACCCTATCCTCCACTCCCCATGTGGTGGTGACTCACAAGTGGGAGGGAAATCACAACCACAGAGATCTTCCCCAAAGAGCTAGGGGTCCAAGCCCTAGCCTGGGAGACCTAAACCAGGAAGAGGAACCCCTATAACATCTGGCTTTGAAAACTAGCAGGGTTTATATCTGGGAGAGCCAAAGGGAAACCCAGGTTGTGCTCTTTCTGAGTCCTGGCACAGAGGAGCAGATTGAAAAGCACGTAGGTCATATGTGAAGGTGAAACATTGAACTAGTTCAGGGCGTGTGCTGTAGCAACAGGAATCTGTTAGAACTTTCTCCTGAGTCAGGTGCTGGCAGGCGCCATTCCCCTCTCCCCTTTCTTTAACCTAGCAGGTGCCATTTTTGACACACTACATTAACTTCTCGAACACTATTCACCCCACCCTGGCGTTTCCCTGAGGACCCACCCAGGTTAGCACTCATCCAAAGAGGCTCCTGCCCTGCCACACCCCATGGGTGCTTATCTGAAGAAAATGAAACACTAATTCAAAAGGATATATGTAGCCCCATGTTCACTGCAGCATTATTTATAATAGCCAAGATATGGAAGTAACCTAGATGTTCATCAATAGATGAATAAAGAAGAAATATATGTTCACACACACACGCCAGAATATTAGCTATGAAAAAGAATGAAATCTTGCCCTTTGTGACAATATGGATAAGTGAAATAAATCAGAGAAAGACAAATACTTTATGTATGGAATCTACAAAACTAAACAAATGAAGAAAACAAATAAACTCAGGTACAGAAAAACTAATTGTTGCCAGAGGTTTGGATGATGGTGGTATGGGCAAAAAGGTGAAGGGGATTAAGAGGTGCAAACGTATAAAGTCACAGGATGTAAAGTACAGCGTACGGAATACAGTCAGTATCACAATAACTGTATGATGACGGATGGATAATGGACTTTGTGGTGATCACTTTGTAAGGTATATAAATATGAAATCTCACTATGTTGTATACCTGAAACTAATACTAATGTATGTCAACTACAATTAAAAAGCTTTACATTCTAGAATAAACATTAGATATTAGGCCTATGTTTTGTTTACTCTCTTTAAAAAGTACTGTAACATACCCAAGGTACTTCAGAGCGAAGCACCACACACCATAAAAATTTACAATCTGTATTTGGAACAGTGAGTGGGAACTTGGACTGGGACATTACCCAGGTCTTGTCCATAAGCTTGTTCATTTCCTTGTATGAAAAGGAGAGAGAACCCACTATAGAGTGGCTCTGTTCCTTCTGGACAGGAAGGAGTTGCTGTGGTCTGACTATGGCGGGTGAAAATGAAGCCTCTCATCGTTGTCCTGGTTGCAGGTGGTCCGATGTCACCACGTATCCCCTTCAAACCTGGCCGTCCATCGAATCCAGGTGGTCCTTCAAGAAACACATTATACATGTTGCAACACAAACAACCTCAAACTTATTCCAAAGTACTAATTTAAATGTTTGTATATATCTGATAAGCCCCAAATATAGAAAGGAGCCACAGAATAGTGGCTTATAAAATGGTCAAACAATATTATTAAATGCTTGAATAATGTCACACAATGCCTGTTATAGATACTGCATAATGTACATACATTGTATGTTACAAATACAATGCCTGTGTATATCTTATGGGTGTTCTGAGATCAGGTCTTGTTCTGCTTTGTATTTCCCTGTGGTGCCTAGCACAGTGGTCTGCCTCTGGTAGGTCTTATGTACATCTTTTATGCATAAATCAGTGTATCCTACAATGGAAATAAGAAGTTAAATATCTATGCTTTGAAAATCTATTCAAGAAGATAAGTTACATAGATTTTTTTCATAAATTCAATAAACATGGAAAACATTGACAGTTCCTTCCAAAGGTGCAAACTTCAAGAATGTTTTTGATCAATTAGTAAGGCAAGTAAAAACAGAAGACTTTTTGTTCTGTGATAAGAGTTTATTTATATGAATTAAAACAAGAATACTTTTTTTACTTTGTAAATTTTCTCTGCATTTGAGTAAGCTAATTAATACACCTTTGTCACTATCCATTTTTCTCATTCCTCCTGTTCTCCCTTTCTTCATCAAATACCCACTCTTTATGATACTTGCAGAGGCTAGCCACCCCCATCTCCCCTGATCCATTTCTGCTGCCTCTGCACCCCGACCCTCTACCCCAACCTGATCTGGGTAATGGTTCTTTAGAATTCTAAGGACATGCAGAGCCAGCAGACAGACACTGGGATTTTTGGCCCTAGTGAGTCAAGGGAGGTATTGTTCCCCATAAACAACCAGGCCATAGAGTCAGGCAGTGTCCTAGTTTAGTCCTAATTCTAAGTCAATACTTTTCACAAGAATTTGGTAAAGCCCCAATATTATATATTTTTTTCAGTCTCCTCACTCTTATCTTCAGGGTCCATGGGTCAGTCTTTGAAATTAAAAAATAGGCCATATCCAAATTCTTAAAAGTTGTCTTGAAAAGTCAGATTGCCATTGTTTTAAATATATCAGATAGAGAAGGTATCTTCACTGTTCCTAGTGTCTACCCTCTTTTGCAGGGGGCTATCCCTGGCTCAAACAGAAGATCCCTTCAGGTCTCTGCACAGGAATTGTGAAGTGATTAGCTGAGCATGACAAGGAACTCAAGTGAGTGATTATGCAAATCAGCATGATCTGAGGATATTCTGCATTTCCACGAAAGTCCAAGGCTTTCCATTTAGACCAATGCTGTTTGACTCTTGGATCCCTTTCTCATTCTTAGGAGGTCTTTGGTAGCATTAGGACCAACTATGTCTGCTTCAGTGGTTCCCAACCTTTTTTGGCCATGCCCACCTAAGCATCCCTAAAATCCTGATGCCCCCACCCCCGTGACATATAATTCTTACTATTCAAAAAGTGAATAATTATTTATGTGGAGGAAGCCTAAATGATCATCAACTTGGTCTAAACAAGCTTCCAAAGAACATGGCATCCATGAAAGAGAAAAAAGAAAGAAAGGACAGTTGAAATACTGAGGAAGAAATCTCTAAGAAATTGTTAAAAAAGAATAGTAATATGAAGTGATATGAAAAAATAGCAAATAAAGTTTCAAAACATCGAGAACTGGAATGCATAAATATGTCACAATATATATTTATATACTGTATAAACATATAAGGCCCCTAGAACCATAAGAAATGCCAAAAATTCACTGTTAATAACTCATTCTCAAATTGCCCCCTTCAAAAATCAAGTTGCCCCCCTGTGGGGTGTGTGCCCCACATTGGGAACCACCAGTCTACTTGCTAATCATTCTCAGTACAATCTGTACTAGAGTACCTTTGCTCTTGCTGTGGTCCCATTCTGAAAGAACTATCTTGGTCAGTAAACTTTTTTTAATTAATAGAATTATTAGTATGACTTTTTTTTTTTTTTACCAATTTAAAAAACACATTTGAAGGAAAGTCAAATAAATAGTGCTCTAATGTACACTCATGACAATACTAAATTATGAGTCATTATGAAATTGATGTAGTTAACATTAGCATATTTGAATTTTTAAAGGTTTAAATATCCAGTCTTTATAACCTTATTATAATAGATCTGGGCATATAATTGGGAAATCACATTTAGAATTTTTTCTTATTTTAACAAAGGCAGCAATCCTAAAATATAAGATTTGGACAGTAGGTAGTTTGTAGGAGGTGCTTTTGAAACTTTTGCAGAAGGTAAATTTTGACCCAGGTGAACATATAGCTTATGTTCAGACTTAAATATTTAAGAAGCTTTTTCCCCCCTCAGAGTTATTGAGTTGTAGTCAAGAATGGCATAGTTAACACATGGCTTTCCTAAGTAAGCATACCGAGTTGCTCTTCTATTTATATCAAGGTAATATTTCTCTACTTGTATAACACTCCCATAAGTAGATATTATTAACCAAGTACTCCTGTAAATTAAAAACAGCACTGGCCTTTATGAAAATGGAATTAGTACTTCATGAGGACTAAATGTCCTCAAACTAATTTGGTGAATATTTGTCTAGTTAGGAGGTAGGAAACCTGGTGTGTTCCAGTAACTCTCGCTTTTCATCTCCCAAATGAGTGTTCTGCTGCTGGTGTTTAGTCTAATTTGAACAGCACACACTGAAAGATCTAGATTATTATTGTGGTCACATATTCAAGTAAGACTTCTCTGTCTATTGAAAGAGCTCTCTGGCAAAGGCAATAAGCCAGCCGTTTACCTTGCTCTCCTTTAGAACCTTTGCTGCCTTTTTCTCCAGTTGGTCCAGGAGTTCCAGGTTTTCCATCCTTGCCTGGTTTACCTCTTGGCCCACAGGGTCCTACACATAAAACAACAACAACAAAAAACAAAACAAAACAAAAAAACCAACATCGTATTGAATAGTTCATACAGGATAAAAGGTAGGGTGGTGTGCCATCCAGTTTATCTGGGATGCCCCAGTAGTGTAAGTGCTGCAAGCTGAGCAGAAGCTAAGCCTTGTGTAAACTGGGACAGTTGGTCATCCAATTTGTTACACCCTCATTCCCAGGAAAAAAAGGCCCCTTAGAAATGAACTAGGAGTTTATGAAATGCAGCATTTTAAAACTGCTGCCATTTTAATTTATTCTGTTCCAGAATTCACTATGCCCTTGTACTGATCAAAGTAATATGTCATCTCCCAGGTGATTCAAGCAAACTTAGAACATAATTCTATTCAGAAGACTATCACAATATGCTGAACCTATATAAAGGGGTTAGTTCAATTTTCATACACTAACACTAGTATTTTGAAAAGCTTTCATAAGATTAACCTTACATTTATATTTACTACTTTTCCAAGTGCTGTACAAAGCATTAGAAATGTACCAATACATAGAAGTCAGGTTTATTCAGGCAATCAGAAATAGAGCTCTAAGACTAACAGTTGTCAGAGAAGACAGAATACTTTTACATTAATTAAAAAACAACATCCCTAAGTGCCCTAGAGTGTACTTACTCAAGTTTACACCGTGCACAACAGCTTTCAATAGACTCAAAAGGCTTTGTATTTGCTGGTCAAGACTAACATGAGCTCAAATTTGAAACCGATTATAAAAATCACTACAGTGTGTAACATTTCCTGTGAAGCATCGTTTGCTAGTTCAACTACTTCCTAGTGATCCAAGTCAATGCTTCCAGTCCCACACCTGGGATTCCCGGTGGCCCTGGTGGCCCAGGCTCTCCTGGCATCCCTGGTCCTCCAGCTCGGCCCGGTGGCCCTGGACTTCCTGGAAGGGAGATGATCTTAACTGTGCCAGGGTCTCCACGTGCACCTATTGACATGAACATAAGAAGACGATGGCTTTATTGATGAGCTACCCTTTCTTCATGGAGAGCAATATTAAGGCAGTAATATTTACCTTGTGGCCCTTTTGGCCCAGGTGGCCCTGGAGGTCCAATTTCTCCTGGAAATCCTGGATTACCCTTCTCTCCTTAAAACAAAGGGAGGGGGGTGGGGAAATGTGATTCCTCTTTTTTTAAATTTAATTTTTTAAAATTAATTTATTTTTTTATTGATTAAGGTATTACATATGTGTCCTTATCTCTCCATTGCCCCCCACTCATGCCCTCACCCGCTGTTGTCTGTGTCCATTGGTTAGGTTCATATGAATGTGTGATTCCTCTTAGAACAGTGGGTTTCCTAGCTAGATACCGGAAATTGTGACTGGAAGTTATAAACTCTATGACAGCCTGTAACAATGATATTCACATGGGTTTTGGCATTTCATTTGGACCCAATGTTTAATATCTATTGAAAAGTATATTCTAGAAGTAAGCATTAAGGTTTTGTATTTTAGCATTGAAGGGGGGGGGAGTTTCTAAGAGTTCACTAAGTTCAGAAAGCAATTCAATGTAATATTTAAGGTAAAATACAAAGTGACATTGAATCCGATTTCTAAATAAAAAAAAGTGTAAACTCAGTAGTGCCAGATGATAGATGGTCTTATTATGAAATATGAGGGTGATTAAATATTTCATGGACCATACACACTTTAACAGCTGATAGCTCAGTTTTGAAAATGAGGTGTATTTTAATAAACACTGCCTTTATAATTATTCAAAGTGTGTGTATACATTTATTGGGATACCCTATATTTAATAAGAGAACTGGATTTCATGAATCTCCCCTCTAAATACCTCTAAATATCTCCCCAGAATGTTTCTTTAGTGAGGCTTTTATGTAAGTTTTCAATCCTTAGATATTCCTGTTGTAAGACTGGGGAAGTGACAGGTGGCACACATGTTTCCAGGCTGCTTGCCAGTACTCACCCACCCAGTGTCTAATGAGACTCATCAGAATCACTTGCTTTGACTTATTCTTAGCTAATGTGCTCCTTGTGGAGTCAGTGATTGAAAACATGAACAAGGTTCTCTTTGAACTTCTTAGTCCTGGAAAAAGTCTTCTTTTGTGATAATGTGGCTGTATTCACTTTGGCTACACTTATTATTTAGCATCTTACAGTCTAGAATAGATTCCCTGCCATACACAAAATAATAATGGGATTTAGCCAGCGAAGACAACAAATCCCATAGTCAAAAACTTACTTAAGGTGACAGCACCCTTATGGAAGATTGGAGGATTTCTAAAATCTGAAGCTTATATTTCTGGGGATGAACATTTTAAACATAAAAATCCTCAAAGTATAGGTTTTTTTCTGATTAAAAACATAATATATGTGCTCCATAAAAAAAATGCTAAAACCTACATATAAAAATGTACTTACCCTCCCCGACTAATAAACAGTTTGATGAATATTCTTTTAGATTTTCAGCTTTTAAACTTGTAACACATGCACAAGGTAAAAGAAATAACCCAAGCAATGCTGTTGCTATGAATGTTAGGTCCCCAGCCCCCAACTCTCACACATTAGTACACTCGAAGGTAACCAACCACTTTAAACTGTTTCTGTTTAGGTTTCCTATAGTTTCCACCTTTAAGGTATGGTTTTAATTTTTAAGTCCTCTTCTTCACTAACACTGAGGTCTTTTTTATTAAATCCTAACTGTCTGGGATAACTGTGGGAGTTCAGTAAACATGTGTGTGACCTACACTGTGAATCTCAGTCACTGTATTTGCATCCAAAGAGCAGTGCACAAAACAGTACCTTTCATGCCTGGAAATCCTTGGAACCCAGGGTCACCTCTGGGCCCTGGCAGACCTGGAATACCGGGGGCTCCCTATATTTCAAATAAAAGAGAGAAGAACCACAGACAAATTTTAAAAATCACAACATTCAAAGAAAATGGGATGTAAATAGGATAGAATATGATAGGTAAGAATGAGCTGAGGTGAAGAGACATCATTTTAACTTTGCAATCACTGTTTCACCTTCTATAATTCCTCCGCCACCTACATATCTCCTTAAGACTATCGTTTTCAATAATAATAACTTAAAAAAAGAAATAAAAGGTAACCTTAAGCCCAAGACAAACATAACCTCCGATACTCATGAATGCGGTGTGACTATTGGATCCAATTGGATAGGAAGAGCAGGCACCAGACTGCTAGAATAAAAATGATAATTTGTATTTGTAATTCTTGTGAAGACAAGCTGTTGAATTGTAGCACCCATCGTCATTCTAACTAAGCCAGCAGAGTTATAAATTGGTCAGAGTGGTAGAAACAGTGTCCAAAGATGGGAGCATGAAGGCGTGGTTAGGGCAGTTCTGACATACACTTTGGACAAGGATGCAATGATCTGCCCGGGAGGAGATGCTCCCTCCAAATGAGGCTTTACACGAATTGCTCTTGCAGCCATGAGGTGCCCAAGCAAAGACATAGGAGGGGAGGGGCGAATAGGGCTTCCAAAAAGAGCCATATGTCAGACTGTATGTTAAATCTACTCTACAGGGTTCATGTGAATGAGACAGCATGTGATTACTTGAAAACAGTGGACATGAAAAATGCCAAGAACAACAAGACTGCCCTTTGAGCCAACTGTCATTGGAGCAAGAAGGCCAAACGAAGAAGCAGTCCTATTGCTTGGATAAGGCCATGCGAGGTTAAAAAAAGGAGGGAGAGCAGACAGAACCATCTGAGCCAGGACTCCCAGGCTTCTGAGGTCTGGCAGAGGTAACCAGGGAGGAGCGCCCGGTGTCAGGCCCAGGCTTGGTGGGAGGTGAGCTCTTCCAGGCAAGGAGAAAGCTGGTGAAGGCAGCCCGCCAGTTTAGACCTCCATCAGGAAGAATTACCTTTCGAGTGCCAGTGTGGAAGCCTAGATCGTGGAACCCCCAGAAGGTTTGAGAGAGATCACATTTCCAAACCAGACTTTCCACATCCCAGTGTCCTGGGGAGAACTTTTGATGTGATCACAGGGTCAGTGTTTGCCACTTTCAAAGAATCATGAAGAACACGAGGATACTCAGACTGAAGAAGGGCAAATATCTCACTTTTCAAATAAAAAAGAAAGGTTTTAAAAGGGTAGATTTTGGAAGCCAAATACCAAGAGATCTTAAGAGAGCAGCACGATTCCTGACCCAGAACATCTATGACAGAACTCTGATTCCTCATCAGTCTCCAAGAATTTGATGTAAACAGAGGAATCAGAAAGCTAGGAAGAGGGCTGAGGTGTTGAGTGATAGGCTGAGTCGAGAGATAGTACTAGGCTGGGAGATGAGCCTAAATGAACAAAATGACATCTAAGCCCTAACCGGTTTGGCTCAGTGGATAGAGCGTCGGCCTGCGGACTGAAGGATCCCAGGTTCGATTCCAGTCAAGGGCACGTACCTTGGTTGCGGGCACATACCCAGTAGGGAGTGTGCAGGAGGCAGCTGATCGATGTTTCTCTCTCTCATCGATGTTTCTGACTCTCTATCCCTCTCCCTTCCTCTCTGTAAAAAGTCAATAAAATATATTTTAAAAAAAAATGACATCTAAGAAAGGTAAATGTGAAAGTCCCACATTTAAGTCTCAACTAAACATGCAGGACAAGAACTAATGGAGAAAGCTTAGCAGTTCACGGGGGAAAGGCACATGGCCTTTCATTGACTGCAGGCTCAGTGTGTGGGGACAAGATGGGGACGTGGCAGCCAAGCAGCCTGAGTGGATTTTAGGTTGTGTTACAAAGTGGGGACGTCAGAGTAGTGAGACTCTTCTCTCCTCTAGGCACGACCGAGTTCTCACTCCTGGATATTCTTTGTCCATGGCCTGCATTTTTAAGGGAGATGTTGACAAACTAGGATATATCAATAGAGGCAGGGTTGATGAAAAGTTAAATTGAATTTGGAAAAAAAAAAAAAAGCAACACAAACAGGTATTTATTGGGGGGAGAAAATATAGGAGTGGGCAAAAGTAGGTTTACAGTTGTGAGTATGTGAAAGTTTATTCTTGTATTATTTACTTATTAATTATTGTATTTATTATTATTATTATTATTATTATTAACCTACTTTTGCCCACCCTTGTATTTGGAAGGAAATGGCAGGTATTTACAAACACTGCAGTGTATGTCATGGGAAGAAAATATACAATTAGGGGTAGCACACATAATTTCAAAAGCATATTAACAGAGACCAATCATGTCTTCTAGAGCAATCTCAAACCCCCAGGTGTTTTTTGAAGCTTCCATAACTGGAGTTGTTCAGAACTGAAACAAGAAAAGGTCAGGAGTGACATAGAGAAGGGTTCCACATGGACCACACTTTAGGGGCCTCTTAGAAGCCAAATCTAATGCTTATGACTCTGGTTCTCTGAACATTTGGACTCTGTCTTCTCCTGGGTGCACTGCACAGAAGCATGACAGATGGGAACATTTTGCAGCCTCTGTGCCTCTGATCCCGGCAATTGGTTTGGAAGACTACAAAAAGTCAAAATGATTCTCCACACTTACGAGAGGACCCGGTGGCCCTGTGTCTCCGATGGTTCCAGGCGGGCCTCTTGGGCCTGGCTCGCCCATAAGTCCCTTGTCTCCCTTTATGCCTTTGATGTGACTCCCCGGAGGTCCAGGGGGACCAGGCTCACCTGAATTCAGAAAGAGCCTGTCAGTACTGCGTGCCGGGGAGCTCGGCAGGTTCTGTCGGCGATTCTTTGGAAGAGAGTGCAAACCCTGTTCCTGACCATTACCCTGAACAGTTTCCCCTTTGGGAGGGTGATGGGATTCTGGTTAAGACAGAGGAGATAATGCCAGTGAAGCACCTGGCACAAGGCAAGAATGGTTTCTCCCCGATGCAGGTCTGTGAGAGCAGGATCTTCTCCAGCTCCGTACCTGACACAGAGCAGGAATCACTGGTGAATGGATGCATCTCTGTCTTTTAGGCTAATTTGGCATTTACCAATTTTATAGACCATCTGCCTCAACAATACCAATAGCTTTCGGGCACTCTGTGTGAAAACCGGTGGGTATGGGAAGGTGGAGAAGACCGGAGGGAAAAGAAGCAATAAGGTCACACGAGGGGGAGTTGAAAGCTTCTGATGTTAAACGTTATTTTCATTCTTTTATCTTCTTTAAAAGTAGACCCTCTACCTGGATTTCCTCTTGGGCCTGGTGGACCTTGGTTTCCCTTTTGGCCAGGGATGATTGCACCAGGGAAACCTGGTGGCCCTGGGAATCCTGGCACCCCCGGGGGTCCTTGAGGTCCAACGTCTCCCACTGTCCCTTTCCTGCCGGGAAGGCCGGGCAAGCCTGGGGCTCCTCTGTCTCCTTTCGCTCCTGCAAAGAGAAAGGCTTTATAAGTTTCCGTAATGCCCCTATACTGGGAGTTATCGTTTGTGGTTATCTCTAATAATGTGTTAAGATTATATATATATAAAATAAGCTGGTAGAAGAAATGCAGGTCTCGAGTCAGTTCTGCCTTTGATTAGCCATTTGATCTTGGCAAAGGCACTTCACTTCATCATATTCTTATTTTTAAAGTGAAGGTAGGATCTGGCCTAGCTCAGGTCTTCAAGGACCCAGTGAGGTAATAAATGGAAAAGTGAGATGGAAAAGCATGGTGTAAGGTCTAAAGTGTTCTGTAAATGTAATCCATAATTGTTATTATCTGGTGAACTTTCATTAAAATGACATTATTTAATCACTAAAAACTCAGTAGAGCTCACAAAGCTAAAACTTCATGGCAATTATGTGTGCATTGGAGGTGTCACCCAGCTCAATCCAGGCAAAGGAACAACAAAGCTGTAATCCCGGCTCTGTCCTCTGGTTACTCCTCCCCCATACGGCAAACTCTACTCTGCAAAGGATGGATGTGGCAGGAGCTTTGGATTTACCAAGGAAGACCCCCAATTGTCACTACTCAATAATAATATTTTTCAATAACCTTCAAGAGCTTGTACATTGACATTCACAAATGGAAAAATGCTGTATAAGTTTAAAATAAACTTCCCCCTCTCTCCCATCTTTGTGTTATTAGAGGAACAGTAAGTGGCATAAAAATAGGAGACAGATATGATGGCAAGAAGACAAAGTGGGGATGAAGCTGCTGGCACAGGAAGGGCTTGGGAAGCTATTATGCGGAGAAGACTTAAAGTGAGGATGGAAATAAAATGGATGAATATTGACTAGCCATTTGTCTATCATGTTCTTTAGCTTTTGGATGCCCATAATTTATGCTTTTAAGGTGTTTAGATGATTTCAGCTCACTCTAAGCTGTACAAATACTGTATTTGTACAACAGTCTGGCAATGGTCTGAGGCACCAAATTGCTGTCTTGGGTTATATGTTCCAATTCCATTCAAATTCTTCCTTGTTTTATGATATGGTTTCTTTTTAGGATTTGGGAGAATAAACTAATGTAAAGGATTCAGACTTCCATGTTTCAAGGAACTCTTCTTCATATTTAGTTATCCTAGGGGGATTGAGGTGCATAATCATTTACTTACACAATTAGGCTATTTGTTATTTTTGATGCTTTTTTAAAGCTTAAGATGTGGGCATTTTATATCAAATTTTATTTCCAAAGAAAGGCTAAAGATTTCTCATTCCAAATGGTTAATTTGGGAATTTAACACAGGAAAATGAACAGAAACTCTCCTTTTGGACATAATTCTAAAACTCGTCTGTGACCTAGGCTGGGAAAGCCTTTTGCTCATGGGGGAGGGAAGTGTGTGAGAGAACATGGGGATATTGAACTCATCCGCAAAGATGATCACATCATCCAGAAACAAACAGGAAGGGTGCTGGGGTCCAACCCCAGCAGGTCCAGGGGTCTCCAAAGGTGTGGACGGAGTTGGCGAAGAAGGAATGACACGGAGACAGCGAGCAGTTGATCAGCAGCCTAGCCAGGATCTATAGCCAAGTTCTGGTCAGGATCTCCAGCGAAGTTCTGGTTAGGATCTCGAGCCAAGTTCTGTGTCCATGTTCTCTTGCTAGGTTCTCCAGCTAGGTTCCCCAGGTTCCCCAGCCAGGTTCGGTCACCAGATTCTGTAGCCAGGTTCTGTCTCTAGGTTCTTCAGCCAGGTTCTCTCGCTAGGTTCTGTGGCCAGTTTTTGTCCAGGATCTTTTGCCATGTTCTCTCCAGCGAAGTTCTTCTGTCTCTAGGTTCTGTGTAGGTTCTGTGTCTAGGTTCTGTGTAGGTTCTGTGTCTAGGTTCTGTGTACTGTTGTCTTGTTACATCTGTATTTATACCAGTTGATTCCAATCCTATCAATCTCTATTCCAAAGGTTAGGGCGTTTCTTATCTCCATTCCAGGGAGTAAAGATTATGTAGCTTAAGCATGATTGTTCGTAGTTAAAGTGATTAATTACCTTCCAGGCACTTAGTTAAGGGGTTTTATTCCCTCCCTAACTTCAGGGAAAAATCCCTACCTGGGGAAACAACCTTTCTCAGAGAGGTGACCTTGGTTAAAACACATAGTGCCAAGAAGGTGAGCAAACATATTAAGAACAGTATGCCATATATGCCAGGTCCCTTGAAATAGCAAGGATGGACTGGCTCCCGGCAGAAGGGGTAGCTTTTGTCTATGTTCACAGTTGAGCTGGTAGGTCAAGAGGAATTTCCTGCCACTCTGAGTTTCTCAGTAGCATCAGACTACTTCTTGCTGGTTCTTGTATTAATAACCAGGGTTTAGGTGTCTTTGCTAATAAAATTCTCAAATCCACAGGACCCATGGCTGAGAAGGGTCAATAAAAGGTACAAGTAAGCTAATGTTTCTTCTGGCAGGTTTCTCTACAAAATGGGAAAACTTAAGCTGCTTATTTTATGAAACACTGGCATGAGAAATTCAGAACTACAGTTGTCCAATGAAAAACTTGTGCCCTGACTGGTTTGGCGCAGTGGATAGAGCGTCGGCCTGTGGACTCAAGGGTCCCAGGTTCGATTCCAGTCAAGGGCATGTACCTTAGTTGCAGGCACATCCCCAGTAGGGGGTGTGCAGGAAGCAACTGATCGATGTTTCTCTCTCATCGATGTTTCTAACTCTATATCCCTCTCCCTTCCTCTCTGTAAAAAATCAATAAAATATATTTTTTTTAAAAAAGAAAACAAAAGAAAAACTTGTGTGTGCTTTGAATGATATGCTCAGTAAATTGCCAGGTCTGAGATGTTAACAGAATTTATCAAGAGTAGCGCCACCCACAAGCTGGCTCTGGGGGTTGGAATCAGAGCTGTGAAGATGATAAGGTGGGAAAGGGTTGGCATTATTCCTGCATCTAAGAAGAGCTGGGAGGGATGCTCATTGAGAAGCCACCAATTTCACCTTTTCCTTTTAGGAAATGATGCCTTTAAAACATGCTGTCAACAACAAAGCAAATAGATAAGAAGCCTTTTTATTTTTAAAGACTTCCATAGCAGGAAATTCTGAAATTGGATCACAGTTTCTAATTCATTCATTTTGTGGTAATGGTAATAGTGAAGCATTTTTACTTGAATTTGAAGAATGGAAACATCCTATTTTACCACTGGGACTCCTTTAATTCCATATGTTTTTGTTTTATAGATCAAGCATATTGCATTAGATTCTGTCTTTGAACCCGTGAGTCACAGGGCCAAGAAGGAAGAACTGCTCACCTTGAACACCAGGTTTCCCTTTTGGGCCTGGAAGTGCCCCCAGCAAACCTGAAAGAGGTAATTTTGGCATATTAATGTTTTACATGTGGTTGATTTCATTATGTAGATATGATTCATTCTACTAGGCCAATTTAACCTTGGCAATAAAAGGAAGTTTAAATGATCACACACCCAGAACATGTTAAAGATTGTTCTGTCAGAAAAGAATCTCTAGAGCAGTGAAGGGTTGCTAATTAATAATTAGTGTCACTAATTACTTCATGCAAAATAAAACTAGTGGATCTAAGATAATGAGCAAGTTGTACCCGTTTCTCCCTTTTCTCCTGGTGGACCAGGAATCCCATCGCATCCTTGGTCTCCTCTCATACCCATTGGTCCAGGGTTTCCTGGGAATCCTGGAGGGCCTGAAAAAAAAAAAGAAGTCATTCAAAGAGAGAACTTCCTTCCTATCAATGGTCTAATGTGCCAGATGTGTGTAATTCTGGTAAAAGTGTTTATTTTGCAGAACTATAGTTCCGTCCAACTAACTTCACAATGAAAGCTATGAACAGACTAAAACAACCATGAGAATTATCACTTTGGAATGTCTAGGTTGGCAGACCTTTGAATTAGGTATAAATAGCTAGCCTCACTCTTCTGCATTTCTGCCTGAGGAGTGAGTAACTGGAGGCTACCTTCTAAAGAGCAGTCGTGGCTCAAAGCTACAGCTAAGCAGAGAGTTCAAACTCAGGGGGAACACGCTTCCCTCAGGAAAGGGCGATAGACAAAGTAGAGAAGGAACCTGGAGGGCCTTTTGTTCCTGGAAATCCAGGGAAGCCTTTCATTCCTTTCGACCCCATGTCACCATCAGGACCCGGCTTTCCTATAAACGGAGAGAGAGGGAAAGGACAAAAAATACTGAAAGATAAATGGTTACATTGGCTGAAATGGTTGGTTCTTAAAGTTAACGGTGCTCATGTTCCGGTGACTTGTACCCGTCACCTCAGGCTTTTCTTGGGTGCTACTTCCCTAGAGAAGCACAGCAATGTGTTGAATCACTTTGAAGGGTGTGCATACAGCAATCACGTGGGCCACTCGATACCTGACTTATTGCTTTAATTGAGAATCAACAGCAAATCCATGGAACCTTTTAGTGTTTGAAATGATAATTTAAATGGTACCTGTAAGTAAGACCTGCGGCTGCAACCCAGTAGCTTAGCAGTTGTTTTTAGTAAAGCAAGACAAAAACTGAAACCTGAATTATAAGCAAATAAAAAAGAAAGCCAAAGTTTGACCTTGAAACATGCCAGAAAAATGAAACCACAACAGTGTTATAGGTTGAACTGTGTTGCTTCCTAATTTATATGTTGGAGTCCTAACCCTCAATATTTCAGAATATCACTCTACTTGGGGACAGGGTCTTTAAAGAAGCGGTTAGATTAAGATGAGATCACTAGGGTGGGCCCTACTCCAACATGACTGGTGTCTATAAGGAGAGGCTATTTGGACACAGACACAGAGGACAGACACGGGGGAAGGTGGCCCTCTATGAGTCAAGGAGAAAGGTTTCAGTAGAAATCAAAGTTGCCGATACCTTGACCTCAAACTTCTAGCCTACAGAATTGTGAGAAAATAAATTTCCACCTGTGTTGTTTGTTATGGGAAACCTAGAAAACTGATACAACCATCATAAGATTGGACAACGAACTAACATTTCACGTCTTTAGGCTGAGCTCCTCAGAAATTTTGGGGAGCACCTCAGAAGTTTTGTTTACGGGAGCAGCTTTTTAGATCTCAGTCCACCAAACTGGCTCATCGGCAAATAAGGCTTCTCTTGATTAATCTTCTACTCCTTAGTATCTTAGAATTTGAAGATCAAAGTTGAATAAAAGCAATTATAATACAAAAACCTAAATAGCTTTCTGTCTACAGAGACGATTCTAGGCAGTGAGAGCCATGCCTTCTGCTCTCAGAGTAAAGCCCATGCTCACCTGGGTGGCCGGGACTTCCAGGATGTCCAGGGATGCCGTCAGGTCCAGCAGGCCCCGAATGTCCAGGTGGCCCAGGTGGCCCTCTTTCTCCTTTCATTCCCACGACACCTGGCAATCCTGGTTCTCCCTTAAATTCAGTCAGACACCTTTAAAATTCTCATATAAGCAGGGTATGTGATCAGAATGAAGTATAAACTATATTTGTTTGCATTTATTTATTATTATTAGCACTAGAGGCCCAGTGCATGAAATTCGTGCACTGGTAGGGTCCCTAGCTGCTGCTGGCCGGGTACACCCTCCCTTTCCCCAGCTGCCGGGCCGGCCCTGCTCCCTGGTCAAACTCCCAGACGAACTCCCGGTTGAGGGGACAATTTGCATACTACGCTTTTACTATATAGGAATATTATTTAGCTAGTTAGTTAGCAATTCATACTGAGTATCTGCTGTGTGCCAGTACTGTGACAGGTGTTTGGAAAAGGGGGGCTACATGTTTTGTGGGGCCCAGCCCAAAATGAATATTCAGCTCCCTTTTACAAAATGGTAAAGCATGCTCTGGTTTCTCTTCAGACCGCATAAATCTTTCGCCTTTTACAAAATGGTAAAGCAATTCAAGACAGTGACATCAAAGCATTAAACCAAGTGTTGCTGTCCTTCTTAGCACCCAACCTCTGTGACTACATGGGTCACACACTTAAAAAGCTGGTTCTCACCAGGAATATAATAACCATATACACATGTGTGATATATACAGTCCCTGCTTCATGGAGCTTTAGAGACCAGTGGGGAGATAGGAAATAATTACACAAAGGTATAATTTCAACTTGTGATGATTAACTCAGGAGTAGGAAAGAAATAGTTAGACCAAATGAATATATGTTCTACAGATATTATGCATGCCAATAAATGCATGTCAATCATATGTAAAAAGAAAGCAAAATCTTCATATCTGTACTTCAGTTTTTTGATAAACCAACACGTATGGATTTCATGGTTACAAAATCTCCATCGTAATTGATTAAAATATATTACTCTGTTACTATGATTTGCCAGTCTGATAAAATGAGCCCATTTTTTTTGTTCAATGCATAGTTCTGAACATCTCTTCTGTGGTTACCTATGAAAACCCTAAATCTAAGTGAAACTATTAATTAATTGAATGTGAATTAAGTATAAGACAATTCCTCACTGAGAAAATTTCTCAGTGGAAACGGTGTCTCCCTGGTTTTCTGAGGACCTAAGCTAAAAATCAAGGACAAAGGAAATTTATTTGTGCTCCAAGTAATAAAGGGTTGCTTTCTTGGGTCTGTGTGGCTTCTAAACATTTTCTTTTGTGTTGTTTTAGTAATTACCACTGGAGAACATGATTGGTGGAAATCTTTAGGAAAGGTAATATTTTATTGGCTCAAAATTGTCAGGGAAAAGGCCCCCTAAGCAACAAGTTTTATATATGTGAGAGTCATATACTTTTGAAAGTCTGATAAAAATGTAGACTCTCCCCTACAAATATTTGCATTCATTTTACATTCAATTTCAGGAGATTAGCAGACTTCTTCGGGTTCCATAGATGCATGGAAATCCATGTTAAAACCCATGCTTATAGGAATTTATATTAACCATTCTCTAGTGATCCAGCTCTGGCTTTTATTGTAAGTACACACAGAAAGATTGGAAGGAAATGGATCTAAAAAACCCAGCTGAGCCCCATGGAAATGTTTGGTTGTTCCTTGGTACAACATGCTAGCAAGGGCTTCATCCTCTAGTTAACAGTACAAGCGCTGAGAGCACTGAGACAAGATACAATTCTGTGTAATGGAATGAAAGTATAGTTCTAAAACAATTAAAATACAAGTATGTATCTTAGGATTTTGTCTGCTTTTTGATGATGCTCTAAAGTTATTTTACTTTATATCTTTTATTACAGTTTAATAAGTCAACTGTTTTTTATTATAAGGTTTGGAAATTTATTTTTATAAGTCTGTGTGAGGTGAGTCCACAGCAGAGACTGGCTACTTTGTGTCACAGAAAACAAACACTGCCCTGGCAGATTGTGTGAGTCACTGATCACTGCCTCCTTCTGGCAGCACACTGAAATTGCAGGGACAATTATGAGAAATTCCTTGAGAGTTGAAACTGACAGGAATACATTAAGAAGTTGACAGCTGTGTAATAGGCATCCTCAGTTGTGAAGATATGATTAAAGAGAACCCAAATACCTACCTGAAAATATAATAATATTTAAAATGTTCTCTGCTCACATTGAATCCAATAGTTGTTGGTATTTAAAGGGACTCACCCCACCACCAAAATGTAAGTACTTCACTGGCCGATATACCTTGGGTCCTGGTGGTCCTGGCCTTGTGCCTTCTGAATAACCTGGCTCTCCCTTATCTCCTTGGAAACCATGAATACCTGGGAAGCCTGTTTTTCCAGGGAGACCTGGGAGTCCCAAAGTTCCTCTCTTTCCTTTGGACCCTGAAATTAGGAAAGAAATCAGATAAAAGAGGTAAACACAGGGATCTCGAAGTGTTCTACTTCCAGCCTTTGCACAAACCACCTTTCTTTTAGGAAGGTGACTTTTCGGGATCACTAATATACCAGGTAGCCATAATGGATTATTTTTACACAATGTAAATATTATTTTGTTCTCACTAGTGTTCTAGTTGCACATAGTGCATTTGTCTGAAAGTAAATCTAGTTGTATTACACCAACTTTCTAAGAAATGGGAAATCAAAACAACACAAAAAATCTAGAACTGGGATTCATCATAAGCTTGTAGGCTCATAGCAGGATCTTATACATTACCTGGCACCCCCATGTTCCCCATGCTTCCTGGCACTCCACGGGGGCCCGGTTCTCCAGGATTCCCATTGCTTCCAGGATCTCCTCTGGGGCCTTGAGAACAAATAAACAGTCACGTGCCCTGCATAGTTCCTGGACACAAGCTGCTCAATAAATATTGGCTGCCTGCATGAATTTATGTATCCAGAGCAGCCAGGCCAGTTGGTTTATATACTTGCTAGCTGCCTTTTTGCCTTCATATAAGGAGGGAACTGAGGACCCAGACACGTAAACTTAGAGAAAGTTAGGTTCTTGTCAGCAGGCTTTGATTTTGAATATCAAGATCATCTTAGGACCAAGACAGGGAAGTAATAGATTTCTACACTGAACATTTATTGCCATGTAATATATTTTGATGGGATCACAGAGAATAAGGTGGCTACTTTATTTTTTAAAAAATATTTTACTGATTTTTTACAGAGAGGAAGGGAGAGGGATAGAGAGTTAGAAACATCGATGAGAGAGAAACATCGATCAGCTGCCTCCTGCACACCCCCTACTGGGGATGTGCCCGCAACCAAGGTACATGCCCTTGACCGGAATTGAACCTGGGACACTTCAGTCTACAGGCCAACGCTCTATCCACTGAGCCAAAACGGTTAGGGCTAAGGTGGCTACTTTAATTGTTCAAAAAATTAGTTTGCAAACTCAATAACCTGATTAAAAAAGAAAAGAGGCACATTTGAAAACCTCTAAAACATTATCTGGTTTTCTTCTATGATATGTAATATTGTGATAAATTAAAGTTTACAATACATATTAGTAGTTTCAAAACAACATTTTTAGTACAAAAATGGAACTTTCTGCATATTAATATTTTTTAGTTAATACAGGCTAATTATACACACCTTCATTTTGGTTTAATTTAGAAACAAATTTCTGTTGGAAGACTGTTAGAGCAGGATTCAAATTCATACCAGAAAGTCTAGAAACACATTTTTGTTACATTTAGATTTAGGGAAACTTAAAGCCTGATATTTCTATTAGCAAGTCCACTGTACCTAATGGTCCTGGTGGTCCAGGTGGCCCTTTGAGTCCTTCTAAACCTGGTAACCCGGGAATGCCTCTGTTTCCTTTCTCACCCGGCTGTCCTGTAAACCCTAAAGTTAAACAATGTATTAAAAATACAGGTTAGGTTTTTACCAGAGTTATCCACATCCTGATTAACATTGATGTGATATTGTTATAATAGGATATAGGATATTTATTAAGAGAATGGGCCAATGTGGACTTACCTCTTTTTAAAAACAGGATTAAATGAGAATATTAGCACAGTAGCTGGCATGAGTTAGCTCTCAAACAAAACCAGCAATTAACAAGCATTATAAGAATTAGTGGCC
Source organism: Myotis nattereri (assembly GCF_964212035.1). Lineage (NCBI taxonomy): Eukaryota > Metazoa > Chordata > Mammalia > Chiroptera > Vespertilionidae > Myotis > Myotis nattereri. The sequence continues at coordinate 28,224,472 of NC_138082.1, read as the reverse complement.
TAAATATAACTTCTTCTTGCTTTATTTTAGTGATGCCAGAGGACTATGTTTGTATCTACACTATCCCATTCTCAGTCCATTTATTATAACTATGGTGTATTAACTAATTAGCATATGACAGACACTATTCTCTTTTTATTGATCTTATTTAATCTGCAGGCAATCTCAGTCTATCCTCAAGCCTCCCCAGATAGAGTGCAGAGATGAGAAAACTGGCCTAAGAAGTCAACGGACTAAGCTAGAGGCGCCCTGTCCATCAGTAGTAGTGTTGGGACTTGAACCCAGTTCCACAGGTGGGAGAACTCATAAACTTCCCACGACGCTGTCCTGCTTTTGTAGAACATGGATTTGATCACACTCTTTTCCAGATCAAAAATATTACTCACTGCCTTTTCATACATACACCTGCGTCCCCCCTGCAGACTCCTTTAGGAGAGGGCCACAGCTGTGCTTACCTGCACCCTCAATACCTCATCCATTTGCAGTGGATGCCTTTGAGTCTTTGAGAAATTAAGATTTCAAAAATGGGTTGTATTTAAATTAGAGAGGCCTACAGCACCTTGTGCAGAATTTGTTAAGCAAATCTTTATCCATCCTTATGTTATAAGCATAAAAATATTTGTTGACTACAATCCCACTTCTCAAAATGTATTACTAATTACTCAACACAATATGGTTTTGCCACTGAAGATGTACATTTTTCTGTATTATTCCCTGCTATGAAAGCTTAATCTGCAAATATTTCATTTTACCCAGCAATTCTCTTTTTTTTTTTCTAAAATTACTTGGGATTAAAATTGGTCAAGGAGACCACAGGCAGGCTTTCTTAAAATGGATAAAACACTCTTCTCCAAAGGATTTTGAGCATGAGAAGCAATTTTGGGATGATTTTTTAATCCTGACGGCTGATGGAATATAGTGGAATGTGGGGTGGAGGTTTCTATTTCAGGCAGGGAAGGTTTTTATGTGGAACTTCCTAAGGGTTTATTTTTCAACTTACTTGGCAAATAGGGGTTTTGAGACTTACAGTTTAAAAACTGACTAGGGAAAATTTAAAAACAGCTGACCAAAATGCAGAGTGGACTTAGAAATAAAGAGTTATGCATTAAAGAGGCATCATATTATCGTGCAAGGCACATGAGACCCAGTTCTAGTTCAGGCTTGGGCCACCAACTGGCTATGGGACTGTGGACAGGACACTAAACACTGGCCCTCACTGCTCTCAATTGCCAACTGGAAGGGCTTGCCTGGATAATTCTCAGTTTTAGAATCAGCTCTGATGTTCTGGTTCTAAACGTAAGGCAGGCTGTACCTTTGAGGCCTGGTTCTCCTTTGTCCCCCTTTAAGTGAGCTATTTGAGAAGGCCCGGGAAGTCCTTTCGCTCCTTTCTCCCCCTTGGCTCCTGGGGGTCCTCTCTCACCCTTCGCCCCTGGGATTCCAAAGCTACCTGTAAGACAGGAGTAACCACAGCAGTTCCTTAATTCTTTAAGTAGCTCGTAAGGATGCAAAAGTTAACAATGCTTACCATAAAACAAAACAAACAAGCCAAAACACTTGACAGTGCTGAGACCTTCATAAATAGTTTCCTAAAACAGCCTGTAGGGAAAAAAATGATCCCGTTCAAATGGGAAAAAGGAAAACAGGAAACAGCAAAATCAAATACATGGTTTCCTCAGAACTAGTTTCCCCTCAGAGAATAAAACATCACTTATGTTGCTGTTCCTTCTGCCTCGTAACTGGAAAGCTCATCCATCACTCACCCTTCTGTCCTGGGGAGCCTGGGGTCCCAGGAGGCCCCGGAAGGCCAATGTTGCCAGGGTAGCCCATCATCCCAATGGTTCCTCTTTCACCTGTCGAAACAGTAACACAAGGCATATTCAGAATGAGAAAAGCAAGTGCTTTCTCCACAAAATAAATTATACTTAGAAGGAAAAAGCGGGAGCTGAAGGAATGGTTTCTGTAAATAAGAAAATAACCATAATTGTCTAGGAGATGGGTCAGTAACCAGTCTCTTATTACATCATGTATGTGGAAGTCATTGGTAGCAGATCACATTTGTGGATAAGAATAGAATATGTTTATGTTTTGGACTATTCCTCCTCCCCATCCAAGACCAACAGCTCATTTTATTTTCTTCATAGCTGTTGTCTAGAGTTGAACTTATAACTAATGTATTTATTATTGTCTCACTCACTGTCAGAGGTGGAACTTGTCCATTGATATGTCCCTAGGGCCTAGAACAGTGCTGACATGTGATAACAGCTCAATCATATGAATGAAAGGATAACTTGCAGATTAAGTTGTTACCTATGCTCTTCTCTAGAGGAAAGGTCAGTGAGGTTACATGCCAGGAGAATATTGGAATATTCTTCCGAAACATATTAACTGTCAACACAATGATGAAATAAAATGTACTATAAGGAATGCTATGAATAACCATATGCCAGCAAATTAGATAAACTACAGAAAATGGACAAACTCCTAGAGATACCCAGATTACCAAAACTGACTCAAGAGGAAATACAAAATCTGTTTAGACCCATAACAAACGAATAAATTGAATTAGTAATTTATAAAATTATCACAAAGAAAAGCCCAGAACTGGATCACTTCACTGATGAATTCTACCAAACATTTAAAACAAGATACCTTTCCCACAAACTCTTCTAGAAAATGTAAGAGGAGGGAACACTTCCCATCTTGTTCTATAAGACCAGCATTACCCTGACACCAAAACTAGGAAGAAACATCATAAGAAAAGAAAAAAGACAGGCCCATTTCCCTTGTAAATAGAGATGCAAAAATTCTCAACAAAATACTAGCAAATCTATTTTAGTAGTAACATATAAAAAGGATTACACAGCAAAAATAATCATTAGTTTCAGTGGAATACCTGAAACTAATATGATATTATATGTCAACTGTAATTGAAAAATAAAAATAAATAAATAAAAGCAGAAGAAAATACCTGGTGGCCCTAAGAATCCTGGGTTTCCTGGATATCCTTTTGGACCAGGTGGTCCCATCTCGCCTTGATGACCTGGCATTCCTGGTGGTCCAGGTTCTCCAGGCAGTCCTGACCTATCCAAACCTGGAATCCCTGGGTCTCCCTTTGGTCCTGCTTCACCTTTTTTGCCTATATGTGAATAAATGAATGAATGAATGAATGAAATAAAGGAATGAACACACAAGTGCTTTCCCCACCGACTCCAGAAATATTTTACGGCTGTAAATATTTAGCTTTGTGATTTGGGGCTAAATAAAACACATCCTCATCGGATGGATGGATTGATTGGTTGGTTAATGTCCCCTCCTATAAAATTTTTAAGATCTCTTCTGGCTTTAGCATTCTCTGTTTCAATGACTCTTGTAGTAATAAAAATGTAAAATTTAGATCTATTTTCTAGTTCTGCGGGCACATCCTGGGACTGCACTTAATGACTTTGCCTTAGTCTTGAACTTACAGAACACATTCAGTGCCACTCACCATGCGTGAGTCCTCACTGTAACAAATCCATGACAGCAAGGTTTATGTTTCATACCAGTTCCCATGAGCAGTGGTCAGGACTTGCTGCTGGACAGTTCCAGAGTTAAACAGCAAAGCACCGAGCAGGCGTCCCAGGCCACTTGCCCATCTAGGACTGGTTTTGAGGCCCTGCTCTTACCTTGTTGCCCTTTCAATCCATTTAAGCCTGGAAGTCCTTGGGGTCCCCTGGGACCCTCTGTGCATCTCCCTGAGAGTCCTTTTTCTCCAGGTGGTCCAGGCTTCCCTGGATCCCCTGCAAAAGAGAGTCCAAGAATATATTCCGGGGCCAAAATCCAAGGTCCTAGAATTGCTATCCCAAGTATTCTCCTGTAACCGCCCCCCCTAAATTGGGCCAATATTTATTATCATTAATATGTCTTAGTACAGAGAACACTCATTAAGAAGGAAAGAAGGAACAAAGAAGGGAAGAAGGAACAAAGGTAGAGCAACAATGTTGAGTGGAGAAATAATTAAGCCCCACAGATTCTATTTATTCATCTAGAACTTTGTTTGAGAATTCTTGACCCCCTAGAGCACCTACACATTCAATTTGTTGCATTTTAGCAAAGCTCACAGTGGAGAAAAGTACCTCGTGGTCCATCAAGCCCTCCAGTTCCTGGAATTCCAGGGAGACCTGGAAGTCCAGGGAGTCCAATTGCTCCATTTTCCCCAGAATTGCCTCTTTCTCCTGGAAAACCTGGTGTTCCTGGTTCTCCAGGCATGGCTCGTCCTGGTTCTCCCTGTGGCACAGAAATGGTGTTAGTATTATTATGTAATGCTTCTAGATACTCATTGACTACTAGTGGCCTGGTGCATGGATTCATGCACATTGAAAGGAAATTAATTAGAAGAAAGATTCGTGTGGTAATTATGTTACAGCAAAAACTACATGTCAAAATAGTATATATAATATAGTATTATAAAATTAAAACACACGTGTGATTGGCACCTGTGGGAGCTTTATATGTATCACACATGTGTGAGTCAGCATCTATTTTTAAATTTCCAGTGCACGTCATATGTACTAGCCTGTCAGATGTACGTACGGTCAGTCACTTAGCCTTTTATACATAGAGACTGGCTTGTCTTTAGGGCTGTTTACTTGAAGATAACATCTTCATTATGGAGATCCTAACTACCTTTTTTCACAGCCACCACCATTCTATCAACTCTCCTTTTTCAACTCTAGTTGCTGACTTTCCTATAGATTTATGCATAATAATTCTTTAGATCCCCTACTTTTTCATAATACTGTGGGATTTTCTGTAACAATCTAGATGTCTCTATGCTTGTGTTTTCTCATAACTATCCACGTTTCTTTCTAGAGTTCTTCCATTTTCTTTTTTAAAAAAAATATTTTGTTGATTTTTTACAGAGAGGAAGGGAGAAGGATAGAGAGTTAGAAACATCGATGAGAGAGAAACATCGATCAGCTGCCTCCTGCACACCCCCTACTGGGGATGTGCCCGCAACAAAGGTACATGCCCTTGACCGGAATCGAACCTGGGACCTTTCAGTCCGCAGGCCGACATTCTATCCACTGAACCAAACGGGTAAGGGCAAGTTCTCCCATTTTAAATATGTATGTTTCTGAAGGTTAAGGAAGAAATAGAAAGGCAAACCTGTCTTAACACTTTCTGTTTTCCTTTCTAAAAGGGAGGAATAGTTAAAAAAAACTTAAAAAAATTCATCTGTTTTATCATTTACAAGTATATTGATAATTTCTACACAGAGCATCCTGAGTGGCAGGAACATCCTAACTGGCCAACTGTAATTGTTCCTCCTCTTCCCCATTTCAGTCTGAATTTTAATTCTCAAAGACCTTGGCTCCTGGGAGGCCTGGACTTCCAGGTAACCCTGGCTTTCCCATTTCTCCAGGACAACCTGGTGATCCTTTAGTTCCCGGAGAACCTCGGTCTCCTACAGGGAAAAAAAAATAAAGGTTGCATGATTAGTCTTATTAAAAGATTTTGGGCAGTATCTCTTTTATTTTACCTTATGTCATGAGGCAAGTAGCTATAAATGTTTTGTGGAAGTTTGAGCGACGAAAAAGACAATGGCTAAATTAGCAATTTTTAAAAATTCAATTCCAAATCAGATTACATTGGTTCCCAATTTTTAAAATTACCTTCTCCATTTTTGTTGTTTAACATCACTACAATTTTGATTCAGTATTTTTTTAAAACACTGATCTCAGTTGACCTTTGGACGGACTTTTTCTTTATGAAGCATATTTTACATTCAATATATAGCCAAATACATATTTATACACACACACACACACACACACACACACACAACCCATATCAAGATATAAAGCATTTCCAGTACCTACCTAACCTTTCTCACCATGGGTTGCTCAATAGAATTACTTCCTAATGCCCTATAGCAGCCACTGAACGTAATGAGTTAACTTGTCTCTTTTGCTTTATGGCGAGAGAATTGAGAAAGAAGTCACACACATCATTTTTTTCTGTTCTGTGGTTCAGAAGAGGAAACCCTGGGTGGAGCAAAGCTGCCTTCAGAGAGTTCCTTTATGCCCCTAATTTGACCAAATTTTAATTAACAGTTAGTTTATGGGCTTCATTAGGTTTAAATGGGAAATTTGGACTCTCTTGTTTCCAGGAGCTCTTAGGCTAGTCCTGGTGCCCAGTTTGGAGTCTCCTTCGTGAAGGTGACTCCAGAGGGGATAGAGCCAGGAGGCAATTTTCTTCATGCAGGGTCCAAGAAGGACAAAGTAAAAACATGGGCCAGGCTGGGTTGCTTCAGAGGTCACTGGCAAGGAATTTCAGTCAAAGACATTCTTGGGACCACATGAAAAATCTGATTAGGTTTTTCATTTCAAGTACATACTCATAAATTGAGATCAATATTCCGATATTTGGGCAGAACTGATGCATGGTAAACACTGATGATACATTAATTTAAGAGATAAAGCACCAAACAAGGATTATTATTTCTTTTTTTTGAGTTATTTTATTGAATTTATTGGGTGACATTGGTTCACAAAACCCTACAGGCTTCAATAAACACCTGCATGCTGCATTGTGCACCCACCAAAGTCTCTTTCCATCCCCATTGTCTCCCAATTTGCCCACCTCTACCTAGGCCCCATTCCCTTTTTCTCTGGCTCTTACCACACTGTTGTCTATGTATTTTGTATATATGATTTTTGGCTAATCCCTTCATCTTCTTTCATCCAGTTGCCCTGCCCCTTTCCCTCCAGCAGTTGTCAGCCTGTTCCATGTATCCACACCTCTGTTTCTATTTTGCTCAAAGTTTATTTTGTTCATTAGATTCCACATAATAGTGAGATCATATGGTATTTGTCTTCCTCTGAATGGTTGATTTCACTTAGCATAATAATCTCGGATTATGATTTCAACAAACACCTTAAATAATACTGAAAAAAACATGAAATTATTATAAAACCTGAAATTGTATGCAACAGCCCAGTGACTGAGGTTACTCATATATCACCTCAGATAAGACTTGATGTGTGTGTGTGTGTGTGTGTGTGTGTGTGTGTATGTACTTGTCAGTGGGGAGCCACTGCATTTCTTTGGAGAGTTTTCCCTTTGATGAGAAACAGCACTTTTTTTCCTAAAGAAAAATAACTTCTGTGGTTTATTTTGGAGTGAATGGGGAAATCAGCTGTGTGTGAATTAATATTCTTTTTTATTATAAGAGAAATGCATAAAGTGAAGAAATGTATAAATTAAAAAGTGTAGGCATCTATTCAGAAGTAAAGAAAGAACTCCTCACAATCCCTCTATCAAGAAGAATCACTTTGGTGAATTTTTATGCATTTAAAAAACATGATTGAGATGAGGCTGCATAAATCAATGTGAACTCTCTCTTTTTATCTGTCGTCATTGTAGGATATTTTCCCCATTTAAGACTGATAAAAGACATCATTTTAAAGGATAGTATGCATTTCCTATGTTATTCACTATACATATTTATAGTTTCTAAATATCCACAATGAACCTTACATTTAAAAATTTTTTAACTTACCCTTAGGTCCAGGAGGGCCAGGGAATCCAATTCCTGGAATTCCTGGTTCTCCGTCAGGCCCAGGAATACCTGGTTCACATTTTCCTGTTTGTCCCGGGAAGCCTTAACAACACATATACATCCACGTCAGCAACTTTCCTTTATATTGCCTTATAACCAAATGTCTAAGTTTCTGTGTCATCCCAGACATTTTTGGAAATTAAAAAAGAATTTACCACAACCCTGACTTCCTCCCCATTCCTATCCAGTGGACTAATCATTAGGAACTACAAATAATTTTGAAAATATAATTTATCTCCTAAAAGAATTTTTCTAAATATCTTAAATCATATAAGTCTCCCTCCATTCATATTGGCAAAGAAGTTAAGTTTTCCAATGAAGAAGCTGTGGGAACTACAGTAATCGCTGGCACCCATTCCTTGCTCCTCCACCAAAATCCACGAAGACTGTTCTGCTCACGAATTCCCCTTAAGTAACTATTTCAACTCCCTTTTAGAATCAGAAGCACCAATGGGAATAATCTGGGTAACTTCAAAGGACACGAGCAAGTCCCCTGTCTGTTGCCTTGTCATCTGACAAACTGGCCTGTGCTCTCTTTGGGAGCCAATGAATATCATTTTTCCTTAAAACTAGGACAGTGTTTTCCCAGGAAAGTCTGGGTGCTATCTGATGCCAGGCACCAGAATTGGCAAAGAGGATACTTACCAGGTGGACCGCGGGGGCCAGCATGACCTGGCGGCCCTGGTGGTCCTGGGAGCCCTGGCACTGGTGTTGAAACACTGAATTCTCCCCTAGGGCCTTAAGAAGATTAATGATCATAAAATCAGTGTGCATATTGAAGCTTTTTCTTGGTTCAGAGGAAAAATATATGATAGGATAATAAAGGGTTTGCAGACATATTCCAAGAAATATGAAGAATAATCTCTGCAAAATTGGCTTAACGATGACTAGCCCATAGGAACTTTTTAACTTAATTGATAAATATTTATAAGCATCTATTATTGTCTATGCCTTGTTTTAATTAACAGCCCAACATGCTGGCCTATTGGAAGGGAGCCTATTCTGAAAAGAATTGATAATATGAATTCTGCTTAAATATTGGTGAATACTGGCAGGATACTTATTTATTGGGTAACTAGTTTTCATAAGAAGGACATATGAAATATTGCACAAACCATGAAGTGGGGCTGATGTGGGTTTAAATCTTGGCTTTGCTCTTTGTAAGGTCTGTGAGTTCGGCTATATTTCCAAACCTCTCCAATAACTTCCTCAGGTGTCACTGTGAAAATAACACCTGCCTAGCTAGTAAAGGTTTGAGATAATGTTCTGACCAAAGTGGCCAATATTAAAAACATGTTAGTGATTAGTCTTGTCCATATATTTATACATTTATAGGAAAAATAAGTAGTGTGATGGGAAAATTGATGATAATGTATTTTAGAACATTGGAGTGTTTCACTACAGATTCACAGTTAGAAAGAATAGAAGAGGGTTTGAAGATGGATTACAAGAGGACTGAGAAACATTTTCAGTCAAGGGCCAGACAGAAAATAGTTTCAGTTTTGTGGTTCAGATGGTTTTTGTCATAACTACTCAACTCTGCTATCATAGCATGAGAGCAGCCAAGAAGAACATGTAATGGATGAGTATAGCTGAGTGCCAATTACACTTTGTTTATGGACACTGAAACTTGAATTTCATATAATTTTCACCTGTCACAAAATAGTATTCAAAAAATTTTCCCCAAAACATTTAAAAATATAAAAAATTCTTAGCTTTTGGATGACGCATGAATAAGTGGTGAGCTGCATTTGGACTGTGAGCTGCCATGGTTGGCCAATTCTTGGATTAAAATAGCAGCCTCAAAGGTGAGGCACAGAAAAAAATACATCATTATATATATATATATATATATATATATTCTCCATAAAATAACCTTTACATACACATGTAGACAAAAATACCAGCATACAATATACAATGTATATACGAATACTATGGGGTTGTACTCTCAAAATTTTTTTAACGATGAGGGATGCTACAAAAAAATTTTGGATGGGGAGGGTTGTGGCGCAGGAGGGGGGCGTAAGAGATCAACCGAAGGACTTGTATGCATGCATATAAGCATAACCAATGGACATAAGACACTGGGGGGTAGGGGAGGCCGGGGGAATGTCAAGGCGGGGGGGGGGGGAAGGGAGACATATGTAATACTCTTCGTAGTACTTTAAGCATTAAAACAAAATAAAAAAATAAATAATAAATAAAATAAAATAAAATAAAATAAAATAAAATCAATAAAAACATTAAAAAAAAATTTGGAGACCACTGGTCCATTGGTCTCACCCTTTGAGTGACTTTAGAAGTAAAAATTGATTATGGTAGCATTACTTATTAAAAACTGTCAGTAACTTGTAATTCTCATCTTTTGCCTCATTCTTCACTACAGATAAATATTGATGATCGGATCCCTCCTGAATCTAGCAAGTTCATTCAGTACACGTGGATCCCAAAGTTACCGGGACTTTGAAACTACTATTAGATGAATTTTCTTCATTTGTCTTAGATATTTTGAAGTTTTATTTATAATTCATTTATTGGGTTATGAGTCAAAAAGAACAAATTTGTAATCATATTAGTGGACCCTTGAAATCTAGAAGAGGCATCTCAAGATCAATTTCATAGGTTTTTTGCAACCCCTTTGCTCACTCTGACTTCTACTCATCTGTTAGGATCTATTAATTCCATAATTTATGTCAGTAATGGATATAAACTATACTAGGAAAGTTTAGTTGAATTGCTCAGTAATAGAAAAAATAGATTTTTCTCTAATATGTCCTATATGTTCTTTTCCTGTGTCTACCAGTTGACATATTCTACTTCTTAGGAATAAGTTTCTATACACCCACTGATCTTGAGGGAGCTTCACTAGCTCTAGGAACCATCAACCCACCCACAGGAAAACAGGACTGGAAAGAAAACTAACCAACCGGCGTCTCCAGGTGGTCCAGGGGCTCCAGGAACTCCTTGGGCGCCCTTTGGACCAGGCTCTCCCTGCGGTCCATAGCCTGGTGGTCCAGCTGGTCCTGCGGGTCCTGGGGACCCAGGGATGCCAGGATCCCCTGGAGGACCAGGGTCCCCCTTCTCACCACGGAGGGCCTGTGACAATAGGAATATGTTTGGATAGTGCTTCATTCCAGTATTTCCTTACATAGATTAATATTACCATGAATATGAATGCCACTTAGACGGTCAGGGAGAAAGTACTGAATTAAAGAGAAGTTGGCATTTGAATGGAATTATCACTAACGTAAGGGTGCCCTATGGTTTCTGCAGTTTTGTGCCCTTTGGAATTCAGTCACATTTCATCAACTGGGAACCCTGAGTTCCACTTGAGATGTCCGACAATGGGGTACCACCCATGTGATAATAGCCCCTCAAACCTACCTCACATTGGTCAACAGTTCAAATGGAAATGACATTCAGGTAATGGTACCTTTCAAAAATCAAATCAGTGCAGCTTAAAACCTTTTTTTGATTTGCACCAGGTATTTCCACAAAGGTGATACTCCATCTGTATTAATTTTTCTCATAAAATGTCTTTTAAAATATTTTCCAGGTTGTAACATTGAAAATTGTATGTTTTAAAGAAGTTGATACCAACCGGTTTGCCTTTAGGTCCTGGTAATCCTTTCACTCCAGGGGTTCCAGGAATCCCATCCAAGCCCGCTCTTCCAGGCGGCCCCCTGGGCCCCGGGTCCCCTGGACTACCCGCTTCTCCCTCTGGCTGAGCTGCTTCGCCTTTTTCTCCTTTAAGTCCTGGATCACCCTGAGCACCCGGGAATCCCTAGGGTGGGAGAGACATGAGCCTGCATTGTTTTTGGGTAGAGTTGTTTTTGTGTCAAGCTCAATAGAAAATGTCAATTTTAACGATACATGTATTTTTTTAGACACTTATTTGGCCCACAAATATAATTTTAAGCTTTTTTCTCTTTTGGTAGCTAGACAGTACAATTCAATGCAACACACACAATAATATAATTCAATATGATACAATAATCATCACAATTCAGATTCTGTTAGAATATTGGTAAATTTTAACATGCATCTCTGGATAATTTAATATATTTATCCACATATAACTTTCTGATTTGCTATTGTAATCAAAATCTAAATTTTTAACAATTTTATTGAGGTATAATTTACATATAAAATATGAACACAATTCAATGATTTTTAAAATAAATGTATACTAGCATATCTATACTACGAACACCACAATCCAGTGCCAAAACATTTTTATCACTCCCCCAAGTTCCCTTAAACCCGTTTACAGTCAAGTCCTGTTCCCAACCTCAGTCTTGGGCAACCATTGATCTGCTTTCTGTCTCTGATACCATTTTAAATAATTATAAATTCATTATTTCATTCACACATCATTTGTTCATTCATTCATTCATTCAATCAACACGTAACTGTTAAAGTGCCTGCCCTTTGCCAGGCACTAAACTAATAGCCTGTGTGTGGTGCAACCATATTTCCAGCCAGAGTATCCCATTCTCCAAATTGAAATTAAAGCTTTATAACCATGAAATCTTACTGGGAATCCTGGAAGACCCACACTTCCTGGGGACCCTGGGCTTCCTTTAATGCCAGCTGCCCCTCGTCCTCCTGCAAAGCAGTGAATTGGTAAATATTCATTGAACACCAATTCTAAGGGTAAGGCAGTATGTGAAAAAAATAGGGTGTTTTCTTCTGAGCAAAGAAAGACAAATTTCTATTTTAAAACATACAGTGCAAGAAGAGAATGGGAGTATATCACTTGGATAAGAGACAATGTAAAAAAACAAGAGCTCAAAAATTTTAACTTCCTAAGATTCTTGTCTTTATAATTTTAAAGAGATACATTTTTATGATGATAAAAGTAATACATGCTCAATGTAAAAAAAAATGAACAGAAGTAAGATAATGAAAATCACCCATAAATCTACCATCAGAAGACAGTATTTGCTAAAATTTTCATGTATATTAGTCTAAAATTTTATATCCATAAATACATACACATTGACAAATATATACATTTATAGCTTCACTTTAAATGGGTGCACAATAAGCCTATTGTGTGGGTGAACCATCATTTATTCAGCTAAATGCTATTTTGAGACATTTAGATTGTTTTTTCAACTTTAACTGTTGTAAACAATGCTCTGATAAATACCTTTGGATATTTAATTCTCCAAATTTATCCAATTATTTTCTTTACAATAAATTCCTAAAAGTTCAACTGTAGGACCAATGGGTACAAACTTTTCTAAGACTTCGGATATCTATTGTCAAATGGCATTTTGCTGTACAATTTTAACTTCCTATAGGTATTTAAGCATCTCTGTAAAGATGATTTCTTTAGAAGACCTTTTGAATGAATTTCAGGCCAGTTTATTAACAAATATTTGTTCAGATGTATTTTTTGCAAGTTCTTTGCCATGATACATTTTTTTTTGACAGTAATCCAAACGGTTTTACTGCTTATCTATATTCTTTGAGCCGTAGGGAAACCAAGGAAAACATCATCCAGTGAGTTACCCTTTGTATTTGCAAAAACACTTGTCGGCAAATTGTCTGTACCTGGGGTTCCTTTTACGCCATCAAATCCTGGCAGCCCTGGGAGACCCGGAGGTCCTGGGACACAAGGACAGTCTGTGCATACGAGGCCTGGCTCCCCTGCAATGAGAGTGTGCTCGGTTACTCATACACCCCCACCACGTCCGCAGAGAGGACAGGCGGTTTCCAACTGCACAATTCTTTCTTACATTGAACATTCTTCCATGTGGTGCAAATCATGTACGACATTTCACATATTAATAAAAAACTTTTCATCCATTACATCTGCTTACTTTATCCCTCTGAGCTTCTAGGTGCTCTTCGATAGAAACTCCTGTTTAGTGTAAAATAGCTACTATGTCCGTGTTTCTCTCTTTCAGTGCAGGACAAAACTCACATTCTAGGAATAGCCAATGATTTATTGCATGGCTGCTAAATAAATGGCTGCTTTACAAATAAGGGAACACTTTTAGCTAATTCCTTTGGAAAAGAAGCCATCTCTGACTGCCTGCTGTTTGGGATAGTTGTTGCCTCAGGGAGAAAAAAGCAGTGATAGTGATGGTGATGAGAATGGTAATAGAACAACCCCATTGATTGAACCAACCTTTGCGCCCATCGACACCTGGGATTCCTGGAGGCCCCACGTGGCCTGGAGGTCCACCTTGTCCAGGGGGACCTTTGCGATATACGATGTTACCTACAAAAAGACACTGGTTTTTAAGACATTTCTTTAAGTGTTTTCTTTTTTAATTAGCAGGCATTTTAGTAATATGTATTATGGTATATGCATTTCCCCATTTGTTTTGGAAGCTGAGTCCTTTGAAGGTTAGCTGCAGCTGAAAGGTTGAAGCGTGTTGATCAGCTTTTCCTTTCACATCACCCACAGGTGATATTTCTATGGTGTTTCTCATCACACAAGCAACCCATTTACCTTATTGTACTATTTCCAATTACTCCAAGACTATCTCTTTAGCATTTTTAGGCAAAGGGTCAAATCTCGTGCTTCTGTGCATGTTGAATACACGATATACGTATATCTCCTTGATAGATTGTAGATGCTTAATACATACCAAGGGGGGAAAATTCTGACTCAGAATGCCACCTGTTCCTCCTCACTGCTTGTTCACACCGACTGAGTTTCTCATTCTTAAAGCAGCTCTCCAAGAAAGCTCTTCCCAGTCTTCCACATATTATTTGCTATTGCAGTGTGACCATGAATAGCGACTTCGCTTAAACTATTGTGTTCTATAACCTAATTTTTGGTCTTGCCATTTCAAATATAGGTTGAAGGCAATGCTGATGAAACTAAATATTTAAAAACAGTACCTATAGCTGCCAAAAATGTCATTGCAACAAGATAACAGTGGAAACACTTAATTTGGGTGGAACTTGGTGTGCGTTATATTAGGTCTGCTTGACTGTGAAGAGAATGCCCTTTTGTGATCCAGTTTTCTGTGTCTTCAAGATGACTGGATAGTTACCTTTCAACAGTAAAATCAGATGGCAGTTTTATACTTAATGTAGACTTATATGTGTACTTACACATTTATACATTTATATGTGCTTAACACATGCTCATACTCATTTCATACTTAATTCAACAAATAGTTGAGTATCTACAATGTTCCATCCCCCTTTAAGCAAATGATGGGGCTTAAAACAGCAGAGAAGACACAGTCCTTGACCTCAAGGAGCTTTGATTCTATAGAGGAAACTGACAAAGGCAGGGCAAAGTGAAACATTCTACAACCGGGCTAAGCATGAGCGTTTAGGGTGCAGGCTCAGTGAAAACTGTCAGCAGGACTTGAATTTGAAGCTGCAACTGGGTGGACAGACAGATGTTGCTGAGCAAAAGATAGCAAGCCAGGGCAGTCTCCAAGGGGAGAGGGAGTGGTACGGGGGCCAGATACTGACTTTAGCATCCATTAGGTACAAGAACTGTGCACATCAGGCTTGCCATCAATAAAATGAGGACACAGCCCATATCTTGAGAAAGACGTGGAGGACTAAGAATTGTTAAAATCAGTAGTAGAGTTTTAGTTTAGCTTTATTTTGCTTTGTTTCCCATATAGGTCTATACCTTAGCTTGACAGATTTGTTCTTGGACATTATATCCTTTATCAATGGGATAATTTCTGAAATTGTCATTGGCCTAAAGAAACGCTTTCATTTTCATTTTTTTAAATATTGCTCACATAACCAGACACTTAGCTGAATTGTCTTAGTAATACTAAAAGTCTTCCAGATTATTCTTTTGGATTCTCTACATTTGTAATCATATTGTCTATAAAAAATGTCTCTTTCCTTTTAAATAGCCCCTGACACAGAAAATTCTTAAGGCTATTACGAGAGTTGAGGATAAATCATAAGACCTGCCAGGCACCTGCCAGGAAGGGTATTTAAAATACAAAGAGTGACATATATTTTCATAGGTTCTATGTACCTATCAGCCAATACAGATGCTGAGTGGCTCTTCAGAGAGATGGAGAGGAAAGGACACCTGAACCTGAATCTCCAGGTACCACTTCAAATCCTGAGGACCCCAGCTCTGTGGTCTCCGACCCACTCCACCTGGCAGCATCTTGTCTTGAGCCCATACTGCGCACCTACAGCCTCTTGCTCTGGGGCTTCCCTGCTGATGCCAAAGCATGGGATGCCCTGTGAGCCAGGCAAACACAGCCTGGAGGTGTGGGGGGTGGGCAGTCCAGTGCTGTGGGAGCATATCTTTGACCCAGGAAAGGTAGGAGCTGGTGGATAAATTCTTGCCTCTTTCCCCCTGGACAGGTTATCCTGAGACAAAGTTACACAGCTTCTTGGAAGACAGTCTCCAGGGACTGAACAAGCAGTTGCCCTTGGTCCCTAGGCCAATCTGATCATTGCCACTCCTTCCCTGCCCCATGACTCATGTCCCTGTCTCTCACTCTGCTGTCTGTGGGAACTCTGGGTAAAGCTTTGCTGCACTTGCAGAGTAGTCATGCCACCGTAGTTGTTTCCACAGAACTGATAAAACGAAACCAGTGGAAAGCTAACTGCTAAGATTCACACAGGCTGACGGCCAAGCTCCAAGTGAAGCCCTCTGCCTCTGATTCGCACACACCTGTCACTGGGCCAAGTACACAAAACGGACCCGTTAGGCATCTTTACCTGGTGGTCCTGGAGGTCCCGGCAGCCCTGGAGGGCCCGGTGAACCAGGACAGCCCGGGGCCCCGGGAGGCCCCACTGCATCCTTTCCTGGGGGTCCTCGCTCCCCTTTACTTCCTTTCATGCCTGGTGGTCCAGGGGCTCCTCTGAGGCCAGGCTTTGATGACCCTTGGAGGAAAATAATCAATTTATTACATTTTAGTTTTTTCCCTGATTAATATATGATTATTTTCAATTGCAAAATGTGATGTATTCTGATTTATAACAGTTGCACCACTGAAAGGTATATTAAGCATATAAAATTAAGAGTATCTTCCTTTCTTCATGTGACCTTGTTAAATGATCACAGTACAGCAGAGCTCAGAACTCTCCCTGCCCACAAGCTAATTGATGTCGTTTATTACAAGAGACTGAAACAGAATTTGGGATGCACAGTAGTCCTTTTACTTAAAAGGACTTCATGAGAAGTCTTCAATATTAGAGGCCCGGTGCATGAAATTCATGCACTTGGTGTGTGTTTGGGGGGGGGGGCGGGGGCTCAGCATGGCCTGTGCCCTCTTGCAGCCCAGGAGCCCTCGGGGCATGTCCATCTGACAGCTTAGACCCGCTCCCCCATGGGCCTAAGCCGACAGTCGGACATCCTTAGTGCTGCCACGGAGGCAGGAGAGCCGAGAGCCTGGCTTCTGGCTGAGTGGCACGCCCCCTGTGGGAGCACACTGACCACCAGGGGGCAGCTCCTGCATTGAGCATCTGCCCCCTGGTGGTCAGTGTGCATCATAGCGACCGCTCATTCCACCATTCGGTCGATTTGTGTTAGCCTTGTATTATATAGGATATGCTACTTTGTAGACTTTTAAATTAGAGACTATGAGATGCCTACTTTGTAGTGTCCCAAAGAAGAAAGAAAGCTGTAATTGGACTTCATTCCTGCCAATTGTCTTAGATATGGAAGGGCGTGCTGGGGGAGGAGGCACCTCCTGGGAGAGATGCCAGGCCCGGTGGTACAAAATGAATTTCATCTATCTCTCCTAAGATGATGAGGATGTGAGGACGGGGGAAGTCTTGAATCTCTGACTCAAAAACGGTTTAATTGTTAAGCAGAGAGACCTCATCACCAAGGGGCTGAGAAAAATCTGATTATTTCTGATTATTGAATAGAAGGATTTGGGCATAAAGGTAAATGCCTCTGACTGACACTGCTTTAGAGCTTTATAATTTTCACTCGCTGGCTTCTTGAAGGAGCCTATCTATTCATTACTTAGGGGCCAGGCATGTAAAAAGAAGTCTTCTGTAACTTTTGGCCAGTCCTCTGAAATACCCTTTTGTCCCATTGTAACTTCAAGAGATACCCACTGTCTATAGTTTGATGTATATGTTTTTATGCACATGCAAGTACACATAATATTTATCCATTCACCTATTTTCCACTAGGATGGTAATATACACATACTTCTGCAATCTGCTTAATTACAATTCATTTTCCAAATTAGGAAATAGTTTAAATGTACAACATGGTATAAAGAAAAATATAGTGGATGGCAAAGCTTATCAAATGTTTGCTGTTTTTTTCTTAGTTACGCTTCCTTTACAAAAGGACACATCACATCATTACAGTTATAATTGTGGCCTCTGTGGAACCATCCTTGATTCTATTTCTCCTTCCTTTCTCAAGAGGCAACCACCCTAATGACTCATGGATGCTTCTACACTTTACGGAATTGCCTATGTTTCTATAAACAATATATTGTAAAATTTAAAATGTCACATAAAAAAATATAACCTATGAATTCTGATGCAGCTTGAAAACTATGATTTTTAACCAAGCTAATCACCATCAGACTAGTTTTTCTCTCTGTGCTTCCTCTGAGTTTTAAGGCTTCTTCTCATATACCTAGTTTGCTGTCTTACACTGAGTTAAAACCACTGAGAAGGGAAAAAGAGTACTTCTACAACACTGTGTAATTTTTCACTTCCTTTTCACAAGTAAAAATTTGCAAACACTTTTATACCAATTAACGAAAGATTTGCCTTCCATAAATAATGCCAACTTACTAGAGAACAGTGCATTTTACTTTTTAATAGCATTTCTGTTGATACCCCGAGAAACATGTACATACCAGGCCTTCCAGGATCTCCGGGGGGGCCACTGGGACCTATGAATACAGAACAGCAATAAATTGCTTATGAAGAAATAAATACCCTGTCGCCCCATTCTTGCAATCTTGGGTTATAATATAATAATAATTAATGATAAATATTTTCCATACTTTTTCTCCATTCTCATATAGATACATATTAGAAAACTTTACTTATTTAGACAAACTACAGAGAAGAAACTAATCTCAGATAACCTTTTCAAATAATTCAGCAGAAACTCACTAAGAGCCTGCTCTGTATGTACTTTGCTGGGATGGTTCAGATACAAGAAAAGCAAACAACTGGAATTGTTAAGGTTCTGTAGTTTGAGCTGGTGTCCCACCTCAGACTGCTTCTAGCTCTAAAATTGCCTTAAAAAATCTATATCTAAATGTATCCGTCCATTTATTTAAATACACTGGGAATTTTTCCTTTAAGCACAAATCTCCTTTGAAGTCTTGTTTAAACCAGTAATTTGCCTAGATTAGTATTCTCAATCCTGCTGCATGTTAGAATAATCCGAGGCACTTTCACAATCTGCTCATGTCCAGAGCCTTCCTCCTGACAAATCAGAGTCACAGGGGGACCCTGACGTGGGCATCAGTGAAGAAGTCCCAGGGGTTCTAAGGCGCAGCCAGAGATGAGAGAGCTCGCGGCTGAGACCTTTCCAATCCATCAAAGTGGGTAGAAGATAAGTAAGCGTGTCTTTAATTCATGGTGCCAGGCATCAGGAAACCAGGGCTTCAGTCACCCCTGGCTACTGTTGGTGTGGATTTGCCCAAATTCCAGCCATTCAGGTCTCCATTTTCACATCTGTAATCCCGCTGAGATAACAGATTTCTTACACTCCTTGGTCCTGCCCTCGGACCATGTTAGTGTCTGCTTGCCAGACTTGAAGTTCATGATTTCCTGCATGAGGTTAATTTAATGACTTTTTGGTATTTTCATTCAAAAGTTTCACATAAATTTTTCAAGTTTTGTATAGAAATTAGGAGACACCAAAAAAATACCACCATCCATGAAAATGAGGAGACTTCCCTTCTCCCCCTGCAAATTCTAGGTCTATAAACATATGTTGTGTTACCTTGAAAGATGACAATGGTCAGCAAATGCTTCAGAAAGGAATTTATTCTCACCCTGTGGGCCACGCGCTCCTTTGGGCCCTGGAGGGCCTGGGGTTCCCTCATCTCCCTTTACCGCGTATGCATCATAATATTCTGTCTTAAAGGAAAAAGAAATGAAGAAAAAGAAAGAATAGCTATTTATGGACATTCACCAACTGCAATGACTTCAATTTCTTCTTTTTAGCCAAAATGATACTTTCCTCATTTTTCTCAATTCATAGGCTTATGTGTTAGCAGAAATAGGGTAGTCATGTATATGGGATGGATAAATTTAGAGATAAAAGTTGATATTCCTGGTATGGCATCATATATTTCATTTATATTTACATATATATCCATACAGACAGATATATCTATGTCTATGTGGCTAGGTACACAGATATTAAAGTTTCACAAAATAGTGATTTACCTTACGAATATGATCAACTCTGATATTTTTATTCTGTTCTATTTCACTTTTTGAAAATGCTTGTCCTGATGCACTGAATTTATTTTATTCTCAGACCTCCACATCAAACAGTACTCTATTGACTGTTTCATTAACTTTCAGGACACCATTGACCTACAATAAGTACTACTGTTTCTGACATATTCTATGGACCTACTTCTGGTCTCTTTAACCATCTACTTCCTAAGCAATTTCCTCTGATGGTAGTAGATGCTGCAGTTATATAGTGTTGAGCATGAGAAAATGCAGAGTGAGCTAAAAATGCTTAGACTTCCTCTAAAGTGCAATTGGAAAAGTAGATTTCACTTAGAATTCAGTCCATTTATCTTAAAGAGAAGATGAAAATGTAAAAGGTTTTTAAAAACCTGTTTGTTTTTTTCATATTTTACATGGGGCAATTCTTTGTTGACTTATTGAAAGATGAGGTAACAAGAACTTTGTGGTTAAGCAACAAGTAGAAAATAACAAAAGAATGCATAATAATAGCAATAATAATCTGTAACAATAAAAGTGTAATATGCTAATTAGACCGGACATCCTTCTGGACGCCCTTCCTTCCGGACAAAGCCACAGCAGGCGGGGGCTAAGGCAGAGGCAGCAGAGGCCCTGGCCACGGTGGCAGTGGGCGGGCACCAGGGCCAAGGCCCTTGCACGAATTTCGTGCATCAGGCCTCCAGTAATGTAATAACCTTCGTAAAATCCACAATGACCTCTGTGTGCCTGCTGAGTGTTGGCTAAGAGCTTTCACAAAATAGCCCGTTTCATCTTCCCAGCAACTCCATAAAAGTGTTTTGGGACTACTCACATTTGAATCATTTGCTTATAGTATAAAGATGCAGGTTTCCAGGACCCTCCTCCAGTGACCAAGTTAAATTACTTGTCTGAGGGGTCTGAGAACTGCATGTGCAATAGGACAGCTCCTCTCCCCATGACTCTTATACCATACACTGTACTGTCAAACCTACTCAATGAAGAAATGGCAGCCCTGCTCAGCACACTGCATGTGAGGACCACTGTCTTTTGAGGGAGGAGAGGAACAGATACCAGGACTCAGAGCCTGGATCCCTTTTATTCCTCTCCTTAAGCTGCGGAATCACAGAATATAGAATGTGGCCACCTGCAGTCAGAAGCTGACAGCCATCACATCCATGTCCTCACTGCAAAGAAGAGATGGCCTGCTGAGATGGAGCTTGGGCTGGGTGATTGGTGTTTGCTGGCCCTGCATGACACCTGAGCTTTTCCTGCTGCCTGAAGGTGAACTTGTCATGACTAGCTGGAGAGGGTGGAGCTGGCTCCCTCACCTCTGGGTGGCCATCTGTCCTCCTACTCTATTCAGGATTCAGGATCCCCTTGGGCCAGATCTGATCCTTCCTCCCCACAGCCCAGGATGGGTACTACTTGTGCATATCGAAGACCAAGTAGAAATATTTGTCCTTTGTCAAATAATGACAACAGCTATTGTTTTGCCCTGGTTTGATAAAAAAAATAAATACTATAATCTCTATCATAACCATTAATGAGAGACCCTGATTTAAAATTTCCTTGATCAAATATGACATTGACATTGTCTTTAATGATACTTACTGGGCCACGAAATCCTGGAGGGCCAATGTCCCCTTTCCACCCCTATGGCAAAAAACAATTACAATTATGGGTACAGTCATCAAAAGTATTTACACATTTGATAGACTTAAAAAGCAAAATGCACAGGTAAACAAGAAATCAATGCTCAAAGTAATGTTATTTCTATGTAATACACAAACTTTAGATTATTTTCCTGGAGGGCTGTATCTGGGTCAAGAGTCCCATCAGCAAGGTTCTGAAGAGGTGGTTGTTCTGGTTGCTCTCCAGGTTTCTTTCATGCCATTCCCTTCAAAGAGTGTCCATATGCACTGTCCACTCCCCAGTTCTCTCCCAGATTAGAGCAACTGGATCACCAGGCTATGGGTTGTATGCAGTTCCCAGAATCCCAATGGTAACCAACCCCCTTTCCTATCTACTGAAGAGGGCATTTCAGAATTCTACTGGCAGTGGTATTATTAGAAGATAAACCTTGAATTTGCACATATACATAAATATGAAAATTATTTGAATATGTCTGCAACATGTTGCCAGAAAGAAACAATGTGGAATACACTTCACAACTAATTGGTGATGACTTTTCAGTGTGTAATGGCCCAGCCTGAGACTCATGGAGCCACTTATCCTTATGCTTGATCTCCAATGACCAAAACTTTCTACAATCCCAGGCCTTTTCCAGCTCCTTCCGTGTGGGGAGCTGAAATCTCACTGGTCCTAAGATTCTACTACATAGAATAAATTTAATATCGTTTCCACTAGCCAGACCTTCAAGTGCTTAAGTAAAGTTGCTACATCTCTCATTTATTAAATATACTAAGGTATTTTAAAGAACAATGATTGCAATTTCTTGTACCTAGTTCCAGGGTGTGGTGAGAAAAAGTGGGCAAAACCCAACCAATTGAAAAAGGCTGAAGATAGAACATGAGGAAGGGGATTACCTTAATGCCATCTTCGCCCCTCAACCCAGGGGAGCCCCTGCTGCCTTTGGCTCCCTAAAGAACAGAGCGAAGAAAGTGGGTCAGAAGACACAGGAATCAATTCCTTCTGTTGGAAGCAGAACAGTTTGAACTCCTTTTGGGAAAAAGAAAATGTGCTCAGTTGTTCTCTCTTTGTAGTGTAAAACTATGATTCTCAAGTGTAATTTTTAAAAACTACATGCTTTTGGTTAGCTTATAACTACTAAGTGACTTTCAAAAAAATCCTTATTTGTCTAATAGGATTGACATTTCCACTATGTCAGCAGGTAAACCATGCCTTTACCTTAGTGCCAGGGAACCCAGGGGCCCCGTCTTTTCCAGGTTTCCCCTAAAAACAAACAAAACAAAAACATGTAATCTAATAAATGTGGATAATATTAATAAACACGGAAAACTTAAATGAGATAATCATTTCCTCTCAACCTCAGGCAAGAAAGCTTGACTGATGCTTCCATCCCAGTTATTAGAAGGACAAATATTAATCACAGAACACGCAAACATCTCCTCTTGCAGGGAAGGCAAAGACCAGTGGGAATGGGAAATAAGGAAGAAAGAGAGGAAATTAAGAGCAGAGCTTAAATTGATACTGTTCATCCAAGTTTGGAAGGAAAATCAAGCAAGCACTGAGCTGAGAGGTGGACAAGAAAACCCAGAAAGTGAAAGGTTTCACAGTCAATTTATTTATTTGAAGTGTTGCCAGTTCCATAAATTCCAGATGTGCCTGTGTTTAAATATATTAAAAGTATGTTGCAATGTCCAAACAGACAGGGCTCTTGGATGAACTATTACGGTATTTACCTTCCATGATAGAATTAAAAATCATACTGGTTCAATATTTCTTAGAAAAAAATACTTTTCCCAGTATATTCTTTTTAGAGTTTTAAAACAATATGTACACGTGTTTAAATCTTTTCAAAATAGAGCTGGGTGGGAGAGGGGGCCCCTGCTGCTCTGTCTTCCCCACAGAGCATCTTCCCCACTTCTCATCACAGTGTGCCCAGTGCCCGTTGGAGCTGTCCTCTCTCTGTGTGGTTCTGATGGGGCTGTCAGCCACAGGAGCCCCCTGCCCCACTGGCCTGGCCAATCGTGGTATCTTTTATTCCTGGACATGGTCACTTTTCCAGAATTAAACACATGACCCAAGCTGAGCCAATCAGAGTGATTCTGTGGGATTTTATATGTGGACACACTCTTTCTCCTTGGATGCTATTAATATGAAGTTGGCTGTTGCTACAGCTTGCTCACTCTCCTCACTTCCCTACATGGAAGATCATTTGGTAAAGGAGAGAATGAGGCAAACACATAGAGAGGAGCAGAAGAGAAATGGAGAGAGTCCTGCCCATACTGTTTCAGTCTCTGGAGGCCCTGAACTTCTCAGATACTTGAACAAATAAATTTCACTTCCCAAACATTTAAAAAAAATCTAAGCTAGGTTGAGTTGGCCATGTTATAGTTGCCACCTAAAGAGTCCTAAATGCTGCCCAATGGAGGCGGCATATGACAATGAATTTCCTAATTTACCTGTGAACCAGGTTCTCCAGGGACACCTTTTTCTGATCCGTAAGAGTCTCCTGGTGGTCCCTGTATTAATGAGAGTTATGTCAAGTTTTATAAATTATTGATTTCTGACTTACATTGATTTTTATTCACCTCCCCCGTCTGATTATTCTGCTACATTTAAAAATATTGAAATGATGGGTAATCTAAGAGGGAAGTCTTATTTATGAGTATTAATTAATTAATTAAAAAACAGATGCTAAAGAAACCAGATACTGAAGATAAATTCTAAGATGGGTGAAACAGTGCTAGGATTTCAGCTAGAAGTGGTCATAAAATAATTTCTATGTTCATGACCTCTGTGGTAAAATACTATTGATCTTCAACTAATCTTAAGATTTGAAGATAGGTCAGATATCAAAATGTTCACTAAGGTTTTAGTTTGTGTTTCAAAGGAACAATATGACTCTAAATGACCTACTCTGGGTCCAGGAGGTCCGGGTTGGCCCACGGCGCCCTTTTCTCCCTTCTCCCCTTTGAGTTCCTGCCACAAAAACAATTTAAGGTTGTTACAAACAGATCAAACAAGATTTTACTGCTTATACTTGAAAAAGTCCTCTATCTGTTCAATACACTGGATTTACAGAATACCTATGTACTTCCTGTTAACATGACACATAAATCATTTTTCACATTTTGAATTTTATACTTATGAACCCACTGAAGTCATATACTAATTTTTTAAATAAAGTATCTTTTTTTAAATCAAACTACATTGAATCAGCTTTCTATAAGCACAATCACATAATTTCTAATGTATTTTACCTTCATTTTTAATATATTGAAAAGATTTTTAATTGCGATCAATTATTTTCTGAGAAAATGTTACAAGAAGAATTTGATTTATTAATCACGTTTGTTTTTGCTTTTATCATGTTTTATTATTTTTTTTCCAATGTGTGTCTTCTCTTGAGGGCATCATTTCCTTCAAACTCATTTCCTCCACCCTGGGTGATATCTTTCAGATTTAGATTTTTGTCAGGATAAGGTATTTTTTCCTATCAATTTTCAGCCAATAAAAAATTTAAATTTATTAATTTTATTTTTGTTAATTACCTCCAGAAAATTTAGTTTTTTTCCCTTTAGGTCAATTCCCCTTCTACACCCAGTCTTTGAAGTGAATTATTTATTTTTTTTCATATTATATTTTGCTATGGTTTTTTTTTACCTTTTGTTTTGAAAATTTCTATTATTTTTTTTATTTTTTTTATTGCTTAAAGTAATACAAAGGGTATTACATATGTGTCCATTTCCCCGCCCCCCCCCCCAGACAGTCCCCTAGCCTCCCCTATCCCCCAGTGTCTTATGTCCATTGGTTATGCTTATATGCATGCATACAAGTCCTCTGGTTGATCTCTTACCCCCCTACCTCCTGTCCCCCAACCCTCCCCGGCCTTCCTGCTGCAGTTTGACAATCTGTTTGAGGCAGCTCTGCCTCTGTATCTATTATTGTTCAGAAGTTTATAATGGTCTCTATTAGAAAATTTCTATTATTAAAAATTATATTGAAGAGTGATGGCTAAGGGGTTTCTCTTTGGTGTGATGCAAATGTTCTAATTAAATGTGGTAATAGTTGCAAAACTCTATGAATATACTAAAGCCATTGAATTATACACTAAATAAGTCATTTTATGGTCTTGACTTATATCTAATACAGCTGTTAAAATTCATTACTAAAACCCATGAATTGAATAAAGAAGATGAATTTTACGGCATGCGAATTATATCTCAATCAAGCTATTATTAAAACATAATGAATTATAAGTTTATAACATAAGAGTGTGTTATGCTTATTTCTTAGTTAATCCACTAGAAAATTGTTAGCTACCTCTTTGCTTCTCCATCCCCCTTCCCAGATATTCCAGGATCAACCTAGTGTCAGGATTGGTGTATGATACTGTGGTGCACTTCTGAGCATTTGATTCAGCTCTGTACTCTGGAAGCAAATGTTAATGTCCAAATACAAGACTATATAGTGTCCTTGGAGAGGAATGGGGCCCAAATTATCCTTGGGATTATGATGGCAGGATAAAATGTCCCTTATAATTATGACACCCTTCCATCCATATCTTTAGGTTCTCCCCATCCAATTGGCTCAGAGCTGCACACCCAATTTGTAATAATTTATTCAAAAATACTCACTAAATACCCACTCTGTGTTAGTGACAATGAGAAAGACTGAGAGTAAAGGGTGAGCAAAAATGGCCCTGGGCTCTGCCTTCAAGAATCTTGGCAGTTGCTTGCTTCAGATTTCACATTTTCTGGTTCATGAGTATAAAATAGGGAAGGAATAAAACCTTGAGGCTCAGTAAGGCTGAGGGGACTGGGATGAGCTGGGATTAGGTGACAGAACTTATTTAAAAAAAAGGTAAGAGAAATGGAAAGGCACAACCCTAATAAAATTGAAGAGTTACCGTTATGTTATCTGGGCCGGTCTGTGTCACAATAACAGTTCCTGGTGGTCCAGGAGGTCCTATTAATCCTTTCACACCCTAAAGATAAATATACTCAAGAATTAAAAAGGAAATGACATTATCTTTACTATGTTTGAGAGAGATACTTTTCCCCATTAGTGCTCTTGTAAGAAAACAGCAAATGAAAGTTTGAGATACAACAAATGCATTCATTTCAATGTGACTTACTGAATAAAATGTATAGCTAACTGCTATGGAACTTCAAATATATTGCCAACAAATAAACCATAGTATTTAAATTACCCGTTCTCCTTTTTGTCCAATCACATTATCACCCATGTGACCCTGTAAGAAATACAAAACCAAATTATTTTGTAAAAAGGAATATGAATACATTTTCTAAACCCTTTGAAGTTCTAATATTTGTAACTGAATACTTATATTTTAACTTTTCCCCACAGGGTCACAATTGTTATTTTATTTAATCTTAGAATAATGTATTCTTTTTTAAAAATTAAAGTATAGTTGATATATAATATTATATGTTTCAGGCATACACATAATGACTCTACATTTATATATCTTACGAGGTAATCACCACAATAAATCTAGAACCATCTGTCACTGTACAAAATTGTTATGATATTACTAACTCTGTACATTATATTCCCATATCTTAATTATATTATAACAAGAAGTTTGTACCTTACATTCCCCTTTACTGTTTTCACCCTCATCCCACCCCTCTAGCAACGCTCAGTTTGTTCTCTGTATCTGTGAATCTTTTCTGTTTTTTTGTTATTTGTTCATTTGTTTTGTTTTTTAGATTCTGCACATAAGTGAAATCATACAGTATTTGTCTTTCTCCGTCTGGCTTATTTCACAAAGCATAAACCCTCTTGGTCCATCCATGTTGTTGCAAATAGAGAGATTTCATTCTTTTTTATCGATGAATAATATTCTATTTATCTGCTCTTCTTTATCCACTCCTCTATATATGGACACCTATGTTGCTTCCATATCTTGGCTATTGTAAATAATGTTGCAATGGGGTGCATATATTTTTTGATTTAGTGATTTCATTTTTTTCAGATAAATGCCCAGAACTAGAATTGCTGAATCACATGGTAGCTCTATTTTTAATTTTTTAGGAACCTCCATACTATAATGCCTGCACCAATCTGCATTCCCACCAACAGTACACAAGGGTTTCCGTCTGTCCACATCCTCAACAACATTTGTTATTTATTGGTTTTATTTTTTTTTAATAATAGTTATACTGACCCATGTGTGGAAATCAGACCAGGTTTGGCTTTCTCATTGGGTAAGATGTTATGGCTGATATGACCTATGAATTGTAATTTACCTTAAGTCCTGGAGACCCCATGGTTCCTGGCAAGCCCTAAAAAAATCCACAAATTATAATTACAGCGGGAAATGCACCAAGCCAGAAAACTGTTTAAATGTTTTAGCTACAACTCTTTAATTATTTTATAGCGTCTACAGCAATGACAACTTAATACTTACAAAGAATCCCGGAGGGCCAGGTGGGCCCACAGGTCCAGGAAAACCTGGGAGGCCCGGCAAACCCTTCAAAATAAGAGACAAATAAGAAGGGTAAATGTACTACTCACCTACAGACAATGCCCATTAGTTAAGTGAATTAAAATATTTTAATAAGACCTGAGGAGCATGACACCTTCCATTTATGGCTGCAGTTTAAGTAAAAACCAGTTATCTACTATCATGCAAATTTTATGATAGAGCTATTAACATTACAGTTTTAAATTGTGTTCAGTGTGCAATACAAGTCTAGCCTTGGGTTTTAACAAATACGGAATAAGGGGAACCTAACTTTTCCTTGGAGATTCCACCTTAGACGTAGGAAATCTTGGGTTACTGAGACTTAAGAAAAGATGAAAAGACATGTACAAATCATCTTTTTACATCAGCTTCATGTAGTGTCTTATAAGGTGAATGTTTTAGAATGAAATAAGGTGCATATGTAAATAGAAGGAATTGTATATTAAAAATGTTCTTAGGAGAGTGAGAAAGAAATATAGGTGAAAAGAAAAAGGGGGGGGGGAGAGAGAGAGAGAGAGAGAGAGAGAGAGAAGAGAGAGAGAGAGAGAGAGAGAGAGAGAGAGAGAGAGAGAGAAGGACACACACACACACACACACACACACACATAGAAAACAGAGGGGGCACCGAGGATGGTAGGACTGCTCTCTGAAGTGCTTGTACCTGGAATCCTGGAGCCCCTGGCAGCCCGGGATCCCCTTTTCCATCATATTCTACATCTTCTCCTTCAGCAGGAGCACCCTTGAAAATGAAGTTCATTGAACATAATCAATGTTATATCTTTAAAACCCCTTTACATGCTTATTCAGGGTCATGCCACTTCAAGGATAAAAATGCTTTCCCGTGTGAATGAAAAAGGGGCCATGTAACAACCCGATAGGCTCAGTGACCAAAGTAACCACACAGGATGGTCTGTTCACAAATTCTGAACTGGGCAGGTCACCTCCCAGCTTCCTTAGCAAAGGTCAGCTTTTACCTTAAGTGAGCCCTGTCCCTATTCGTATGCATCGAAGATGATATACCTTTGAAATGTCAGTCATTTTCTTTTCTAGACCCCTGAAGGCACAACTGCTGACACTAGAGTGTGAGATCATAAGCCCCTCATTGTCATCCTGTTGCCAATACCATCTCCATGTGCTGTAGATGTTAACTCTCCTGAACCCACCCATGTGAAAGAAGTTTCTCTATTTTGCTTTGTGTCTAATTTTAGGGATTCCCTTATTTTGCTTTTCCACTCCCTTAATCTACCACCAATGGGTTTCTTGTACCTTCCTTATGTCTCCTCTCTTTATTCCAAATTCATAAAAGAAACTGCAAAACTGCCTTCTCTGCGGCATTTTTTCAATCCTTTGAGAGCTTGCTCTGGGCATGTTCTCAAAAATTTGGCTCAAACTCTCACAAACCTTTTCTATAGGTTTGAACGTTCTGTCATTGATACCAGGGTATATACTTAGAGAAATGGCTTAGTTATCTCATTTTGAAGAATTCACAGGATTTTCATAGTTTCTAAAATTAAAAATTTACTGTGCAAGGAAGGAAAGAAGACACAAGGATGATAACGGGTTTCCCAAGATACCAGAATTGGTGGCAATTCTGGATGTGGAATGTGGGTCCTGGCCTCAAGGCCAGCTCTTTTCTCCCAGACTCTATTTCCTTAAAGGATGATATGAAACTTGTATACTTATGACGAGAGATAGAAGTTGTTCAATAGAAATAAATATGATATCTCAAGTATTATGGATTCTGGATTAATGATGCAATCTCATTTTTAATTTTTATATCTCATTATTTAATAGAAGTCCCTTTCATATGTACAGTTAGAGATGTTCAATAATAACATACCACAGATGTCTTACCTTTTCTCCTTTTAAGCCAATGGCACCCTAGGAAAGAAAGTGGCATATTTACCACTAGACACAAATCAAGTAAACAACATCCCACCTTTCCCTCTGTTCTACCTTCTCCCTCTACTGTGTACTTTCTGCTGCCTTTACAACATGCTCAAGTCACTCCCATTTGGACAAAGTCTACCATAAATCTTCCTCTCCCGCGCAGTATTGCCCTTCTCTTCATGTCATCTGCATACCTCCTGTTCTGTTCATCTCTGACTCATTCTTCAGTCCCACAGCTGCCACCCTCCTCTCTCCAAGATGGACGTCTCCCTTGCTAAGTTCTGCCATGACTTGGACATTGCTGAAGCCGATGATAAAATGTCAGTTTCTCTCTTACTGGACTTCTCAGCAGCATTAGGCAGCTGTCTGTCTGTCACTGTCCTCTACTGAAACACATCTTCCCTGCTCTTCCATCATACATGCTTCCTGGTCTCCTTCTACCACCAGGGTCATGCTTCCTTCACAGGTTTATCCTCCTTGACCTAGAGGTCACGTGCTGGAGCTCTTTAAGTCCTGGTTCTAAGCCACCTCCTACCCCACACTCTCACTGTTTGAGTCACCCCCTCCAGTCTCTCCTCTGCCTACTACTCAGCTCCACTGTATTCCTTTAAATCACAAAAAAGTCTCAACGTGTAAACCTGAACTCATAAATCATTGTTCATTCATTCCCCAACTATCAGTTTAGTGTTTACTACTGGCTGCACCAGACATCCCCATGATGGATTTCAATACACGGCCATTCTGGACTAAACCACTTACATTTCACTTAATGTTTATGATGAGAGAAATGAAAACCTACCGGGACCCCTGGGTAGCCTGGTGTCCCTGGAAATCCTGGGAAACCTTGTTCACCCTGGAAGAAAGATCATAGAAAAGTTGTCATTCTTCTTACTTGTTCTAAAACAGCCTATTGAGATATTTTCCCTGTTTCTCTCTTCCAACCCTGCAGTGGTAAAGCTAGACAAAGTAACCAAAGTGCCTTATGGATACTGGGTCATGAGTCTGAAGGCCAGAAAACCATTATTTTAATTGAAAAAAGGATTAAAATCTACTGTTTCTCAAATTGCGCATAAATGGTGAAAGCTTAATTGTGTCAGGAACTGTTTAATTGCTGTTTCCTTGAAACCTCAGTGATTAGTTCTTTCCTGGCCACCACTCTCGGAAGAGGAGTGGGCAGTCAGGAAACCGAGGAGACGAATGGACATAGGAAAGCTCAGTCCTTCTTCTCCAAAGACATACCTTGCATACCAGCTTGAGTTTCTGATTTATATACACTCACAACCTCAGGTGAAAATAACTTGTTATCTTTCTGTGGGCAAATAGGAAAGAACTTCCTCAAAAGAAAATCAGAGCCTTGGCCTGTTTGGCTCAGTGGATAGAGAGTCGGCCTGCGGACTGAGGATCAATTCCGGTCAAGGGCATGTACCTTGGTTGCAGGCATGTCTTTAGTAGGAGGTGTTCAGGAGGCAGCTAATCAATGTTTCTCTCTCATCGATGTTTCTAACTCTATCCATCTCCCTTCCTCTCTGTAAAAAATCAATAAAATATATTTTTTAAAAAAAGACAATCAAAAACCAAGGCATAGGAAAACAGGAAATAGGTAGGTTCCTGGTTCAAAAATCACATTTCTGCCCTGAAGACAAGTACCATTGGTTCTGGTTAAAAGAATGTTTCCAGGAAAGTCTAGCCCATCTCATTGCTACTTCAGCTTGATTAAGTCATTTAGCAAAACATTGACTGATCAAGTCCTGTGTAAGAAGGACATACCTTAGAACCATTGCATCCTGGTAAACCAGCAGGACCGTAAGGTCCAGGATAGCCGGGGCTGCCCTGAAAACAGAGTAAGTTTCAAAAAGGAGAAGCGACCAGGCCGTGGGACCAGGTGGAAACAGCGAGGAAGCCAACGCGAGGGAAATGAGGGGCTAATTTAGATAGTTATTTAAATATAAATGATTATTTAAATATTTAAGCAGTAAATGTAGTCCTTTTAGAAAATAATTTAAACAAAAATAGGAAATAAAATGGGCTAATTAAAACAAAGAATTATCAAGTGAGGTACAGATATTGTAAATAAAACAAAAGGCCTTTCTATATAACATGAAATCCCTTAACATGCTGTTCTAAGCTGGGGGAAAGGAAAGGAAAAAGAAGAGGGAAATGTGCTCAGAGGTAACTATTTTATAATTATACTAGAGGCCCGGTGCACAAAAATTTGTGCACTGGTGGGGGAGGGGGGGTGAGGAGGGTGTCCCTCAGCCCCACTTGTGCCCTTTCACAGTCTGGAACCCCTTGGTAGATAACCACCTGCTGGCTTAGGCCCACTCCCTGGGTAGCAGATGGCAGGCCTGATCCCTCAGTGCATGCCTTGCCTCCCCGGGGCCCCGCACACGGCAGGGCCAATCCGGGGGTTGGAGCGCCGCCCCGGGTTGGGTTGCATACGGGACGCCCGGGCAGGCTGGCGGATCGCTGCTGCCCCACCTGGCCGCCCTGGATCAGGTCGCACACGGGATGTCCGGATGGAGGCCAGGTGGGCTGGCTGATCGCTGCTGCACCGCCCAGCCACCCTGGGTCGGGTCACACACGGACGCCTGCCACCCCGGGTCACAGATAGCAGGCCCAGATGGCAGCGGGGCAGACGGAATGGTGCTGTCCTGCCCTGCCTGCAGTATGCAAATTAGTCGCCATCTTTGTCGGTGGTTAATTTGCATATCATGCTGATTAGCCAATGGGAGGCATAGCAAAAGTACAGTCAATTACTGTGTTTGTCTATTATTAGATAGGATGTTATTAAGCAGTTGTTCTATTCTATTTTTTCTATTCTATTTTTCTATTCTAGTCTAATTTTCTGTTTTATTCTTCTATTCTATTCTATTATTCTATTCTAGTCTATTCTAGTTTTTCAGGAAATACAATTTGATTTGTATGATCTACCAATCCACACTAGCATATTATGCTATTCTATTGTGCCATTTTCCTCATGTAGCAAATTTATCGATACCTATTTCCTTGTGCTATTGATTTGACATCTTTATTAAAATGAGCTTACTTTTTATTTTTTCAGTTACACATTTTCCCCATTACTTACTGGAAGTCCAGGAGGACCTGAAAATCCTGGTAATCCAGATATTCCCTGAAGGCATAGAAAAGGGATGGGTGGCAAGAAAAACACTTGAAATGTTCAACTTATAAACAGAAAATCATTTACCATTCCAATAGCCCCCTCCTGCAACTATAATTTGGAATGGCTAAAAACTACTTAAAACACACAAAAAAAGGTTTGCCAAACTTTTGTAAATCTTACATTTATATCAATTTTAAAAAGAGATGATTACAATTGTTTTAGGCTTTTGGGGGTAGACTTTAAAGGTGTAAATTGATTAGAGTCCAGTGCTCCAATCTTCCATGAACACCAATACGTGCGTGTGTAGTACACATTGGTGTTATCAACGCCCAGTCCAGACACAGACATCACTCCAGATGGTTCTCTCATGCCTTTTCCATCAGTTAGCACCAACCCCACGTAGTCACCACTATCTTGTGACTTGTACCATTATAATTTTACCTGTTCTTGAACTTCATCTATAGAAGTGCACCATAAACAATATACTCCTTCATGATATTTGTATAACTTTTACACTGCAATACTTTAAAAAAAAAAAGAATTCATTAAGCAATCAGGTTGGACTACTAACCCTTGCACCTTTGGGACCAGTGAGTCCTGGACATCCTGGAGCGCCCTAGATCCAAGTGGAAAACAAAAGTAAACACCAAGACAATTACTTGGCAACCCCAAACCCCATAAATGAAAGGTCCAAGTTTTATTGACATCTCAAAGAGTTTTGCTCTTGTGATTATTTCATCGTTAACATGGTTCACTTACTTGCTTGTTTCATTGGAGCTAAAATATTTACCAGTAAGGACAGACAGAGAAAGTTTCATTCAAACCCTGGCTACTGAAAGTAAGGGTCTAACATTGGCATCATCTGGGAGCTTGTTAGAAAAGCAGAATCTCAGGGCCCCCACCTCCCAGCCCTATTGATTCAGATTCTGCATCTCAGCAAGGAGCAGTGATGATTCCTGTTCACATCACTGTCTGACAAGTTCTGCTGTAAACCCGCCCTGGAGCTACCAGCTGCTGGGGTCTGATAAGAATGAGCGACAGTTGCTAAGGTGGCTGAGCACGGCAGCCAATATTTCTGTGCGTGAGAAATACTTCATTAACAAAATGTACCTGCCATGCACAGATAAATACTCAGCCAGGCAAGGACTGCCTGAATCAGAGATAAGCTTGCTTTGGGCGCATACTGAGCACAGTTTTGAGGCCCTGGTTTCTTAGAAAATAATAACCTTAAATGGATACTATTTTAACTAGACCACTGGGTGGGAAAGTTCCATTGTCCAAAAGCTGTTTTCATCATTCCTGAGAGTTTCAGTATTTTTTTTTTTATTTCGGGAAAGGGGCTACAGAGTCTTCTGAGATTGGATGGTCAAGGCCACAGTCAACCTTTTCTGGATGAGGTGAAATTCCTGGCTGCATGACCATGCCCCCTTCTCTGCAGGATGCTATCTGTGTTTTGCAGAAGGCAGAGGAGAGACTTGCAGGTTTCACTTCCCCGTTGTAAATATTCTCATGCAAAACAATATTTAAAAGTAAGGTAGGAAGTTTATACGTTTGAAAAATCTTTTGGTCAGGTTTTGATATCTTTGTCTGCCTTGGATCAAATTATCTTGTGCGGCCACATCTACAAGCTGTGCTTTAAAATATGAACTCCATGTCAACGTGGCACATGGTTTTTCTGAATTAGCTTTACGGAATCCTTGCACATCATTGAACTCTGAGCACCATATGTTCAGAACCTTCATTTTAATGTATTGTTAGCATCATTAAAGAAATGCTGAGAGAAACAAGCAGAATACAGAGAACAAAACGAAAAGGAAGGAGTTAGAATTTAGCTGATCTGATGTATAGGGTTGAAGTGGCCAATTCATTCTACCAGCAAAATGGAGGAAAATATGAGGTCACACCCGGGAGGGAGGCCACAGAATGTATCCAAATTCAGGCATAGAATGTCCAGAATCCAAATGACTTTTCCAAAATTAGGATCACAAGAAGGAGAAATGAAGAAACAACGCATACAGGGATAGACAGGAAATGGTGGAGTTTTTGGAGAACAAGCCATCTTTGCATTTTTACTTGGAAACTACAGATGTGGGTTTAGCTTCTTTGGCTACGGAGGTTGATGCTGGCATTGTATAAAAGCAGCCACCTGTTGGCTGTGTAACCAGGACAAATTACTTAAGTGCTCTGAGTGTCGGCTTCCTCATCCATAAAGTGGAGACAGTAATGAGAACTAGATTATGAATCTCCATCATGATTTCTGGAACCACTGTGAAATGTAAATGAGGTGTAGTCAGCAATACACGGTCTAGTGCTGACACAGAGTACATTTTCAGTAAATATTGCCTTTGATGACCATGTCAATATCCTATAACAATATTTATGGAATTTAAAAAAACTGTGTGGAGATCAATTGTGATTGTCTTCCATAACTTACTGGTTAGTTCATAGTTTGCTGGAGACCAGCAGTCAGGGTTGTGACCATGGGAGTGTGTGAGAGCCTAGGCTTATGTCTGACTAATGTCCACGGCAGGAAAGAGCCATGAGCAATCTAGTAGTTACGAGTTCTTTAGCAAATCCTCTAGGGCACTGATTTAAGCAAAAGCCCTTTGTTTTATCACAGACTTTAGGATAAAAATGTGTGACCAGTGTGAAAGGCAGTAGGCTCTGGTCAGAACGTAGGGTCCCTGATGTTTAAGGGAAGAGTTGAGAAAAAGGAACCCAAGAAAGACAGGAAGGGCGGGAAGCAAGAAGAGAGTCAGAAACAAAGACTGAGCTTCAAGGAGAAGAGAGCAATCCACTCCGTGATCTCTGAGACAAAGCAGAGGGGTCCAGGTCAGACAAAGACACAGAAGTATCCATTGGCACTGGTCACTTGGAGTCATGGGTGATCTCTGCAAGAGTGTTGTCAGGAGAGAGGGGGCCCAAGGCAATTATCACCTGCTGAGGAGTGAATGGAGATGAACTATAGCCAGCCTGGTTAGCTATTTTTTAAAGAAGTTTGACAGAAAGAAAAGACAGGGAAAGGATGGCAATTCTTTGGTCCCTGTACCTGTAAGGTCTAGAGAATGTTTATATTAATATGGGGAAATATTGCTATGTTTAAGGACTGAAAGAGAAAGGCCAACATCAAAAGGAATGTTAGAATATCCCAAGACAAAGGAGATATCTCTTGGAATAAGGTTATACTTATAATTCCAGTGAGCAGGGTACAGTGTGTGTGTGTGTGTGTGGGGGGGGGGGGGTAGGGGGGTGGGAGGGGGTTGTTGGTCCTGAATGGAAGGTGAAAAGAACTCATCTTTCCATGTAGAAGAGAAGAAAGTAGGAGCTGATGCAGACGCAGAAGCTGTGTAGATTGGGAGGAGGAAGTTGAGTAGGGGATTTGAAGATAATAATGATCATTTGCGATGGTCTTGGGTGAGGATGCAGTTGTGAGGGTAAGCAGGAATTTGCCATCAGCTAAGATGTGGAATTCTCTCCATGTTCTCAGGAGCCCAGAGGGTAGGCATAAAGAAGGTGGGTGGGCTGAGTATTCCTCAGCCTTGCAGGCTGATGTACCTTGGGTCCCTGTGGTCCAGGTGAGCCTTCAGGACCTGGGAATCCCTTCAGGCCAGGAGAACCAGGGGGTCCGGGAAGACCTTTCTCTCCCTATTAAAATGAAAACAAGAGGAGAAACACACAGAACAGAAACTCTTCAACAACATACACAGTCTTAACCATTATTTTCCCCCCTTTATGACTTGATAACGTTTTTGCATATTTCCCCCCTTAGATGTAAACAAAAATCAGCCCTCAGCAGTGAGTGGATCAGTAACTGAAAAGCTGCCGGCTATTAGCATTGTCTATAGGCTTGGAAGTGCTGGCCCTTGATTTGTAAGAACTTTAGCCCAAATGGCAGAGTTAACTGAACAGGGAGAGAAAGAAAAATAAAATCCAGAATGAAGGGGAAACCCAGTTAGAAAGATTGAGGTCAGTAGTGTGTTTGTTGAGTGATGGAGAGAGTGAGGACAAGGCACAGGAATGCTGTTGGGAGTGTACACAACTGCTCTGTAGCTTGCAAAGAACAACATGCAGGCAGTGGGTCTTAGTTCTTTCTTGATTACAGAGGAATTTGTAATTCAATATGATATTTGTGCAAGAGATATGTCAAGGGTGGCATAAGTATCTGTGTGAGCTAAATAGTTTTTGTTTTTTTTTTAGAAAGAGTCAGATGATATGGGAAAGCCCCTAGTAATGAGTGAGTGTAAGTGATTTAGGCCCAATGTGTTACATGGTTCTCTGCCAACAAAGAATCTTCCCATGGATCCTGGACTTACTCTTTAACAGTGAAGGCCACCAGTTAATTCGGTCAATTTAGTTACACAATTGGCAAATTATATTTTTAAAGAGAGAGTGAGAGACAGAGATAGAGAGAGAGCATATACCCAATAAAAAGAGAAATAAAAGAATTTGCTAGACTCCTCTCAATACTCAAGTTCCTTCACACATCCCTTCACACATCCTAGATTAGCATCTTGAACACAGTAGGGATTCAATACTGCTTCTAGAATGTGAGAATGAATCATAGTTTCCATCATGAATCTGAGTATAATAGCTTCTGGGGAAAAATCCTAAATCAACTACACATGAATTTTAAAATAATTTAAAATAAATATAATAATAGCTATTATAGTGATCATATAAATTATATGTAAATTGTTTTATCTAGAGAGCTTAAAATATATTCTTTTCAAAGTATTTAAGCAGTCACCTTTCAATATTGTTAAGTAAATCATTAGTGTATCTGAGGAAAGGGTTTTGTGAACAAAGACACAACTTTAGTTCTGCCTCTGTCTTAATTATCACAGATTGCAAGTTAATGGA
Source organism: Myotis nattereri (assembly GCF_964212035.1). NCBI lineage: Eukaryota > Metazoa > Chordata > Mammalia > Chiroptera > Vespertilionidae > Myotis > Myotis nattereri. Next base: position 28,186,495 of record NC_138082.1, on the reverse strand, counting down.
GCGAATTAATGAGATTTCATCGCATTCCCTCCTCCCCCAGCCCCCTTGAATTCTGCAATGGAGCCACTTCCCTCTGCTAAATGTTTGCCTCAAGTAGAGCGCTGCTACAGGATCCTTCCACCAGGGGGCGGGCCTGCATCAACGCCGAAGGACTTAAAATTTGAGCACTTCAATGTTTAGTTTGTCACTAAGTGAGTGAATTAAGTTATTTCCAGTTGTTCTCTCGTGGTTAGCAAAATTGTAAATAGGGTATACATCAACTTTCCTTTTCGCTAACTTGCCATTTCTTCTTGACAGGCCAAGAGAGTTAAAAATCACTGCCTGTATTTATACAAGTTATCTGAAGCTCCTCTAAAGCCCCCCCCACCCCCCACCCCCCTTTTTTTTCAGGTTAACTTTTACATACAATTACTTTAACACTGGATTTGGGGAATGGAAGAACACACTGCTGATCTTCCTGCCCTTAGTGAAAGAAGAGTGTGAGCTCCAGGATGAGCTCCAAAGAGAAAAGAAGCGAAATTAAGGCTTTACGTTTACCTTCTCCCCTTTGGTCCCGCTGCAGAAGCACTGGCCTTTGTCGGTGCAGACACAGCCCTAGGAAGAGGGAAAGAGAAAGGGTTTTGGGTGAAAACAGCTTAGTAAGTCCCAACTGACTGGGTAAAAGCAAACATAGTTTTCTATTCTTAGAGCATTGAACACTGATCGTTAGAAGTGATGAGATGCGGTGGCAATGTATCAATAGAAATAGAGTAGATAAGGGTGAAGCTGTTGCATATGGAAGAACTGTCAGGTGAATATACATCATTCTCATGGTATTTAAGAATTTTAAGAAATTTATTCATGGAAAAAACCCAACTGTCCTTTTTTTATTTATTTTTTTTTAACAATATACAGTTGAACCATATGAGATTGCCATTGTTGTAGGTAGAACGTGGTCTGATATTGGCAAGTGTTGTAAGTTCAGCATAATGTACATGTATGTATTTGGGTATATTAATTGGTGGCATCTTCTGAGGTTGAGTCTAGGGTTTTCTTTTCTTGAAATAATTCAAGACGGAGAAAAGATGATCAATACCCATGATGTATCTTTAAAGAGAAAAACAAACTAATTCACTAATGCTAATATCAAAGTGTTCTTATTAAAAAACAAAAACTGAACTGTGAGTTTGGCAGCTCTTACCTCCCTAACTAGTCACTTTGACACACGACCCCAGCTTTCACACGTATGCACATGCCAATTCTGATGAAGGCCAGCAGAGGAATAAAAGAGAAATAATTTCATCTAGTGGATTTAAAGTTTATTTTGATATACATTCTATGGTTACATATTTATCTTTCTTCTTTGGGTAAATATTAACTTAAAATGTGTTCTCTTCCCTTACACTGTCCCCACCCCCTCAAAAAAAATTAACTGTCAGCAGAGGCTGGGCAAGGGTAGGAGATGTGCTGACTGGGAAGAAAATTTTTAAAAAATTGACTCAGGTAGTCCCAAAGTCCCAAAGTTGTGCAATCAAAATAAAAATATGCAAACAAAAGTCTTTAATTGAACATATTTCCTGAATATAGGGCAGTAGACTATGCTGTCATTCAAAAGAGGGAGTACATCGCAATTTTAGACATTCATCATATATCCTCACCACATTTTCATACTAGTACATCATAATCTATATGAATAGAAAGCAACTAATTGAAAAGAAAAGTCTGTATTTTCCCCAAGGTTTGGATAGTTGGTATTTTTTTTTTAACAGAGAGAAAGGGAAAGGGATATAGAGATAGAAACATCAATGAGGAGAGAGAGTCATTGATCAACTGCCTCCTGCACACCCCACACTGGGGATCGAGCCCACAATTTGGGCATGTGCCCCGACCAGGAATCAAACAGTACCTCCTGGTTCATAGATTGCTTAGCTAAAAGATACAGCAGCTATATATATATATAATCCTCACCTGGATATATATTTTTTACTGATTTTAGAGAGAGAGGAACAGAGAGGGAGAAAAGAGAAAGAGACATTGATGTGAGAAACTTTAGTCAGTTGCCTCCCACACAATCCCTAACAGGGGATCGAACCTGAATCCTGGTATGCCCCCTGACCAGGAATTGAGACCCGTGATTTTCACAGTAAGTAACAACACTCTAACCATGACTTTCAGAGTAAGTAATAACACTCTAACCAGCCAGGGCACAGTGACCATATTTTTATTTTCATTAATTTTAATTCACTTTTTTGGGCCCATTTGTGAAATGCTATGAATATATTAATGAACTAAAACCCATTAATTACTATTTAATTGCTAAATCCATTAAAAAACAGTCTGGCCAAATGCCATTACTTAGAAGGCATAACTAATAGATATTTCTTAAGCAATATTTTTATTATTTTTCCTCTTCAAACAATAAAATACCTTTTAGTTTCCATATTCCACCATGAAGAAATCATTTGTCTTGAACCGAAAGCTCATAATAATGTTCTTATGTGCTAACCATTAACACATCAGGAAGTGACCAAGGTTATGGTGATGTTTTAGCACTTTTGCATATTTAACAGTTAAACTTGTGAAACTCATTCTTTTAACAGTCACATTCATTTTTTATGACAATAACCTTACTTTGAATGCAAAATAAACATTGATAGTGGAGAATTTTAAGAGGTTTTGAAATTCCAGAAATCACAGGTTTTTCATTTAAAAGCATCATGTACCATTGGGGTCTCAAACCAATATTTTATTAAGCAAATAAATTGTGTGTGTGCTCATGTAGGTCAGGTCTACAAAGGAGCTATCCCCAGGTTTCCAGCTACCTACTAGCTAGAGCAATGATGGCGAACCTTTTGAGCTCAGCTTGTCAGCATTTTGAAAAAACCCTAACTTAACGCTGGTGCCGTGTCACATATAGAAATTTTTTGATATTTGCAACCATAGTAAAACAAAGACTTATATTTTTGATATTTATTTTATATATTTAAATGCCATTTAACAAAGAAAAATCAACCAAAAAAATGAGTTCACGTGTCACCTCTGACACGCGTGTCATAGGTTCGCTATCACTGTACTAGAGCTTTGGACAAATTACTTAATCCTTCCAAGCTACCTCATCTGTAAAAGAAGATGCTAAGCTCTGTCTCAAGGTGTTTTTTGTGAAAAGGACTTGAGGTGCTGCCATAGGGCTCTGCAGAGCCTGTGCCCTGCACTGAGTATAATAGTCAATGGAGACTACCCTTCTCTCTTGTTTTGCTGCAATATCCTATGCCAAAGGACAGACATGCTACTGTGCAACCCTTCCTTCTGCCAGGCGGAACTAGCCATGGTCTTCCCAGAATTTCCTCCTGAAGGGGGTTGGCTAGTTCCAGAGAGCTGGTCTTCATTCTAAGACCAATGGTAAGCAAACTGAGAAGTATTTTGGTTCAACTACAACTGCGTTAACTACAGACATTAATAGTGCTCTTAGAGTAGATTAAATATATTAGTCAATTAAGCAAATATCATGTGTATATGAGCACACACACACTTTGTTTGCTTAATATATTATTGGATTGAGACTCCAACAGTGCGTGATGCTTATAAATGAAAAGTGCCAATCAAATATATTTTACAAAGACAGCAGGTAATTCCAGAAATGCTGGTCAGTTGTCTCTTGCACTTTTCTCTTTGTCTCAATTCCTGTTGTGCTCATGAAGGCCCATATATTGCCTGCAGGTCCATATGGCAGAGGGGTTAAGAGGAGACTTCCTGGGCCTGAATCCCAGCTCTGCGAAGTCACCTGTGTGACTCTATGTGATCTCTAGTGCCTCAGTTTCTGCATCTGTAAGATGGGGTCAAATGGGTTAACACTGTTAAAGTACTTAGACAAGTACATAAGATGTGTACTGGAACAGACTCAGCCCAGAGATGGCACTGTCGGGATCTGCCAGTAAACCTTGGTAAACTCACCCTTCTCTTCCTAGTTACATCTTTACTGTCTTGTCAGTTCTTCACAAATTTATTGTTTCTTTATCCAAAAGATCTCAAAGCTCCTTGCTCTGGTCACTTCTTAGTGTCTTCATTCTCTTGTGAAGGCTCCCACACACATGTAAAAATTTAATTAAAAAATGTGTGTGCTTTTCTCCTGTTAATCTGACTGTCGCTTTAATTTTCAGGTCAGCCAGGGACCCTAAGAGGATCGAGGAAAACTCTTTCCTCCCCCACAGCTGTTTCTGTGGGCTACCAACAGTGTGGGCTTTTACTAACTTATTAACTTAATATTGCTATTTTTAAATGCTCATGAGTTGAGGTTTATTATGTTTACTAGACTGCAGGTAGGAGCTATGTCTGGCAGGCAGTAAAAAATTATCTTTTTATTCCTAAAACTAAGAAAGGATCTAATTATGCACACATGTTTGTTTGTTTATAAATAGGCTAGGAACTAATTTTTGAATAATTTCAGATATGTCCTCTTTCTACTCTCAGAACAGCCCGTGACCAGTTTACATGCATTCTGCTGCCCTCTGTTTAATCTCCCCTCCCCCACGCCCAGCCCAGCCCAGCCCAGCCCAGCCCAGCCCAGCCTGGGTTAGCATAAGGGGAAGCTGGCGACATTCAAAGTTGGTTCACACTCTACCGAGCAAGCCTGTTGATTTTGCAATATATTTATTGACCCTCTGCCCAGCCAATAGCCAGAGGCAAAAGTTTTTGTGTGTGAAAAGCATCAACCATGTGCGGGCAGCTGTGCCAGACAGAGTCCATGGACTGTTCTGTGCCCTTCCACCCTCGTCTGCCTTAAGCAATTGCCCCTGAGCCTTGACAACACGCCCTCCAGTAAAGAGGGGTGCCATCCTTGTGCTGCTTTTTCAGTGGCCCCCTTCTTCCCCACCCTGATGAACCAAAACCAAGTCCCCATACTTGGATATCACAGAAATCTCTCTGCAACTGCCACTTCCTATCTTTCAACTGCTGTCCAGAGAGACACCCCCAGTCTAGACATCTAACCCAGCTGCCTATTTGTGATTTTCTGGATGACAGCAAGCATACAGATCATTGGCGCTGACTCAGAGGTCCCTGCTACATTTGGGAATGAACAATATGTTAAGGGAGCTTCACACATCTTCCATAATGCAGTGAGTGATATTTAAGTCTATAATCATGAACTTGGGCTGTTAGTTGTTTATTTTTTGCCCTGATCAGTACCAAAATGGTAGCGATAGTTAACATTTTCGGAGCACTGACTGAGCATCACCCATAAGACAAGACCACCTTTTCAAATGGAAGTCTTATTTGGATTTTAGAAAAGACTCTGATGTCACATGATTTGAAAATATGGACACTGCTTGAGTAGCAATATTATTCTGCATGCTAAGCAGAAGAAACAGGCTCACTTATGTATGGAAGAGTTAAGCTAGAAAGAGAGTTGATTAAATACCTTTATTTGTGTCTGTTCCTTTTGAAAACCAGAATAAGATGATGAATAAAAAATAAAGTAAGGAATAAAAAATGTATCAACCCAAAGATAAGGAAAACAGGGGAGAAGACTAAAACAGATAAAAAGTGCCAATTAACTTTTGGAAGATGGTGGCGATTGGAAGCTTTGTTATTGCTTTGGCACATTTTCTTTGTTCCAACAAAAGGTAAGATATAAAAAGACAAAATAGAAAATAAATAGATTCAAAAACAAGATAAATGTTTCTGGGAAGCAAAATGCAATGGCAACAGAAAGCAGTGGGAGGGCTGATGCCTGAGAAGCTGGACTAAGTCTGGCAGCCTACTGTGATACCTGGAGTTCGGTTACTGTACCAACTGGGGAGCAGAAGCCAAGAAACACCATTTAATACTATCGTTGACCTTTAATGCAGGTGTTAGGGGCACTGACCCCTGTGCAATCAAAAATCTGCATATAACTTTTGACTCCCCCCAAACTTAACTACTGATGGTCTTCTGCTAAGCAAAAGCCATACTGATAACATAGAAGTCAATTAACATATATTTTGTATGTTGTATATATAACATACTGTATTCTCACAATAAATTAAGCTAAAAAAATATCATTAAAGAAACACCAATTAGAGAGGATATATGCACCCCTATGTTCATAGCAGCACAATTCACCATAGCTAAGATTTGGAAACAGCCTAAGTGTCCATCAGTAGATGACTGGATTAAAAAACTGTGGTACATCTACACAGTGGAATACTATGCTGTGGTAAAAAAGGAGTTCTTACCATTTGCAACAGCATGGATGGAACTGGAGAACATTATGTTAAGTGAAATAAGCCAGTCAGAGAAAGATAAATATTACATGATCTCACTCATTTATGGAATATAATGAACAACATAAACTGATGAACCAAAACAGATCCAGAGACAGAGAAGCATAGATCAGACCGTCAAACCTCAGAGGGAAGGTAAGGGAGGGTGGGGGTAAGGGGGAGAGATCAATCAAAGGACTTATATGCATGCATATAGGCCTAACCAGTGGACACAGACAACAGGGGGTGAGGGCATGATTGGGGGGGGGGGGTAACATGGGGATAAAGACACATGTAATAACTTAATCAATAAAACATTTAAAAAAGAAAATGTCATTAAGAACATTATAAAGAAGAGAAAATACATTTACAGTATTTATTGGAAAAAAAATATCCATGTATAAATGGACCTGTGTAGTTAAACTCATGTTGTTCAAGGGTCAACTGTATTTGGATTGGGGTCATGGAAGAGTCCCAACTGAGGCAGCTCCAAAAAGGGGGGCAAAGGCAAAGGAGGAAGAGAAAGAAAATACAGAGCTGTGGTAGCCAGCCTCTGAGGTGCTCCCCATAATCCCTTGTCCTGGGGTCCATGCCTTTGTATAGTTTCCTCCCACCCTGGATCAGGATTGGTCTGTATGACCAATAGAATAGGGCATTCATGATGCTATGTCACTTCTGAGACTAAGTCATAAAAAGACATGGTGATGTCCATTTTCTGTCTTGGATCACTTGCTCTGGGGAAGCTAACTGCATGTCAAGTCAAGGCCTTATGAAGAGGCCAAAGTCTTGAGGAGTTGAGCCCCCTGATAACAGTCCTGCAAGTGAGCTATCTTGCAAGTTAACCTTCCAACCCTATCAAGCCTTAGGTGACCACTGCCCCAACCTTCAGCTTGACTGCAGCCCCTTGAGAGACCTTGAGACAGCACCACCCAGCGAAGCTGCTCCCAAATCCCTGGCCCTCAGAAAATGTATGAGATAACACTAGTAAGTGTTTGCTGCTTTCAACTGCAAAATTTTGGGACAATTTTTTTAGGCAGTAATAAATAATACAGGGGTCCACCTAAAATTAAAAATTTGATGAAAATGATGAAAGAGAAATTCAGGAGATTTTCCCAGAAAATAAAACCAAAGGAAAAGAGATAAACAATCAGGAAAAAAAGCCAAGAAGGTTTAGGGATCAATCCAGGATGCCCAGTGTCTGACCAACAGGAGTTTCTGAAAAAACAACAGAGAGAGAGAGAAGAAAGGATAAAATTACCAAAGAAATAATAAATGAAAACATTTTTGAAAGTAAAAATGTCAAATGTTCAGATGAACAGAGTCCACTAAATGTCATCCTCTCACATGTGCAGGCACCTGGGGCATGGTATCACAATATTCCAGAACCCTGGAGACAAAGATCCTAGAAGTAAGCAACAAAAGTCACATATAAAAGTAGTGTAATCAACATGGCCTTGGATGTGTCAAGTGTAATAATACCACAGGGAGATATGGCAGGAGGCCTTTAGAATTCTAAGGGAAATGGATCTTCAACTCAGACTTTGCGCACCAACTGATCCAGTGTTTGAGGAAACACAGACATTTTCAGATATGTAATGAATCAAAGATATTACCTTACAGGCACCCATTCATAGAAAACCACTGGAGGATGTGCTCCACCAAAAGGGGAATTGGCCAAGAAAGGGAAAGACATGGTGTCCAGGAGAGACTCTAACTCAAGAAGTCTGTCACAGGAAGACTGGTACAGCTGACCTGATTGGTGCCACCGTGTGGAGGCCTCCCCAGGACAACAAGAAAACAAGAAAATAGTCTGATGGGTGTGACAGTAGAAAATTTAAAACTTCCGGAAAAACAGCAGTTTGTCTGGGAAACTCTACAAACATAAGAAGTAGTGGCTGAGCAGTGAACACATTTTCATAAACACATACTAATGATTTAACAAAAGCTAGGATATGAGCATGTTGGAAAGGTTTGAGAAAAGGGAGGGCAGTGGATCATGGAAAAGTCCTCAGCTATCAAAAGGCAAGTCAGTCACTAATACTAAATTGGGAAACTGGGAAATAGCTTTATAAGTCTGTTTTTTTGTTTTTCAGAAATATGGAGGTCAATAATGGAAGAAACAGCTACAGGAGTTGAAAGTGGTTGCCTCTGTGGAGAGGAAGTTGGGAGAATGCAGCCAGGAGAGGAACTTTGTTTTTGTTCTAAGTCTTCAATAGTGCATGTATTTTATTATTACTTTTAGTATTTTATCATATTTATTTTTATTTTTTTACTGTCTACTTTACTTCACTAAAAATGAACAAGAAAAAATAAAGTTCATTTGGGACAACAAAAAAGAAAGTTCATCTCAAAAGCAGAAAATTTCCTCTTATTTTACATTTAAAGTCCTACAATTTATTATTTTCTCAAGTTCATCTGAAGTGACACTTTCCTCCAATTTGGAAAACTACCAATTTCGTGTGGACTTCCTGGTAGAAAAAAGTACCGTGAGAATAAACATAGGAAAATTTTAAAGAAAAGATTCAGGCAGTTGATGAGAAAAACCTTACGCTGACAATTCTTTGCAGACCAAGGTAAAGCCCAGAGGTTGCCTGACCTCTCACTTGCTATGCACTCTTCTGATGTCGTAACTCAGAGAACATGAAGACTGCAAGAGGCCTTAGGGTTCATCTGTCTTATACTGATTCTGAGGTGGGTCCAGGTTTTATGTGGAGCCCAAAAGTTCTCATTTGCCCTTGGGCAGATGAGCGGCCTGCAGCTTGGTGAGACTGCAGATGTAAAAGCAGAGCCACGCTGCATGTTAGCTCTTCTGCACAGAGCTTTGGCAGATTGGAGAACCAGGGCCCGATAAGTCTGGGAGTTTTGTCTCAGGGGCGATCACTTTAGAGGAGAATAATATTTATGGCTGAATTGGGCTGTGACACATTCCTGGCTGGGGCTGGTCACCACTATGAAACTATCTTCTCCCTTAGAAGGAGAGGGCCGTAGGTGCTGTCCAATTCACGCTGATTGGGGCTGGACATAAGCCAGTAAATCACTAATATAACTCTAAAGAATAAGAAGGCAATCTGATACCCTGAATTTGCTTTTTCAAATGTATGATAGAAATGTTTGGGATGTTTTTGCTGCATTTGTTATGATTCACACACTTCTTTGATGACACCAGTTCAAATCAGATTGTAATGAAGTAAAATCTCCCTCTTTAGTTTCATGGCATTCTAATAGAAATAGAGGTTCTCAATGTTTAGTATCCATGAATTACCTGAAGCCCCTAGTGATCTTACTTTTTCCAGGAGCCCATGTCCAGGGAGTAGGTCTGAGGACCTAGAACCTGCATTTGAAAAGGAGGTTAAGAATCTCCTTTGCATATCAAGCATTAATCAGGAACTAAGACTCCTCTAGAAAACTATTGCCCTAACTTCTGTGGTACAGTGAGAATAAATATAGAAGAGAAAAAACACAATTTACAATTTGTGAAATAAGAAAAAAATTTACTTTTAAAAATAGAGGATAGCTGGGATTAATTATCAACCCCAAGTAAAGTCCCCATTATGCCTCTTCCCTGATTAAAATCATTTCTTCATTCCCTACGGCCAGCAGTGTCAAGTCTAAACTCATCAGCGTGGTGTAAGAGGCTTTCTGTATTCTGGTCCTCACTACTGGCCCTGCCTCAGAGGCCTCTGGTCACCCCAAGCGCTCTTTCAAATTCCTGTGCTTTTCCATGCGGCCCTTCTCTGGCCTGAATGCCCACTGCTCATTCCCCTTGCTCAGCTTGTCTAAATCCTGCCCCTTCCGGAGCAGTTCAAAGGTTACCTCTTTCTGGAAGACCACTTTTCTAATCCTACAAGTAGTTAGTTGCTTTCTCATCTGTTTTGTGCTAAGTGCTCTTACAACATATCCAATTGCATTGTAATTATTTGTTGACATGCAATTTTCTCCAATACCTGGCAAAGAACAGTTCGTGGAGTGGGGCAGAGGGGAGCAGTTCTCACAGGTGGAAACTGTTCCCATAGGTGTGTCACATGACTTAATGGGCCTTTGGGGGTGGAGGGGTCCATATACATGGAAAGGTATAAAGAGTAATAGAACATATACCCCTGCATTTATCACCCAGGGTAGGAAAAAGCACATTACAAATACAGTGCAAGTCTTTAGTGTTGTCTCTGAATCTTCAGTAAAATTTGTTCTATAAAACTGCCTTATTCTGGCCCTGGCCGGTGTCGCTCAGTTTGTTGGGCATCATCTATTCACCAAAAGGTTGCTAGTTAGTTGCCCTGTCAGGGCACATGCCCTGGTTGCAGGCTTGATCCCCGGTAGGGGGCATGGAAAGTGGCAGCCCATCGATGTAATGCTCCCACATGGATGTTTCTCTCTCTCTCCTTCTCTCTTCCTTTCTCTCTAAAAATCAATAAAAATATTGAAGAAAAAAAAGCTGCCTTATTCTAGGGAAACTGAACAAGCCGCACTCTGTCCTGCTCTGGTCCAGGCAGGGACGAATCCTGTGGAAACTGAAATGTTGGGGAGATTCAGTCTTCAGCAGGTACAGGAAATCAGAAAGAAATACTCCGGGAAGCTGCATAAATCATCAGCAGAATTTGGATTCTCCGTGGATTTGAGACGGCACTCAAAGAATTTCAAGTTGTAGCACTGGGGCTACAACTACAAAAAGGAGATGCTCAGTAAATGCCACACATATGAAAAGATAGATTTACATGGTACTAAATGCATAAAGTTGGTGGTAGGTGTAATTTACACAATGATGTAAGACATATGATGGTTATTGAAGCAGCAAAAGGTTAACACTGAAACTGGGCAAATGCCAAGTACCATGCAATGCTTCATGGCACTGAAAACAGATTACAGAGAGATAGGCATATACATACAATGATGACAGCTGGTGTGAGACATCATACAAAAATAAATAGGAAAATGTAAGCGATGTCTCTGGCAAAAGAAACATTTGGATACTTTAGACATTTTGATGATTGACTGAATTATTCTTCTCATGCAGGTGACTAATACCAAGTAAACAAAATTTTAGGAGTAGACAAATGAGAAAGCCTGGGTGAATTCACCAGAGTCCTTGGGATTAGCAGTGGGAGGAAAAATCCACCAGCGGGCAGAGTATATTAGTATAAATGGGAAGGACACTAAGATAAGAGCAGACGCATGAGCTGGACAGCACAGTAAGTGTTTTGAAAAGACAAAGATGAAAGAGGAATAATGAGTCAGAAGACAGAGGTTTCATCCTATGCTATTTCTTAAGATGGGAAGATGAGCCTGCTCAATGGTGATATGTTTTGTAAAAATACAAAAGGATATGAGAAATGGAATTGTTATTAATTCTTAATTTAGAATAAAATCTTAATTTTAGAATAAAAATATATGTAGACAAAATACCCTAATTTAGAATGCAAAGCAATTGAAATTCAGGTCTAAATTTTAAGCATTTTTGGAGCTCTCCGAGATGATTATATTTGCACACTTTCCTAATATTTGCTTTGCTTCTCTCTTAATATTGAAAATATTATTTAGTCTTTGCTCAATAGAGTTTGATTGTTCAGCTTGGATCCACAGAGCAGGCACGTAGATAGCCTGCTTCACTGTTAGTTTAGGAGGGAAGCTATAGAAAGAACAACAGAAGCACATTTAAATTAGTTTCTTTCTTTTTTTAATATATTTTATTGAATTATTTTACAGAGAGGAAGGGAGAGGGATAGAGAGTTAGAAACATCGGTCAGTTGCCTCCTGCATACCCTCTACTGGGGATGTGCCCGCAACCAAGGTACATGCCCTTGACCGGAATCAAACGTGGGACCCTTCAGTCCGCAGACTGACGCTCTATCCACTGAGCCAAACCGGTCAGGGCTAAATTAGTTTCTTAATACAGAGATGTAATCAGTATCATGTCCTAATTTAAGAAAATGCAGTGTTTTTCATATCTTCTTTATTTTGGTAATCCTATAGATTTTATTTATTTTCAACTTATTATTTTATTTTTCCACCACCATTTATCCTCTCTATGCCCTCTTCTACCTCCATCCCCACCCCCCACAATCACTACGCTGTCATGACATCTTTTTAAAATGTATGATTGCATTTTAGAAAACATAAAAGGGGGGTTAGCTACTCTGGAAAGTTTGAATTCAACATGATTACATATACTATATATAGTGGCCAGATTATTATGACCACCCCATCAGTACTTCGTTGGGCCACCTTTTGCCTTCAGTACTGCGGTGATTCTTCTTGGCATTGACTCCACGAGATGTTGAAAGGTGATGCGAGGAATCTGACACCATGCCTGATGAATAGCACTGTCCAGTTCTGTGAGATTTGATGGTTGTGGAACTAGCTCCCTGATGGCTCCTTTAACTTCATCCCACAAATGCTCAATTGGATTGAGATCTGGTGATTGTGGGGGCCACCTGGGCAAGGTAAAGTCTCCCTCATGTTCTTGAAACCACTCTTGCACAATACGAGCACCGTGACATGGTGCATTGTCTTGTTGGAAGAAGCCATCTCCATTGGGATACGCCATCAACATGATAGGATGAACTTGATCAGCAACAATACTTAGGTATTTTGTGCTATTCAGACACTGTTCTACATGAATTAAAGGGCCCAAATCATGCCAGGAAAACATGCCCCAAACCATAACACTGCCCCCACCAGCTTGAAGGGTTGTACTCATGCATGTGGGGTGCATGCTTTCATGCTGTTTCCGCCAAATTCTCACTCTGCCATCTGCATGATGCAACTGGAGACGTGATTCATCAGACCACATGACTTTTTTCCAATGCTCGACTGTCCAATCCTTGTGTTCCTGTGCGAATTGCAGACGTTTTATCTTGGTAACTGCAGACAGCAAAGGTGTTCGAACAGGACTTCGGCTTCCATATCCCATACTATGTAGTGTACAGCTAATTTGCCTACAAACGTCAGGTGGTCATAATAATCTGGCCACTCATAATAACATATATCCCATGTTCAAAGGCTATTAAATCATGTTGTTTACCCATATCTTCAGAAAAAAACCACTTCTACTGTCGTGGTAAACAACCTGCTTCCCTATTTATAATGGTCTGGTCCTCTAGCAACTTCAGCGTGAAATTATAGCTAATTTGCCTACAAACGTCAGGTGGTCATAATAATCTGGCCACTCAGTGTATATGTAGACCTGTCACAGTCCTTTAATAAGACTGGCAGTCAGGCCTAATGAGAGCAGCAGTGTTGTGGGCTGTGCTACAAGTGATTAGACAATGTTAATAATCCTTCAAGTTCAGGTATTTCAAGACACTAACTCTGGGAGTTCCCTTGTGCAGTTGAATGGTGAATGTGAATATTGCAGCAATGCCCAGAGTGTCCTCGGCCCTCCAGCAAGCATGGTCTTGTTTGCAGAAACAAATTTGCAAGGTGGAACCAGCAAAGCCAGGAATGCCCAAAATGATATTTAACTTTCAGGCCTCCACATTTTAATATTTTGTCTAAAAAAAAGTGCTTAGGTCTCATCAGATGGTGTTCAGGACTCTATATGAACACATTTTTCTTGCACAGTTACCTCTGCTATTGAATTCAGTTGCTGAAACCACAAATTTCATTTCTGAATCTTTGCACGGCAAACTGCTAGATGACACACTGATAATTCTCACTATTTATAGCTTCCCTGGAAAAATGCAGAAAGACCCCTAAGTTAACCATCGTACAGTGATGATATACCCAAACATTTTTTTTTCTGTCTGATATCAGCTTTTTCTATAGCCCAAATCTATCAACTGGTTATTGGCACAAACATCCAAATAAAACAGGGGTATAGCTAAGAAAGCATTGTGGCTAAAGTCAAGACAAGCTATTGCAAATGTTTAAAAATAGCAAATGTGCATTCAGAATGCACACACCTGCTACTTAATGAAGAACAACTTACAAACTGCTTAGAAAAGGAGCAAAATGAGATTTATTAAAAGAGTCTCATTTGGATCCAGGGCTGTTGGGGACACATGAAATGTTCTACAAAGTACAATTTCCAGGTAACTGAAGTTTAAGCCTAAAAGTGCCCAAACTTTGTTCATCTGTCATTATAGTATCCACTCCTTGGTCTTTGTAAATAGGTTGTAAGGGACATAATCCTCCATTTCTGAATACTGTTGCTGTCACTGTCAATATGTTTGCACCCTAATAGATTCTTGGCACATACTGATGATTAAGAAATATTTGTCGAGTGATGTTATTGCTTGTATAGTGATACTTGCATCGAAAGCATTCGATTGCAGGATGGTATATGCTTTTAATTGTTACATATGCTTTCTTTTGAGGGAGGCTTTTTTTGTGGTATTAGTATTCTGCCCTTCCTTCTTTCTATTGTTGGTTTCTTGCCCATAGCTGGCTGTACCTCTTCCCACATTTCTAATTGTTTCATATATGCTATTGATTAAGAAATCAGGTAACTAGAGTTTGGTAGAATTGCTTGTAAATTCAGAATAAAGAGACTCTGGGTAAGGTCTGAAGGCCTCAACTATATAAGTTCAAGAGCTTTGTATTATTGTCCTGGTTTTTGATTATTGAGATTGCAAGGGGGGGGGGTAAATAGTAAATAAATATTTCAATAAAATATAAAGTCATATCTTAAACACCTTCTTATTTTTTAAAAAAAGTCTGGTTATGGTAAAATATACATAACATAAAATTCACTGTCATCACCATTTTTAAGTGTACAGTTCAGTAGTGTTAAGTACATTTGCATTTAATTATTTTCATCTTGCAAAATTGGAATTCTGTACCCATGAAATAACTCCCCTTCTCCCCTCCTCTCAGCCCCTGACAATCCCCATTCTTTCTGTCTTTATGAATTGGATGACTCTAGGTGTCCCATATAATTGGACTCATTCATTGTTTATTTTTTGTGACTGGCTTATTTCACTTAGCATAATGTCCTCAAGGTTCATCCATGCTGTCACATATAAACATCCTCTTATTTGTTTTTTCATAATTAAAGTGCTAATATCAAGAGTAATACAAACATCTACCATTGAAATCCAAGGTCATGAAATACATACCTCTACATATGATGCTAGGAAAAAAAATGAGGGAGTATAAATCTGACCATAAAAAAAAACAAGATTTCATAAGGGGTTGCTTACATACATTATGGCATGTCAATACAGCCAGGCATTTTACCTGGGAGAGAAGATATGACATTAAGTGAAGAAAAAAGCTTGCTGAACAATGTGATCATATTTTTTTTTATGAAACATACATGTATATACATAAAAATTCAGGAATTATATACACAGAATGGTTAAAAATGATTACGTCTGAGAGTGAGTGTATGGTGCTTTTTATATTTGACTTTTTACTTCCTTAAATTGTTTTAAACTTTTTGCACACACATTACTTCATAATCAGGAAAAATCAACAGTTTTCATTTTTTTTAAAATAAAAGGAAATAGTGATGATTATGAAGGAATGGTAGGCTATTAACCTATCCACAAAAAAAATAAAAATAAAAATTCATTGCTGAGGAAAGTCTAGGTTTTAAGTTAGGTTTATGTTGGTTTCTCATTTCAATCCTACATTCTAAGCCAATTAAATCAACAAAAATTCTAATATAAGCCTCAGACATTCAAGAATGAATCAGTCTAAAAACAAATATTTTCAGGTATACTTTTCATTTTTGTGGAGTAGTCCTTAGGTAAGGATGTGATAAGAAAGTTCTTAAAGCAGACACCCAGACTACAAGCCCTATGAATTTCTAAGAAGGCTCTTCAGAATATGGGGCACTAAATAAATGAGAAGGAGGCTAACAAGACCTGTGACCACGTTTCAGGTATTGTTCAAAGGACTTCGCAGTAAGTCTCAAGTTCTCCACATACAAATCTTCGAAATGTTTTTTACTGACACAGCCAGTGCCTATAATTCACAATGAACAGGCATTTGAAGAATGGAAAGCCAGTTGTACGCCCAGAGATAGCATTGGTCTATAAAGTGTTTTTATAGGCTCTGGTTTAAGAAATACAAAATGAAAAAAGACACAATTCTGGGTGCACTCTATAGTGATCTGGATTCAGGACAAGAAACAGAGAAAAGGTTATGATGCTGAATTGTCATAAATATGACACTTTCTTTAAAATGTACAAGAAACAGACAACATATGTCTAAATCAGAGAAGATACACATGATAAAATCCCATCATAGGAGAATTCTCTAACAGAATATTGGAAATATTAATGGCATGTCTGATATGTTCAGAACTTTAATATACTTGAGTTTAAAGATGCTCTATGAATAACTCAACATACCATTTAAGTTTTAGATGAAAAAAAGTATTAATTATATTAAATATATATTTTAATAACCCTGCTTTTTTCCAGTGTGTATATTTAAGGGATTATAAGACACCCACACTGTATTTTACTAGATTATAACAAATTTTCACCTGAATTACTATTCCTAATTTTGTGATTTGGTACATAAAATTCTCTAAATCATACAGATTTTTCTCATTATGTGAAAAAATAAAATGAACTAGACTCCAATTTAGTTAGGCCATTTTCAGAATTGATTCTCAAATTATCTATATGACATAGATAGAGTCAGCTTCTGTCAAGGAACATCTGTTGTTGCTTCTAAAATGCAATCAGAATCTGTGACATTGGGCTGTAACTCTATAGTCACAAGCCTCTTATCACACAAAAGGCAGGAACAAGAGTTCACATCTCTTAGGTGTGGTTTAGAGCAGTGACAGAAATACAGCCAGAGGGCAAATCTGGTCCACTGCCTGTTTTTATCTGGCTCTTGAGCTAAGAATGGTTTTACGTCTGTCTTCAGATGTAAAGACAACCAGCCTTTCCAGAAATAAGGTTGTTCAAATTGTTGAAGACATTGCCTCTTGACCCACAAAGCCTAAAGTATTTGCTGTCTGACTCTTCAGAAGAAGTTTGTAACCCTTGGCACAGACAGCAAGAAGACTTGAGTTGTTTTTCAGACTGGGTGATTTTGGACTGTTTAAGGACCCTATCTGGGTCTCCATACTCTTATACCATATGAGATCTCTTGTAGTTTAATTCTAGTTTGTGTTTATGCTATTTAGGACATCCTTCACAAGCCTAATGTGCACAGCAGGCGAAGACTAGCACCGCAAACCTTGACTTTCTTTGGAGGAAGACAGCTGGGTCAGGATGAAAGGAAGTAATTATGGTGTTTACAAATTTCTAAATGTCAAAACAAAAAGTCTGACCAAAACAAGTTTGTTTATGAATGGCAAGGCTATTCTGAACGAGTTGAGAACCCTTTCTAGTGCAAGGGTCTTGAGTTTTCCTTTAAATGGGCTTATAGTCTCCAAACACACCAGGGCAATGTTGTTTTAGATTCTGAAACCTCTCAACTACTTTCACCAGGAACCTACAAGTTGTGGATGTTCACCCCACACTATGGACTGACATCTGAGCCCCCAGAGTGAGAGCTGAGAATGTTCTTTTAGCAGTAAGACAAGAGCAGCATGTACTGGGGATGACCAAGAGCCACAAAGAGTGAGAAGCATCATTTCAAATATAGATAGAAGTTTAGTAGGACCTTACTAGCCAAAACAGATCCAAATAAAATAACCAGGGAGGGAACCTGCCATTCTAGATTTCAAGACTTATGGAAAGCTATAATAACAAAGACAGTGTCGTGTGGATGTAGAGATGGACAAACAGACTAATGGAACAACATGGAGAACTTAGAAATAGACCAGCCATATATGGAAACCTTATACAGGACAGGGTCAGCACTGCACATCCCGGGGAAAGGAGACATTGTTCAGTAAATGGTTCTGGTCCATTGGTCATCCATAGAGGAAACAATGCAAAGCTTCTCTGACTCATACCTTCCAAGGATCAGTACCAAACAGACTAAAGACTCAAATGAAAAAAAATTTTTTTTTAACTTTTAGGAGGAAATTTCAGAGTACATCTCTATGACCTTGGGGTAGGGAAGGATATCCTATCTAATAAAAGACAAAAAGGGTAATTAACCCTACCTCCACTACGCTTCCCATTGGTTAATTAGGGCGATATGCAAATTAACTGCCAACAAAGATGGTGGTTAATTTGCATATATAGGCACAATGATGGGAGGCGAAAGGGGAAGGACGGAAGAACAGTGATCGGAAACCCAGGCAGCAGGCCAGAGCTGCGGGGGTGCTGCCTGGCCTGTGTCCCAGTGGTCACCATGGTGATCAGAGGGAGAGAGAGCAGCATAGGGATCGGAGAGCTGGGGCACAGGCGAGGAGGCACTCCGGCACCCCAGCACCTGACATGCAAAGGTTGGGGATGAAATGACTTTTCCCAACCACATCTGCAAATATCCTGGGGAAGGCATCACTGAAGAGTTCACAACAACTCTCTTACTTGGCAAGGAAGAAAACAGTTGGCAACGGAAACAATCCCTTACATCAAAGTTAAGGTCCCTCTAAGTAAAAAAGAATATTTTCAACGTAAAGGAGGGAGCAGGCAAAAATAATAGGTTCTCATGACTTCCACTGAAGTTTGAGCATATGACAAAGTCAAAATGAACATACAAATTAAAACAGACAGTGGACATTCAAATGACCCGAATCAACTGTCACTGTTTGTCCCAATAGCAGCAATGCTTATGTGATAATATAGTTTAACAAACATACAAGTCACATGATAAGAGAAGTTCGGCTTCTAAAGTAAATTGAATATGTTCTTTAAAAATTCTCATGTCCTCCCCTCTGACTATAATTCTTAATTTTCCAATCAGAAAATTACCCCAGGTGATCCAGTAACATGTAGAACTCCAGTAACCTAACTTATTTTAAAAAATAAACATCCCAACCATTTTTAAAATATTTAAATTGATATTTTAGGGTTAAAATTATAGAAGATACTTAGATCCAAATATATTTTCTGAATAGAAAATATTTCAGTTTTTGATTTAAAAAGAAAATAAACATAAAAAATATATAAGTGACACATTTTCCCAAGGAACTCTGAATTAGTTCCTTTCCCTCTAACTTTCTTCAAATTAAGGGAATCTATGGAGTTCCTTATACTGCACAAGTTTTAATGAAAGAAAATAAGACATTCTAAGAGCATCAAATACATGCTTTCTTATTTACAAACATATATACTCTTCTTTCTCTCTCTCTCTCTCTCTCTCTCTCTCTCTCTCTCTCTCTCTCTCTCTTTAAAAT
This sequence comes from Myotis nattereri, assembly GCF_964212035.1. NCBI lineage: Eukaryota > Metazoa > Chordata > Mammalia > Chiroptera > Vespertilionidae > Myotis > Myotis nattereri. Next base: position 28,167,082 of record NC_138082.1, on the reverse strand, counting down.
ATATTCTTACTGATTCAGAGAGGAAGGGAGAGGAAGAGAGATAGAAACATCAGTGATGAGAATCATTGATCGGCTGCCTCCTACACACCCTGTACTGGGGATCAAGCCCACAACCCAAGCATGTGGCCTGACCTGGAATCAAACTGTGACTTCCTGGTTCATAGGTCGCTGCTAAACCACTGAGTCACACCGGCCGGGCTCAATTCTTATTTATAAATTCATTCCAAGGACATATACAGCTTGAAAAGCTTTGGAAGTAGTTTTAAAAAAACTAGCTTTTAAATAACAAGAAAACAGTTATAGATGAAAGTTTAAATTAAAAGAAAAAAATTGTTTTAATTTATTCAAGAGTGGGAACATCCTCCATGAAAATGTGTACCTTGACTGTGGATGGCTGGGTGACCTTATCACACCTTAGGAATTCAAATGCTTTTTACAATGAAAAGAAAGAGAGTTTCATCTCATTTCTCTCCCAGGGTAGATGTCTGTCAATAGAAGGTGGACATCAATAAAAGGAGGGGCTTGCACAATCAATCCAGAAAGTCAGCAATCTATGAATAATCCAGAACCGAGTATTTATCTCCTCTGCCTCACACCCTCCCTCCCAGCCAGTGAGCAAGATAATTACTCTCAAGTCAAGCTAAGTGCCTCCCAGTCACAGTGGCCCAATGCTGACATACAAAGCATACAAATAATTCTCACTCTGGCATAAAAGTGACAACTTTCTTGGAAGAAAAGCAGATACTGTAAATTTCTCAAAGTCTTCCTGAAACATTTTTTAAAGTAATTTTTACTTCTTTAGAAAAAATGCATACATGGCAAACCATCTGTAATAAAAGGCCCATTCTATAAAATTTTACCTGGTCCTACTCATATCTGCAATCATAACCATATTTACTGACAAATGTATCTATACTAATAAAAGAGTAATATGCTAATTAGATTGGGAAACCTTCCAGGAAACCTTCCAGATGTTCTTCTGGACGAAGCCATGGTGGCGGGGCCGAGGTAGAGGCAGTTAGAGGCCAAGAGGGGAAGGCAGTTGTGGGTGATCAGGCTGGTGGGGGGCGGGGCCCTTGGGGGTAAGCAGACCAGCAGGGCGGCCAGTTGGGAGCAAGCAGGCCATCAGTGGGGGTCAGTTGGAGGTGATCAGGACAGCAGGGGGGGGAAGTTTGGAGTGAGCAGGCCAGCAGGGGGACAGTTGGGGATGAGCAGGCCAGTGGGGAGGGGAGGTAGGGGTGAGCAGGCCAGCAGGGGGGCAGTTTGGGGTGATCAGGCTGGTCGGGGGGCATTTGGGGGCAAGCAGGCCGGCAGTGAGGGGGGGCAGTTGGGGGCGAGCAGGCCATCAGGCAGAGTGGTTAGAGGCAATCAGGCAGGTAGGCAGGCAGGTGAGCGGTTAGGAGCCAGCAGTCCCGGATTGCGAGAGGGATGTCCGACTGCTGGTTTAGGCCCGATCCCTGTAAACTGGCAGTAGGACATCCTTCGAGGGGTCCCAAATTGGAGAGGGTGCAGGCCAGGCTGAGGAACACACCCTCCCCTGTGCACGAATTTCGTGCACTGGGCCACTAGTCTATATATATAAAAGCCTAAGTGACCAAACAAGCGAATGACCAGTAGACAGGTCACTATGATGTGTACTGACCACCAGGGGAAAGACGTTCAACACAGGTAGTCAGTGTGGTCCCACAGCAGGAGTGCTGCTCAGCTGACCAACCTGTCCTGGTGGCCCACCAGCCCTGCGGCAGCCACTCACTCCCTCAGTAGTCCTGCAGGTCCAATCTTGAGAGAATGGGCCAGGCACCAATGGACTAGCACTGCCCGCATGATTCTGACAGTGCCACCAGCCTCCTGGAAGTTGGCCTCGAGCACCTCAGACACTTCCCCTCCCTAGATGCTCCACAAGGAAGAAACTATGTAAAAGTGGCTGCCAAGTGGTTCCCGACAACCGGTGCAAACATCAGCTGGACAGATCCGGATCCCAAGTTGGCAAGGGCATTCCACTGCCCACCAGGCAGGCCGATTGGGTCCCGGGCCCTACCCACAACCCCCTCGGGATGGGTGCCAGATGCAGGGCTCATGGCTGGCGAGTGCCGCTGCAGCGATGTGAGCCTCTCCCGCTCAGAATTGATTGGGCATGAGCCCGGGGAAGGTGCAGCAGGGCCAGGATGAGCGGGAGTGGCAGGCAGGATCGGCAGGTGGCGTTGGACTGCTGGTTTTGGCCCAATCCCCTCAGGCCACGCCAAGAGACACCACTGGTGCACAAATTCATGCACTGGGCCTCTAGTCTTAAATAAGATGTAAAAGCATAAATTATAAATGAAAATATTAATAAATCCTACCATATTAAAATGAAAAAAATTGTGTTTCTCAAAAGAGATCATAAAGAGAATGAAGAGGTAAGTCATAAACTGTGATATGATATGTGCAACACACACACAGCCAACAAAGAATTTCTTTTAGGAATCCAAAAGAAAAAGACACAATGGGTAAGTGATATGACCAGTCATGTTACAGAAGTGGGAACACAAACAGCCTGTTAACATGTACAAGCATGCTCAACGCCATTAGTAATCAGGTATGACTTTCCACACAACATTTTGGCAAAAACTAAAAGTGGCTCCCCAGATGTGCAAAAATTAAGTCTTACAGCACCAAATGTTGGTAAAGATGAGGAGACACTGAAACCCTCATTTCCTCCAGGAAGAGGCTGTAAACTGTTTTCCTACATGAACGCAGCATTTCCTCATTAAGATAAGTGTGTGCACACCCTATTCCACAGCAATTCCATACCTAGTTTATTCCCTACAGAGAACTTGACATTCACACCAGGACAGGTGTGCAAACACATTCACAACAGTTATGTTTGTAATACTAACAACTAAAAATCCCACATATACTTCAAGGTAGAATAGAAAAATAAATTTTGTTACATTCATAAAATGGTATATTATATAGACGTGAAATGAAGAAACTACAGCTTGATAATTAGCAAGGATGACTTAAAAAACAACAACACAGGTAGAGTGAAAAAAGCAAGTCCCAGCAAATGCATACAGAATGATTCCATTTACATTGAGGTAAAAGAGAGTCTCAAACACAACCTAGACCAGTGATGGCGAACCTGTGACACGTGTGTCAGAGGTGAGATGCGAACTCATTTTTTTGGTTGATTTTTCTTTGTTAAATGGCATTTAAATATATAAAATAAATACCAAAAATATAAGTCTTTGTTTTACTATGGTTACAAATATAAAAAAAATTTCTATATGTGACATTGCACCAGAGTTAAGTTAGGGTTTTTCAAAATGCTGACACGCCGAGCTCAAAAGGCTCGCCATCACTGACCTAGACCATGCACCCCTGGGGAATTTCCCAGGATTATCCTGGGATAATGTTTCAAGTACCCCAGCATGGAACAGGAATTAGTATTGTGCTGGTGACTTACAATGTTGGTGACATATGACCATTTCTACCCTGGTTCTGTTTGGGAAAGTAAATAAGAAGTGAAGAGAAAAGAAATACTTAAAAGAGATGTTTATCTTTATGTTACACTAAAATGCATGTCATTTTAGTGTGCGCTTGATTTTTAAGCCTAGGTGACTAGGCATTCCATTTGTATGAGGTTATTATCTTTTTTGATGCTTGTCTAGAACAGTGATGGTGAACCTTTTGAGCTCTGTGTCAGCATTTTGAAAAACCCTAATTTAACTCTAGTGCCGTGTCACATATAGAAATTTTTTGATATTTGCAACCATAGTAAAACAAAGACTTATGTTTTTGATATTTATTTTATATATTTAAATGCCATTTAACAAAGAACAATCAACCAAAAAAATGAGTTCGCGTGTCACCTCTGACACGCGTGTCATAGGTTCGCCATCACTGGTCTAGAACTTTTCCTCTAAGGCACCGGGACGTTTTTTTACTTTAGGAAGCTGGGGTGAAAGGCAAGAGATGACAAGAATGGACAGGTTCAGGTATACAACTTTGCACCTCTGGGCTCTGGAATGGGGTCCTTGCCCTTTCCCAGGACCTAGGCTTCCACCTGGAACTATCTCAAAGTCTGCCTCTTTCTGTGCTCTGGACCCCCTTCGGACCACAGAAGTGGGGAGTGAATGTGGGACAAGAGCTTTGGAGTTTAGGGTTTGAGTGTCTGCTCTCTACTCTCTGAGCAAACTACCAAACCTTCCTGAGCTTCAGTTTCTTCACCGGGAGAATAGAGTGATGATAAAGAATAATACCTCCTTAGGGGTTGGTATGAGGCTTAGCTGAGATGATAACACAAAATTGCACACTGGTGTATGAAGGTCAGTGATTGTTGTCAGTGATTGCTATCCTGTGATCTTGCCTGAGCTTCTCCAATCTTACTGTGTCTACAAATCACCCTGGGGGGGGGGGGGCTAGCAGTCTGCATTTCTAACAAGTTTCCAGGTAAAACCCACGGTGCCCGTCCACGGGCCAGTCCATGGGCCACACTTTGGGTAGAAGGACCTAGTCAACTGTTTCTACTCTTTCTGTTGTTCTCACAATAACTCACTTTTGTTGCTTTCCTGGTTCTTTCCTTCTGCTCTCTCATCTTTTTCTTCCCACCCTCTTTCTAGTCCTCCTCCCAGTCTATCCAAATTGTACTCATCCTTCAGACCCAAATTCTAACTGCACATTAGAGTTACCTAGGGGACTCTTAAAACCCTCTGAAGTCCTACACTACACAACAATTGAATTAGAGTGCCTGGAGGCTGAACTTAGCCATCAGCATTTTTTTAAAGCTGTTCAAATGGTTTCCATGGAGAGCCCAAGGTAAGGACCTCTGCCCTAAAGCCTCCACTGAGCTGCCCTGATCACCCAGCTATATGAGTTGACTCACCAAGGCACTTCCCTTACGACATTTGACATCTTGCTGCTTAACTTAGTTACGTGGATCGTTCCTTGAAAGTGGAGGCTGTGACTTAATAATATTTAAAGCTCATGAAACTCTTATGAGAGCATTTTGAACTTAATAAGATTTCAAAAAATATTTCTTGTATTAAATTGTATATTAGCATGAGTTTCAATCATTATGAAACAGTACTACCTTGATAAATATTTTTGAAGTAATTTACTTGCTTTCATGTTATTTTTAAATTTTAATCAACAATCATTTCAGCTATAAATAATAGTCTCAAGAAAATGTACACACATCTGGGGTTATTTATGACTATAAAAATAATTTCCAATTTAAAATGTCTATTCTGTAACCATGAGGTATAATAAAATCATTGTATGTCCTGAGGCACTCAAAACAAATTCTCTTATGCTAGAAAGGAATATTATAATGTTTGTGCTACTGCAGAGACTGCCAAACTAGAACAGTAGAATTTTGCTATGGGTTTTAGCTTTAATATATAGGTAAAACTGTTTAAAACTGTGAAATAAAAGAAAATATATTAAATGTCAAGATAACATGTGGAAACATTATATAATTTTGTAAAGAAACCAAATTTACATTTCTGCCTAAAGACACTTCCGTTTCTTATTTGAAATATAATAGAATGTTTCCATGATTTTCATCTACACATTTAAAAAGGTGAACCAAGAGAACAACTGAATCCAGTTTTTCATCACAGTATGCCACTCCACGCACTGTGGACCCTGAACACGACCAGTCATTTCAAAGTATAATGGAAATACTAAAAACTGGCCTGATTTTGTGTTTATGTGCACACCTGACCGCACAAGTTTTTGATCTGAGGATTCAGACACAGAGTAGGGAAACATTTTAAGTTCTTGTATAAAACATTTCCCTAATTAAATAAGAGTGCTACATCTAAACAACTTCAACAAAGAGCAGGTTGAAGCAAGTGTGGGGATAAAATATTAAAATCCCTGGATTCTTGGTCCTGTGTCCAGCTAGGCAATTGTTGGGTAACAGGATTAAGCTAAGAAAGAGGCATTCAGAAGAAAAATACAAAGAAGGGATTCTGTTAGCCTGTCTCTAGAAACTCAAAATTTCTGTATTTTTTTTTCTCTTGAGAATTTCCAGTTTTTTATTTTATGAAGTTGAGTTACCTTTTTATTTCTAAAAGATTTATAATAAGATTAAAATTTTTTGGCATTTGTATTTTTTAAAATATACATATATATATTTTAAATATATATATTTTTTATTTCAGAAAGGGAGGGAGAGGGAGAGATAGAAACATCAATGATGAGAGAAAATCCCACTGGAGATCAGGCCCTTGACAGGAATCGAACCTGGGACACTTCAGTCCGCAGGCTAACGCTCTATCCACTGAGCCAAACCAGCTAGGGCAAATATATTATTTATTGTTGATTATATTAAAGATATCTCCCATTTCCCCCTTTTTCCCCTCCCTCCTTCCAGTTCCTACCCAACCATCCACCCAGGTCACTACCCTATTGCCCGTGTCCAAGGGCTATGCATATTTTTGGCCATCATTTGCATGGGCCCCTTCACATGGATTAAATAATGTTTGTGAGATTCCCTAGCAGGAATATAGTAAAGGAAAAGAGGGAAGAGTGAAGAAAAAAGAAGACAAAAGTAAGTTAGAAGTAATGATGGAGAGAGAAAAGAGATAGAAACAAGAGAAGAAAAGATTGCTATGAGGGTCGTACTGGGTGGTCCCTAAAATAATAGCTTAGACTTATTGAACATTCACATGGCAGGTATTATTCTAATTATGCTATTTCTTCTATTGATTCATTTAATCCTTACAATATATTACAGGTAAACAAACAAACAAACAAAAAACAAAACTGAAGCAGAGAGTGATTATATTAATTTTACTAAGGTCACCCAGATCATAAGTAATAGAATTTGGACTTGAATTCAGGTAGCCTAGTTCTACTATTTGTTATCAAGATGCCACCCAGTGATGACATTCCTGCTATAAATTACTGTTCTCATGAGAATCTAGGCTCCATACTGCCAAGGATCTTATCATTTTTTTTTACTACTGCATCCCCAGGTTCTATTTAAGATTGAGTGTGAGTCAATGAATATTTATTAAGCTCTTATGATGTGCCTGGCTCTGGTCTAGGTGCTGGAGATCTGGCAATGAACATCCCACACTCAAAGAGCTTATATTCCAGAGAGATGTGCTTGATATGTGGTGAGTATTTGGGGAATATTGTTGCTGAAAATAAAATGAACTGGGACATAAAAATGGACTTTGCTCCTGTGGTATATGACTTTTTTTTTTTTAATACCAGAATCATTCATCCAATACAGACAGCAAACTTTGGTTGTCAAAGAAAGATAAGCCATAGTTATAGAAATTAGGGCTTCAAGAAATACCTACGGAAGAATGGTAACATTTGATAGGAGGGACAATGAAACATAAAAAAAATACATGAATAACCCCAAGGAAAACACAGACAAGTATAAACTACATAGCTGTCTGAACAAAGGGGAACGATGTACTGCAGGCAAGCTAGAACTCGGGATGACCTGATGTTGACACCTCAGTGTTACAGTGAACTGGACACATCAGGTTCCAACGAGCCTTCGTTTAATAGCACAGAGTAATACAACAGTTCTGCAAAGGAATTCTGCACCTGGATTTTCATGCTGCTAACCAATCTTGAAATCAAACTGCTAAATAGAGCTTAATGCACTGGCAAATCTTGAAGTCCTCTATTTTCTTTTCTTTCTTTTTTTCTTTTTTTTCCTTTTTTACCGGTGTTCAGGTTAATGGTTAAGGGTTGGTATGTAAAGTGTACTATAGCTTCCTTTCAGTACTTTAGTTAATAATACATCATCCTGTGGTGTCTGAAGAGTCTGTCAAAACAAGTAATGGCAAACTAGACTCATGCCTCATTTGGGATCAGGGGCTGCTTAGGGCAAAATGACGCTGGTTATCTGTTTCCAATAGCAGGAGTCATTGATGTCAAGAGAGAAGCACATACAATTGGAATGCTTGAGTCCCATAGATGGTTTTAAATCTCTCGTTCCATTCAGAATCCTTTCTGTTTTACAGTTGTTTTTGACGGCTGTCTGTAGCAACATCGGGTATTTCTCAGTTTTTAGAATGAACTATTTGTTTCTTTACACACACGACCTCACACCTTGAATTTCACAGTCTATTGAAATCAAGGTCAACTGGAAACTAATACTCTGGTCTCATTCTTCTTTTTGTGCCTTTAGACTTTAACTAAAACCATTGACTGAGAAGATAACCCCATGTACAATGTAAGTCTGGGATGTGACAAATTTGCTTTTCCAACCCTAATATGTTGGGTTTTCTTTCTTTTTTATCATTTTGGATTCTGCTTTTTGATCCCAGTTAACCATGTTGCTCCTATTCAACTGCTATCAAAATTTTGCCAAGAGGAAAAATGATTTTCCTCCTCAGTGGAAAAGTTTTACATCTTAAAACGACTCATGAACTTGTGAACAGATGATTTTCCCCCCCACAGAAAATATTCCCTTGCTCTTTACACAGATATTGTTCAACTTTTATTTTCTTGGTTCATTCTTCTTGGAGCTGACTGGCTCTAGACTAATTGGCAGAGGTGAATCAAGGTAACATCTCAATCTAATTAAAATAAATGTACTTGTTCGAGCAAAACCATTTTAAAAAACACTTAAGACACTTCATGATTTTTAAATGAAAATTAAGCCCTAGCTGGTTTGGCTCAGTGGATAGAGTGTCACCCCAGGACTGAAGGGTTCTGGGTTGGATTCTGGCCAAGGATACATACCTGGGTTGCAAGCTCCATCCCCGCCCTGGCCAGGGTGCGTGTGGGAGGCAACCAATCAATGTGTCTCTCTCACATAGATGTTTCTCTTTCTCCCTGTCCCCCAGCCTCCCTTCTGCTCTAAAAACCAATGGAAAAAATATCATTGGCTGAGGATTGACAAAAAAATAAAAATTAAATGTGAAAAAATAAAATTTATAACCTAAACCTAAGCAAATTTAAGAAAAAAATTCTTTCAAGTTTTTTGAATGTTTCAAGTGTTTATAATAAAATTTAGGAAAAAATTCAAACTAAAACAAAACAAAAATAAGCACATATTTGATATTTATAGTTGAATATGAAGCCATAACCTTTATTATAAATTAACATCATGTAACTGATCACAGAGATGAGTTTACAAGGACGAAGTGCAGAGAACCAAGGTGCCTGCTTCCGGAAAGTGTGAACTGGCTTCTAGAAATTACAGTCTAGTCCCCAAACATTTTAACTCTATTTGTGCTGCTGAAGTGGGTTAGAATGTTACCTCCAAATATGCAACTATGGCATAAGAATTATTGTGAGCTGAGGGCAATTGAGAACAAAAGGATACAGGAAGCATTCTCTGCTCACCCCACTCCCGGGCTGTCTTCCCTAAAAGCAGGGAATTTACACCGGGTGAAGGTGTTCTCTCCTCTCCTGTACCAGAAAGAGAGCAACCCTTATCACCGGTGGCAGAGACAGCACGGAGATGAGTGCGCCTAAACAAACTGCAATAAATAGCCCTCAGCTACCTTCAAGTTCCCCCTGTACGTCCACCACTCCTAGACGCCAAAACCCCCTTTTCTCTGTCTAGTCACTTTGCAACAATGTAATGTCCTTTGTTAAAATGGTAGATAAGCCCCCAAGTCTAACCACTTCTTTCAGTTTTTCACTTTTCTCTGAAACCCCCATGAACATAAAAATATTAACATCAAATAAAAGCTGCATGCTGTTCTTCTGTTCACATGTCTTCTGACGGTTTAATTTGCAAGCCTCGGGTACAGAGCCTATGAGCGTAGAGGAAAATATTTTCCTCCCCTACGCTGCTGAAGTGTCTGCTATGAATGGTTTTGTGAATCTGAGCAGTTTCAAGTTCTAGCTCCAGTGTATACTAGAAACATCCACCATCATCCACCATCATCGTTCTTATTTTCTAAGATTGGGCAAGATTAAATCAGCCGGCACTCTTTAAGCACTGACTATGTGTCATAACTGTATTGGGAACTAAGAAAAAAAATGCATTGTGGCCCAGCCTCAAAGGAACCAAGGGTATACAACAGAAGAGAGTTGAGGACCAAGAAGAGAACTATTAGGAGTTGAAATCCTATGTGGAACCAGCGCTATTTGAAACAACGTAGAAAAGTAAGGTGCCTTGGCTGCTGGCACCTAGGAAGGACTTTGTAAATGCTTGATTTTAAAGTTCTAATGCAGTAGTTCTCAACCTTCTGACCCTTTAAATACAGTTCCTCATGTTGTGACCCAACCATAAAATTATTTTCGTTGCTACTTCATAACTGTAATGATGCTACTGTTATGAATCGTAATTTAAATATCTGATATGCAGTGTGGTCTTAGACGACCCCTGTGAAAGGGTCGTTTGACTGCCAAAGGAGTCACAACCCACAGGTTGAGAACTGCTGTTAATGGAAAGTAGCTTTAAGAGAGAGAGAGAGAGAGAGAGAGAGAGAGAGAGAGAGAGAGAGAGAACCTGCTTAGAAACACACACACACACACACACACACACACACACACACACACACAGCCAAACAAAATTTGTTTCCGTGCATTCCTTTTCAATGAATCCAGGTCACAAAAAGAAATGTCCTAAGATAGTGGGGTGATAGACAGGGCTCAGCCCATAGTCAGACTCTGCCAACATGTAGCTCTGTGCTCCCAGAAAAGACTTAAATCCTCTGACCCTCAGCTTCCTTAGATTGCTCAAGGCCATCTGTACGTTCCTTCTACTTCTAGCATTCTATGACAAAACCAAACTCTGCTTATGCCTACAGAACGTGGTCCCCTCAGGCTGTGAATAAACATGCAATATACTTTATGAATTAGCATACAAAATATAAAGATAAGCACGTGCGCAACCTTCCTATTCTCTTCAAACTCATGGAGGGCATGACCCAACCTTCACACTAGTTTTCTAGCACTTTTATTACACAAGACTTTGCAGGGAGCATGGTCAAAGCATAAGCCCTTCTGAACTTCTGTTCCCTGCAACCGGTCCTCATTGTGACTCAGAAAGTCTGGGCTGGGCTCAGGAATTTGTATGCTTAAGAAGTTGCCCCAGGTGATTGTGATGCCAAGGGTCCTGGCGGGTTGGGGTTGTGGGCAACAATTCAGGAACATTGAAGCAGGGGATTAAGCCTGACCCTTAGTCATTTCTCTGGCTGAGCACTTCAAGGACCTGAAGGGAAGTTTTAAATCAATCTCTTTGGAATGCTTCAGATTAGAGATAAATCCCTTAGATCTATTTGGATCCAGTCACAGTTGTAGGCTGAGCCAAGATGAACTACAATTGGGCATTGATTACCTGGTTATAGTTCAATCTCTAAAATATGTCTTTTCTAGAATGATGGTGCCAGGGACAAGAATTTCTAGAGGCAAACATTTCCAAGTGGTATCAGCAATTGAAACAACCCAATTAGGGGAGTTAGACAAGGAAATTGGTAACTACAGTGGGGCCTTGACTTACGAGTTTAATTCGTTCCGTGACGGAGCTCTTAACTCAAATTACTCATATGTCAAATCAAAACGTGAACGAGTGAGACACGTGATGCTGGGCTGATGTTGTGGCGTTCACTGTGACGTTCGCTGTGCCAACTAGCGGTGGGGTATCTGAAGCTGCCTCGTAGCCCGAATTTAGCTCGCAACTCAAAGCAAAAAATCGGCCGAGAGACGGCTCATATTTCGAAAAACTCATTAGTCGGGACACTCACAAGTCAAGGCCCCACTGTAACTCTGTTATAAAACTACCGAGTTTGAGATTACCCAGGCATATCCTCCAGAGGAACTTGGGGTTTTTCTGATGTTTATTTTGAGATGCCCCATTGCCATGCTTACCAGGTTTCATTTACTTAAGGTGCTTCTTTGTGTCTAACCTGAATTTTTCATTCCTTAATTCATTTTAGTCTATTCTATCCTTAACTAAGAGTAAAAACAATGGGTATTGGTTTGTCAAACAAACCAACAAACAGAAAACTTTTTATATACATGGGAAATATTTAAATAGCTCTTCAGTTTAGTCCTCCTCTCTTCAAGTGTGAACACTATTTTGGACCTGTGAACATTCCCCAATTTTTAGAGGGGGAAGTCCCTTGTCCAAAGGCACACCCCACTGGGGCCCAGACTGCAGTGATGAGATGATAGGATGGGGGTGGGGGTAGGAAGTCCCGCCCCTTGATTCAGTGGGGCCATCCTGGTTCCTACTATTTCTAGACATTCAATTCCCTTTCATCTACCCTTCACCTTGACCTCATAATGCCTCTAAAATGTAAATCTATGTTGATTCCCTGCTAAAACCTTACATTGCCTTTAATATAAAATTGAAATGTTTTTAAATTGAAAAAAAAGAACAAGGGGCTTGTATAAATACGGACTATTTCTCTCCCTCCACTTCCCTGTGAACACCCTGACGTCCATTTGGGGTGCTAGAGGCTCTTCTCTCTCGTCTTTTAGTACTTACCTCACGATAGGAATTTTACTAGTAATTTGGAAACTTTTCTCTCTACTACGATGGAAATTCCTTGAGGTGAAGGATTTTTTTTCTCATTCATCTTCGTGTCCCCAGCACTAACATTGTCCTGAAGTGTTTGTTAAATGACTATTTAAAAAAAACAATGAAAGAATAAATTATTTTATTGTCTCAAAAATGTCTATATCTCATTTGCTTCATTTGAAGTAAGAACGTAAATATTTGTAGCAACATATTTGATTTTACTTGATTCACTTGAAAAAGTTTAGGACTTTATTGACAATGGTTTGTTCTTAATAAATAATATATTACATTTGAATTTTTAAATGAGCATTGTAATAATTTTAAAAAATCAGTGTTTGAGGTCAATAACCTACTTCAAATCAGGCTCGGATGCCCATTCACAAACCCAAGTTTGCTCAATTAAACGCTGATACAGGAAACTCACATCTCGGCTCCAGACTTTGGTTTCAATGGCATGAATGGTTATCAAATGGAGATAGCAGCCCCCACTATCACTTACAGCAGATGACCCACATAGATAGCAAAGAACCAAATTAAATCTATTCTGACCAAGGGGAAAATGCAACAGTCTTTAGAACAACAAGCCAACGAGCTGAGCCTCACTAACACTCAAACAGGTGAGAGTCAAACAGGGGCTATTTCCATGAGACTTGACATTTTGATTGTTCTTCACCTGGGCATAAATATGATTTCCACAGGTCATGGAGGACATGGGAAAGGCAATATATTGGAATGGTCATACCCAGTGTCCCAGAGCCAGACTTCTGGGTTAACATCCCAGCTGCACCATTCACCCAACCTCATGATCCTTGCCCATAACTTCACCTCCTGCCATTTCCTCATTAGTAAAATGGAATAATAGTACTAACCTCTCACGGGAGTACTGGGGCATTCTAATGAACACATGTGGAGTGTTTACACCATGCTGGCGCATAGTAGGTGGGCTCAGCATTAGCTATCATAATTACCTATCCATTTCTACTTTTCCAAGATGTGTGTGTGTGTGTGTGTGTGTGTGTGTGTGTTGTGAGAAATGTCTGGAAGTTTTTCATAGGCTTTCTAGTATCTTTAGGAATAAGGTTAGTTTTTCTCTTTTGAACTACAAGCACAGTCAATTTATAAATAAAAGTATTAAACAACTTTGCATTTCTGGAATGATACTACTTGGTGTTGGTGCTTTATTTTTTAAAATATACTGTTTTCATTTTATTTTATTTTACCAACATTTTATTTAGACTTCATCAGGACACTTACATGTTCAGGTTTGGAATTGATTTATAATAACAAAAATAAACAAAATAACAAAAAAGGAAACAAAATATAGGACAGCTGTTCATTTTCTCTATACACGGGAACTATTTAACAGCCTGAAGATGAACTATTCTTGAAATGGGGAAAAATTCACTTGTGACAACTTTGGGGTAAGAGTTTCCTTATAGGTAATTATTAAAGCACTTTCTTATTTCTTCCCAGATTATTGGCTTTTGTAACTTTTAATTTTGATAATATATTATAATTGAAAATTATTCTAATTCATCCATCTTTTCAAATTTATTAGCATAAAGTATGTAGAATATTTCTACTTTCACCTGTATGTGCCTTTATTTCCACATTCTCATTTTGTGTATCAGTGATTTTTGTTTTATTAATATTTTTTCTTTTTTATTGTTATTTTTATTGGGGTGACATTGGTTAATAGAGTTTATTGGGTGACTTGGTTAATAAAATTATATAGGTTTCAGGGATACAATTCTTTTTAAAAAAATATATTTTATTGATTTTCCACAGAGAGGAAAGGAGAAGGTAGAGAGTTAGAAACATCAATGAGAGAGAAACATGTATCAGCTGCCTCCTGCACACCCCCTACTGGGTATAGGCCTGCAACCAAGGTACATGCACTTGACCGGAATCGAACCTGGGACCCTTGAGTCCGCAGGCTGACGCTCTATCCACTAAGCCAAACCAGTTAAGACAGGGGTACAATTCTATAATATGTCCTCTATATATTGTATGTGTGTTCACTACCCCAAGTCAAGTGTCTTTCCATTATCATTTATTCCCCTTAACCCTTTCCATAATCCCTACTTTCTCGCTCCTAATCACCATACTGTTGTTTGTCTCTGTTTAAATATGATTAAATGAGCTAGTATTTTTCTGTTTTCAAAAGACCTAGCAATTTATGAATTTATAGTTTTTCCATTTTTTTGGCACTCACTTTTTATGTTTTTAGTTAATTATCCCCTCCTGCTTAAATTTCTGTATTTGTATTTTTTTCAAAAAACGTTGAGTTGATTGCTTACTATATTAATCTTTATTTTGTAAAGAATGTGATTTACAGCTGTGGCAGGTAACATCCCGTCCTCCCTCCAGACCTGCTCCCTGTTCTGGGAGGCTGACTGTGAGGTCCACAGCGAGGACTCACACAACAAGGGGATCCTAAAGTGTCCGGCCAGGGATGGAGGGAGGGAAGAGAGCAGAGGAGGTCAGGGTTTTTATTCTGACTCCCTTCCTGCTGGGTTGCCTGGAATTTCTGGATCTCCCTACCTATGGTACCTGGACCCTTCCAGGTGGCAGCAACTCACTGTATTCTGAGTCCCAGGAAAAGAGGCAGAGGTGGAACCAGTTGGCTGCTGTACTGCCTCTGATGGTTTCCCTAAGCTTCACCTTAGTAAAGAGTGTCTCCATAAATAAACGCTGCTAAAATTACCTGGTTTTGAATGAGCCACATGTTTCCATTTGGGACTTGACTGACACAAGAGCTACGCATTTTCCTCAGAGGATACTTTTGAACACATCCGTATGATTTTATTCCTTGTCTTCTCATTACCAATATTTATTTAAATATCCTGCTATTGTGATCATGACTTTTTAAAACTAAGACTTATTTAGAAGGAAGGTTTAAAATGGGTAGGTAAGATCTTGGTTTCTAATATTATTTGCTTGAAATTTAGTTGCATTGTAAACAGATGTTGATTCTTACTTTTTTTGTGGGATTCCCTCAATTTCTCTTTGTGGTCAAATTATTATAAACTCGAGGCCCGATGCACAAAATTCATGCAAGAAGCTCGGCCCTCACAGCCCCAGCTTTGTCTGGAAGGTCATCCAGAAGGACGTCTGGAAGGTCATTTGGCTGTCAGGTCTAATTAGCATATTACACTTTTATTATTATAAACTAGAGGCCCGGTGCACAAAGATTTGTGCACTCGGAGGGGAGGTGGGTCCCTCAGCCCAGCCTGTGCCCTCTAGCATTCTGGGACCCCTCGGGAGATAACGACCTGCTGGCTTAGGCCTGCTCCCGGGTGGCAGAGGGCAGGCCCAATCCCTAGGTGCAGGCCCTGGTCGGGTTCAGAGCAGGGCCGATTGGGGAGTTGGGGCGCCATCCCCTGTCACTCACAGAGCAGGGCCCATCAGGGGGGTTGGGGCTCTGTACCCTGTCACGCACAGAGCAGGGCCAATCAGGGGGTTGGGCGCTGCCCCCTGTCATGCACAGAGCAGGGTCCATCAGGGGTTTGGGGCGCCGCCACTCTCACACTCAGGGCAGGGCCAATGGGGAGGTTATAGCTCTACCCCGTCACACACAGAGCAGGGCCCGTGGGGGGGGAGGGGGTGTTGGGGCGCCGCACCCTGTCATACACAGAGCTGCAGGGTGATCAGCGGGTTGGGGAGCTCCCCCCAATCAGGCACAGAGCAGGGCTGATCAGGGGGTTTGGGCGCTGCCCCCTGTCACGCTGATCCTGGTGCCAGGAGGCCTCGCGGCTCCGCTGATCCCGGTGCTGGGAGGCATATTACCCTTTTACTATATAGGATAGAGGCCTGGTGCACGGGTGGGGGCTGGCTGGTTTGCCCTGAAGGGTGTCCTGGATCAGGATGGGGGTCCCCACTGGGGTGCCTGGCCAGCCTGGATGAGGGGATGATGGCTGTTTGCAGCTGGTCACACCCCCTTCAGGGTGGGGGTCCCCACTGGGGTGCCTGGCCAGTCTGGGTGAGGGGCTGAGGGCTGTTTTCAGGCTGGCAGGTGACTGAAGCTCCCAACCACTCCTTTTTTTCTTTTTTCTTTTTTATTCTGGGCCAGCTTTAGCTCTGAGGCTTGGCTCCAGCTCTTAGGCCTCGGCTGCTGAAAGCAGGTATCTCGTTTGTTTGGGTTCTGTAATCGAAACACTGTATCAACTCCAGCTCTGAGATCCCGGCTGGCTGAAAGTAGGTTTCTGGCCTTTGCTTACAATGTTGTGATCCTGCTGGCTGAAGCCTGGCGGACTAAAGTAGGTTTCTGGGGTTTTGTTTAGCTTCTATATTTGTTACATAGTTGCTTAGAGTTGCAGCTCAGAGGCCTACAGTGGCAGGCAGGGAAGGTTGGAGTCCTCCGTCACTGAGGCAAGCAAGCCTCATGTTAGTTTCAAGCTGCCTGGCTGCCAGCCGCCATCTTGGCTGGCAGTTAATTTGCATATTGCCCTGATTAGCCAATGGGAAGGGTAGCGGTCATACGCCAATTACCATGTTTCTCTTTTATTAGATAGGATTAGTTTTATGAATATTCTGTGAGCACTACTGAAAAAATGTATGTTTGCATGCAGGAAATAGAGTTGGACATATCAGGGTAAGTGGTAATTGTAATATTCAGATCCTCTAAAGCAGTGCAATTCAAAGCTTGGGTCTTTCTTACCTGTCCAGGACATGAGAGTAAGCATTTAGCAATTTTAGAGCCATTTGACAGAGCAAACAAAGCTGGTTGGATCTAAAATAAAATATTCAGGTTTATATTATATGTCTCTTTTATCCTAGTTTCTTATAATTCACTTTTATTGTATTTTACAATGGTAGTGGTCCATGATTAAGTGGAGAGTCAAAAACAAGACAAAACTGGTCCTTCACCACAGAAAGTTTGAGAAATATGGCTCTAAACTCCTACTTATTTTGGTCAACTTGATTTATCAAGGGTTTTATTCACTCTTTACTCACCACCCAGAGGACACATCGAATCTCTCTCCCTGTCTTCCAAGCCACTTTTTACCTACCTTCCTCCCTACCACAAGAGAGAGAGAGAGAGAGAGAGAGAGAGAGAGAGAGCAAAGTCCCAGGAAAAGGGACACTTGGACACTTGGAGAGATTGAGGATTTGGGGCAAAGAGGGCTATCAGAGGCAGTCTCTCTCCAAGAACAGCTACTGTTACTTTTGAAGACTTTCACAGTCCCGGTACCAACCCTATTACAAGAGGATCATGGTTATATCTACTGAATCATTTGATCCCCACAAAGAGCTGAAATGTAACAAGGGTAAGTGAGAAACTGGAGCCTGGGGTTGCTATTTATCCCGCTCTTCTGGGAAAAATGAAATGAGCAAGTCATATGTGACTAGCCAACTTGCATTTGACTGAAAGTAACAAATGAACAAACAAGAAAAACAAACAAAAACTCACAGACACAGACAACAGTATGTTGCTTACCAGAGGGAAGTGGGGTGGGGATTTAGTAAAGAGTAAAAGGGGCCAAATATATGGTGATGGAAGATTTGACTTTGGGTTGTGGGCACAGAATGCAATATACAGATGATGTATCATAGAACTGTACTCTTGAAACTGATATAATCTTATTAATCAATGTCACCCTGATAAATTTAATTAAAATAAATGCATTTACGGAAACAGAAAAAAATTAACATTTCAAAACATTATGCACACATTAAAAAATTCAATAAAAGGATAGGGGGAAAGGTAACAACCAGACACTTAGTCTTCTTCACAATCCTATAACTAAGTTCAGACAAGCTGTTCAAGATGAAGTAGGTGGTCAGCACCTGGGTAATACTGGTTCAGGATTAATTAACCATCTCTTTTCCAAATACATTTTTCATCTGAATGGTATAATGTAATTTAATTTATAAGCTCTCTGCTAAAAGCATGTCTCGCTTTCCATTCTATAGCCTGAGAGAGAAAAATGAATACTTGAATTTAAAGCAGACTAATTCTTTTAAATGTTGTGCTTTAAAGAATGAAGAAATTAACTGTTACACATTCACAGAGAAATTTAAGCAAATATAAATATTTTCTTTCCTTCAGTGTTTTTTTCTCTCTAAACTCTCTATGACTCTCATTAGCCTGTTCTTGACAGTGTCCGTATCAAATAACTTATCAAATTTATTTTACAGTCCCTGCACTTTTTAAAAACATTAGTGATATTCTAAATTCTTACCATCGTGTTTCAGAGATGAATTATGAAAAAAGTCTTTACTTTTGCAATGACTAAAATAAGAAAGTGATTTTCATTAAAAGCTATGTGAGATTTCACAGTTTTTATTAGAATGACATTGAAATTTATTGAAGTTGAAGGCAATAGTGTAACATTTTAGGCACATCTGTCTCCAAGATGAGTTACTGGCTGACTTTGAAATCTGATAACTGTTCTGCTGAGTCACTGTAATCTACAGCAGCCCTTGGCACAGGCATTTTGCTTACAGTCCTTGATATGGGTCTGGCCAACCGCGGGTGCTTCTTGGATGGAGCCATTCAATATTTTTATACTGCTGATGCAGAGTGATTCGGTAGACTGCTTTCAAACACTTTTATAAAGCTGATTATATTTCTGCTTTCCCACTCACTTTTTAATTTTTTTTGCATAAAGTCTGAATTTTAAAAATCAGTCTTTTGTATATATCAAAATAAAAAAAAACCCATTATTGATATTGTCTTTAAGTAGTGAAACTATGATTGGATTTTTGTATGTTTGTTTTTTCACCCTTGCATTAGAGGATAGGACTTCAAAATTTTCCTGAGGATTCCAGGGAAATGAAAGTTTCTGCTTTTGGAGGGTGATAACTGGTAAAGATAGTGTCTTTTCATGGTAAACATAATAAATACATGAAAGTATGTTGTTGAGACCATGACAGGAAACAACCTTAGGATGAAGCAGACATAAAATAAAGAGCAGCAGCAAAAGAAACCAGGTCTTGGTGACATCACTGAAACACTAGATCCAGCCTCACCTGAAACCCTGTTGACTACTGGATTTTTAAATTATGGGAACAAATAAATTCTCTTTATTATTTATGCCATTTTGAATAGAGTTTTAGGTTACTTACAATGATAAAGGTGCCAACTGAAACTCTGAATTATTTACTTCTTACTTGATAAAAGGAATGTATATTATTATAGTAAAATTAGCAAACTCTTTACTGACACCAGTTTGTGAAATAAATGCAGCACAAGTCCTTCGTGGAGGGCAGTGCTTTGATGCTGACTTTGGGTAGAAGCAGAGCCATCCGTTATCATCAAGGTATACCAATTAGACCTAAAGAACTCAGACCTGCTTGCTTCTCTCCATCCTCTTGACCTTTATTTTCCTTTAGGCCACCTCCATCTCTCACTTGGACCACTATAATGCCTCTAATCTATTCCCCACACCACATCCAGGGTACTTTGTCTTTAAAAAAATATTTTTATTGATTTCAGAGAGGAAGGAAGAGGAAGAGAGAGATAGAAACATCAGTGATGAGAGAAAATCATTGATCAGCTACCTCCTGCATGCTCCTTACTGGGTATAAAGCCTGCAACCCAGGGCATGTGCCCTTGACCAGAATCGAATCCTCGACCCTTCTGTCCGCAGGCTAACACTCTATCCACTGAGCCAAACCAGCTAGTGCCAGGAT
The DNA here is from genome assembly GCF_964212035.1 of Myotis nattereri. Taxonomy (NCBI): domain Eukaryota; kingdom Metazoa; phylum Chordata; class Mammalia; order Chiroptera; family Vespertilionidae; genus Myotis; species Myotis nattereri. The sequence continues at coordinate 28,147,005 of NC_138082.1, read as the reverse complement.
ACTTTTTCCAAAGCATAAATCGAATCTTATCTCTGTCCTGCTCAAGACCTTTCTGTGCTCCCCATTATTCTTAGGACCAAGTTCAAACTCCTTAACATGACCCTGTTTGATGGAGCCCACACATCCTGTTCCTCCCCCTGCCTCTCTACATCCAGCCACTCTGGCCTTCTGTCTGGCCCTCAAACAGGAAGCCCCAGCTCAGGATGGACTGGAAGATTCTTCCCTCCCATCCTTCCTGGCTGGCTTTTCCTCACCTTTCAGGTCTCAGCATCCATATCACTTTCCCTGGGAAGCCTTTTCTGTCACCCCTCCTTGTGCTTCTTTGGCAGGCACTCTCTCCCACCATGCTGGAGTCCTATCATATGACATTGCAATTGCCTAACTCTTACTTGACTGGAAGCTCAGTGAAGGCAGGTCCACCCTTCTCACACTCATGCCCCACCTATAACACAGTACACAATTATTGTTCTATAAGCACTTGTTGAATGAGTTAATTAATTAGAAAATTATTCATATGGTAAACCCAATGCATAATGCCACATATATGTGAATGCAAAAAATTATGTAGTGTGTGTGTGTGTGTGTGTGTGTGTATGTGTGTCTAATCCAGAATGTTATTTTTTGGTATTATAGCACATTTAAGTGAAAATGGTTCCAGTTTAAGCAAGTTAAAAACAATTCATTTGTGTTTTCATTTCATGAATCACAGAAACTGTGCCAATTTTCTAATCAAACTGCTGTAACTCTGTTACGTGAGATGGTGTGGGGGAGAAGGCTTTAAAAATAGCTGACCGGATATCCCTCTCGGTGGCTTGGGTTATGTAAAAGTATTTTGTGTTAAGCCAATGTCTCACAATGGATCGCTGAGCTTTGAAAAGGCTATTTGGGATCCGTTTTTCAGTGTTGAATATCTGCTTATAAACAGAATCAGACAAAAAAAATCTCCTAGAGAAAAAGGTACAATGTCCAAATAGTTATCACTTTCTAACTTCAGGCACCTCAAAAAAACCCAATGTTAATACTGAAATTTATTTTTTAAAGTCCTTTAATTATAAAGAAAGGTTGTTATATTTGGGCCTAAAATACTTTTCTATTGGAGAACAATAAGATAATATCTGGTATTACTAATATTTACTTTAATTTTAGAAAATAAATAATTTGGGGACATTTTTCCCATAAGACTCCATAAAGGCAAAATAATAGGGATTGTTGTTTGAGAGTTTATGATGGACCACAGCCTTGTGCACAGTGAGTCCATTGACCTGTGGACCAATCAGATTCTCTCTGGAGTTGGAACTTAAATGCCTGATGGTGATAGTGGAAGCCCAGACCAACAGAGAGATGCAGAAGAGACACATTCTGGCAGGAGATGTCAATGAGCAGAAACCATGAGGATGTAGAAGCTGAGCAAGCAGAAACCATGAGACATAGCACACACAGGGCAGAGGGTAAGGTGGTTGGTTGGCTGGGGCAGAAATGAAAGAAGCAGAAACTTCTACAGAATTTCTATAATTCCTGCTGTTGAAGGGACAATGGGTTACTTTGGTCATTAAAGCTGCATATTCCTAAAATAACTTCCATTATCCATGGGACCTAAATCAAGATTTAGATTCCTGTTTCTCTTATTGCTAAATGTGCATACTTATGGAAAACTTGATTTCTTGAGATACTGGAAGAATCTCTGTTCCCCATCGAAAAAGGCTCATCCAGGTATATATGACTAAACCAGCATGCATACTCATTTAGGTAGTACACAGCTCTTCCCTGCTGCCATTCTTTGCCCTTCTCATGGCCACACCATTCAAAGCCCATATTTGCAAAAGCATTGTCAGATTTTCAGTTTCATCCCTGGTAAATCTGATCTAGTGCAGAGTGAACACCACCATTTTCCCATCCTCATGCTTATCCTCCTCCCAATTTTCTCATTTTGCAGAAGAATCCATTCAGCACATCAGTCCATATTTAAAAGGTCCCTGATTCAGGAAGATGAACAATTACTCTCTTACCCTGAGTAAGGTACTCTGACCTTTACAGATATGTCATCTTGATCACAAGGATAGGAGACATTTATTTCTATGCACCTGGAATTTCACCACGTGTACTGAAAATATCTGGAAAATGTCTGATAAGTGAGGAGACCATCAATCAATAAGAGGGGGCTGTTCCAAGTAGTTTTGAACTTATTGTTCCAGGTAGAATTTTCCATGTCAGTGACAAGCATCTATGTTTATGATATTGTCAAGGACTAAATTTTCTTTACATTTCAACTCTATATTCCTAGTATTGATGTACTATTTAATTTTCCTGCTAAGTGTGTTTAAGATAAATTAAGTACTTAAATATACAGTTGATTCTTAAATATTTATTTCTTGATGGGTTCAAAATTTCTTTTAAAGCAGTAAGTTAACAATATAGTTTGTTTTTTTGGGCACATGTTTTCCTGGAGCTTTTTCTAGGATGCATTTGTTATTTATAGTAAGTTATAGTTATATTGACTACCAAACGCTAGCTTTTATGCCCAACCAAATTAATTGCATTTTTCTTTAACCTTCACACAATAAAGTCTAATTATTATGTGACTTATTGCTATATATATTCATATGTGTATTTCACATTGTCCAAGACTAAACTGAATAATTCACATAAATATGTGGCACGGTGAATGCATAAGGTCAGTATCAATATGATTCTTACAAGTTGTTACGAAGGAGACTTAAAAAGGGAATATTTCATATTCTTCACATGTGTCCTGAGCAAGGGCATTTCATCTTATAGAATACCTCTAAAAACTGATGATCTATACTTTTCCCCATGGCATGCCAATCTTAGTAAAATCTACAAATAAGGAATCTACTTGCCTTCTTAATATAACCCAACTCAAGATCTTCCTAAGTTGACAACAGAGAAAGACCCTCCTTGGGAGAACTGGCTGGATTTTGTAGCTTTGATTTGTATCAACATAATTCAAATTTCCCTTGGGAGGTCTCTCACTATTAGCTGCTACCTATGCTAGCCTTTTCTCAGAAGAGCAGATGCATTGATGCCACCATTAACACTGGACTTGGGGAAGACAAGTCACTATTGCATTCTCCTCTTATTTCCTAGTAGGGCAGCTGAGACAGTGGTATCATCATAATTATGAGTGATGGGCGATCATCTTCAACCAAACTCTCCATCAAAAGAGCTAGCATTGTTTGACTTCTTCAATGTACAGTCCACTCTGTTTTTGTCAGAGCTCTTCCTGCCCAATGCTGGGTAGACTATCTGAGTGACAGGCTGTCTCTAACATCTGGGAACTCTTCCAGGGACCCACAGGTCTGGAACTCCAGGCCCAGAGAGTGAGGCCCAGAGAGAGGCAGACATCCCCCCTGTTCCATCTTTCTGATGCAGTGTTTCTACAGGAGAGCTCCAAGGACCACTTGCACCAGAATCATGTGACAAGTGCAGGTTCCTAGGCCACACCATGAGGATTTTGCCAGGAAATCTTCATTTTAAAATAATCTCCACAAAAGACTGTTTTGCAGACTAAAATCTGAGAACTACTGACCCAAGGCTTTCCTTCTGAATTATAGCTCTTTTTCAACTTCTTCCCTGATTCCTGACAGGGAACATTCATCCAATTAGCCATGGGTTGGGCCTCACCTCCAGGTCTCAACAGGACCAAATATTTATAAAAGATTAAAATAGCAACATGGTGGTTGGAGTGGGGAAAACTGGTGCACTGTATAACAAATAAAATAAAATACACATCCCTTTTATCTTTGAAGATGGATACACTACCTTAAACCCACATTTTACATTATTTTTCCAGTAGTAATAATGACTGATTTACCTTACATTCAAGAGCAAGAAAAATTGTAAAATTTTTCTTTTCTTCAGATGGCTAAAAGCTAATCAGTTCCTATGGAGATTTTTTCTGATTTTTGTGTAGTTACAGTACACACTAACTACCTGGGGTGATTGTTGAGAGCCCTGTGGCAGATCACCTGAAGCCATCCATCCTCCATTTAATCAGTAATAAACTAAACCTTGTACTTGGCCAGAAACTTTTAAATTTTTTTTTTTTTACAACTTGGTTGACTGAATTCACTCCTAAATAAAAGAATTCAACCTAATGTCAAAAGTCCAATGAGGCAGCTATTCAAAGTGAGGATCAAGAATGTGTACACAAGTTTTAGAGAGAATTTTTCCAAAATGTGCATAATGGAAAAAAAAGATTAGACTTTTTGTATACTTAAGATGCTCTATTTGGTTAGGTTGATTCTGGGTTTGAACTTTAAACATGCTCAAATTAAGTTACTTAGAGCAGTTAAAAAATTATTTCTGGTGGAGACGAAAAGGCAGACCTTAAAAAGTGAAAGGGCATATTTAATGAAAACAGACTTGGAAATGAATACCAAAATACAGCAGTACAGTCCTTCTTGGTAAACACATGCAAGGACCATAACTTCTCAAGGGGCATGGATGAGCAAGGCAGAGGGCTGAAACCAAGCTGGCAAGCCAGGATACCTCAATGAATGTCTAAGTCAAGTAGCTACTCCAAATTCCATCTTTTGAGTAGGGATACTATTCAATGTTTATCATGAATTTTATAAAATTGATTTAGTTAATCTTGAATTTACCTGGACTGGCACTCATGCTAGATATATATAAACCATAAAATGCCTCATAATTTGATGATAAGCAATGATTAATCAGTAATTCAGTTCTCACATGCCCCAGTCCATCTTGGGTAACTGCCAGGTCAGTTTCCTAGCAAAAGCTCACCCATGCACGCTGGTTGGTACAAATTGTTGCTCCTGAAGGTAACTCTCTCCTCACATGTTAATATCAGAGGATCCTTAGCTGGGGTAGAAGGCTGCTGACCCACCAGTTCTGCTGGCTAGACTGTTGTCTGGATTCCTGAATCCTTGCCAGGGTTCTTTGGTGGCAAGCAACAGAAATTACTTATGCTAACTGAATGATAAAAGAGGAATTTGTTGGAATAGGGTAGCACACAGAAGTTGAAGAAAAGTTAAATAAACAGGCCTCAGAAGAGTTCAGCCTCCGGGCTCTTGTGAGGATCAAGGTACAAAAACTAACGGAGAATGTTCCAGGCATGCTGTCAGGATGGATAAGATCCTTGCCCTTTCAGTTGTAGATTCAAATTCCTGGAGAGGGCACTTGAATGGTTCTGTGTAGGTTATGTGCCCAACCCTTGGCTAAGCAACACTGTGAGGGGAAGCAAGTTTTCTCAGGTACAATCAACACGGTAACACCAGAGGAGAAAAGGAGAGTGGTCGGGAAAAAAGAGCAGACATCCACTGCCCCGTTTTCTGGTATCACCTGCTTTCTATCTGCCTGCCTGCCTGTTGACCTTGTCTTTTCTTACTTAGAGTCCTTTCTGGCCAAGTTTGATAACCACTAAGTTTGAGTCAGTCTTCTCTTTGGTTTGACCTAAAGCCTGAAGTCAAATACATTTCCAATGAGCCCTCTGATTTGTGTTCCCCTTTTTGTCATCTACTACGTGGCTCTGGCCACTGGTTGGAACATTCAGATGTTTCTGGGCCACCAGTTTCTCAGAAATTCTCCAGATTCATCCTGTCCTTATGCTGGTTACTGTCCTCCTAGGCTCTTTTGCCCCAAATGCTTAAATTTACCAGAACAATTCAAGATATTTATCTATATACTTCCAAAATTTTTGCAAAATGGCACAGCAAACAAACAGATCCACTCTACTTCCTTTGGAAATGCATAACCCTTAGAAATCTATTTACTTAGAAATTACTTTCCATATGTTCCAAAGTCAAATCTTTAAAAAAATCCAATGTTAGTGAATGCAGTGTCATTAGGAACAATTCTAATTGAATTCATGTGTATTCCTGTTGATAAATTGAAGTTAAAAAAATAAAACATATACTTTGTGAAATAATTAGAAACTAATTTTTAGAAATGTGTAGCTCAATTGCTCTCAGTATGCAACAAAAGATTGTAAAGTAAACTGAAAGATGCCTGACCCCTGAGGTCTAGTAGGTAAAATCCGAATGATGATTTGGTCAAGTCCTGCCGGACATCACTGCTGATCCCCATGAACACTTCCTGAGTTACTAATGCAACAGGCAAAGTTTTAAGCATTTATAGACATTATCATGTTTAATCATCATCATACATATAAACCTATAGGTTCATATTATTGTCCCCATTTTACAGAGAAGGAAAGCAAAGCTTAACCACTTAGCTAGGGTCACATAGCTAGTTCTTAGTAGACTGAGTTATATAATGGTTGACTTTCTAGCACAGGGGTGGGCAAACTTTTTGACTCAAGGACCACAGTGGGTTCTTAAACTGGACCAGAGGGCCGGAACAAAAGCATGGATGGAGTGTTTGTGTGAACTAATATAAATTCAAAGTAAACATCATTACATAAAAGGGTACGGTCTTTTTTTTTTTAGTTTTATTCATTTCAAATGGGCTGATCCGGCCTGCGGGCTGTAGTTTGCCCACAGCTGTTCTAGCATCTCAAACAAGTTTGGGCTTGTTAAAATTTTTTACATGAGAAAAGAGTCCTCAGATTAAAACAGATGAGAAATGATGGATTCAGAGTTCAGGAAGGTATTATGATTTGAATCAGCAGTCCCTTAACTTTATTTGAATGCATAGCTATGCACATTTACATTTCCCCAGATGGTGCCAGAGATAGACTGATGGTGATCACCTTTTGGGGGTCTTGGTTAACTACAGTGGTTCTGATGAACATGATCATCTTCAATTTGCTTATAGAGTTAGAAAATACCATTCCAATTTTAGAAACAAAAAAGCGCTGCCTTCTTCATAGTGAATAAACAGACAAATTCTAGGCCAATAAAAGCTTACAATAACAACAACAAAGAACCCACTGTATTTAGACCAATTCAGTGATTTATCCAAATGACAGAGCATAGCAGTTTCACATGTAAAAACAAGTCTGGCTTCAGTGAGGTTTTTCTGACTGCTACTTTCTGAAGGTGAACTTTATTAAAATAGATTCCCAGGTAAATCATTTACAGTATGCTAGTGGGTGGATGTTCAGTGTAATTGACATTAGTCTTCTGTTTTGACTTCAGTAACTGTTAAACACATTGCATTCATGTTAACTTGCTTAAGTGAAAAGTATTTGGATCTTATATGTGATGGTTCAAGAGGGGTCTGATTTATATTTTGTTTTAGGTGAAGGTGAAAATTCTCAATATTTTCCTCTTTTACAAAATTGTGGGTCTTAAAGTTTTTTCTTTATATCAATTCTTGGTGTGTTTTTTTCTGCACTCCAGTTGCTTCCAAGATCATAAAGTGGCCATTATATAAGATACTGAGGTTATAATGAATTACAGAGTTTATCAAGTTTACTGTTTGTCTTGACATTAAATTAATTCAATTTTAATTTAGATGCATGGTTTAAGCCAGATCAGCCTTCAAGAAACCTAGAAAAAGTCTAAGAGATCTGAGGCCCAAATGTCACCTGCTGGGAGGACATAAAAATGGGCGAGAGAAGCATGAGGAGATAGGGTAGATGAAGAGGTGCTGGGAGAGAGAAATGTTGCTCCTTCGGCATGTTGATTGGAAATGGGCCATTTTCTCCAAATGCTGGGGATGATCTAAAACCACTGAGATGCCCTATGGTGATGGCTGAGGGGGTCTTTGGACTTACCTGATTCCTGACTTATAGCTGAGGGTGAGGCTGAAGGGGCACTGAGAAATGGTGGGCTGATTAAGGTGAGAGTCTTTATAATTGTCTAATGCTAGGCTGACTCCAGGTCTCTAATGAGAAAAATAACTGCTAAGCCCCTTGTATAAAAAATTTATACTGGTTTATCTAATAATAAGACTCCTACTACTATAGGAGTCTTACAAAAAGATATGTGGGCAAGAATTCATCCTAGCTTTGTTTATAATATCAAAAATTCAGGGGAAAGAAACCTAAACATGGTATATCAACATGATGGAATAGGATGCATTTGATTCTAAAAGGTATTTGATTATGTGAGAAAGAAAGTAATAACCATATAACGTCAAAAAAGGAAGATACAAAATTCTATATGATCTCACTTTATACAAATATAACACAATATTAACACTGTCTATTCTAGGTTTTTATATTAGTAGTACTATTTTTATACTTATCTATAGATCTCAAATGTTTACAAATGGGCATATATTACTTTTATTGTTAGAAAAAAAGATCAACATAGAAAAAATATCTTTGCTCAATCTGATAACTAGTTCTAGAGACTTCATCTTGAAATTTCCCAAGGAGTCAGCCTCTGTCTAAAGGATATTCCAAGGGTTTCCTTAGCCCAGTGCATTGCACTTAAGGAGCTCAGTGAATGAGCACCAAGTGAATTTATACTTTCTACCCTGTTGCAGCTGATTACATATTAATGGAATTTGAGGGAGGCTGTATGCCAAAGCCAGTTAAATGGCTTCTCTTTTAAATACATGCCAAAGAGCCTATATTTTAAAGCTAAAAAAATAAATAATTTATTATCATTAAATGTTACCCAGGATTATCTCCATAATTAACAGGTATTTTCATTGAAGTGTTTGGAAAGTAACCATGAAAGTGATGAAATCACTGGGTGAGTTGTAGCATCATTATTCACATGGGATGGTGCAAAGTAAATAAGACAGTTCATTTTTAATGGGGACAGTGCTGAGGGAGGATGGCATTTCTGCTGATGTTTCTAAATAATGTTATTAGAAAATACCAGCAGCAAAGAATGCACTGAATAATATTTTTGAAAATATAAAAACTCCTTAATACATTCCAGGAAGTTGATACTAGGTCACAAAAATAACAGGAGAATTAAATGCATATAAGAAACATATTTGGACTATTGCTTTTCTGACATTGAAACTCATTCCTGTCTCAATACTACTTGGCATTTGTAGAACACTTTCCTGTGTGCAAAATGTGTTCAAGTGCATTATTTCTGGAGATAGGAGGGGTAGGTTTTATCAACCACATCTTATAATAGAGGAAATGGAGAGTCTTGGAATTCAATTGACCTGCCCCAAACTATCCCTGCACAGGATGAGAGGTCTTACTGCTGCCATGTGCTGCTTCTCTTGGATGGCAGGGTGCCTCAGATGCCCTTGCCTGCATGACTGCTCGCCTGGGATGTGGGGATACTGCTTGTTCAGGTATTCTGAGGTCTGAATGCTCCGTCTATGAAAGGCCTGAGCAGGTCACAGTGAGTACAAAACTCTGACCAGTTTTATGGTCACAGCCTCAGGCACATGCAGTGTTTGATTGATCAGTTCTTGGTCCTCCACTCCAACTGCATCGATAGCAATTAGCACTGGTATCTATATAGGCATTTAGTCTGGCTTCCAATTGGTAGGGACCTTATCTTATGAGATTTCAGATACAGCACTGTTCTTAGTTTTATCACTTTTTGGAAGGGCTTGTGGAATCTGCAAAATAAGGAGAATCCAGCCTTGTTATTAAAAGCTGACCCAGGCTCCAGCTGGGGCAGAGGCTGAGAGAAGGTAAAAGTACCATCAGCAACTCTACATGCTGCTTTCTGCCCGTTCCAACAAATTCAAGTACTTTAAAGATAAACTATGTTTTAAAGTCACTGGAATCTTACTTTCCTACTCCATTACCCTTACACATTTGCTTCATCTAAACCCTGCATGTTTGCTGTTTTTACTGATCTTTGTTCTTCCTTTCTCAACTCCACTTAAGTTTTGCTTTCCCAAACTTGCCTGGTCCCAGCATGTGTAATTTCATTGTTACTGTCTGTGCACTTATCTAAACCTCTCACTTGGTGGCATTCTCTGTGACAGTAGGAAGGAACATTGGTTTAATCTACCTTTGTCCCAGCATCTAGCTGAATGAATAAATAAAGCCTTCAATATTTCATCTGAAAAATAGAGTTTTCTTTTTAGGCTTATGCCAAAGGGTTCAAGAATCTATTAATTCTTTATTGAATTTTAGTTTTGGTATTTAATAAAATGTTGGCCTCATTCCATGAACATTCATTGAGGACCAGTAGTACCAGTGTGATGCCAAGAGCTGGACCCAGAAGGGTGGGTAAGGCATGACACCCATCTTCAAGAAATCAGTAGGAGAAATCCCTAGAAACAAGTAAAACTCGTTCTAGATTGAAGAAACAAATAATACTTCAGTAAATAAAATCATTTCATTGATGCTTTGAATATAAAAGGATAATAGTGTCAAGAATCATTCTTTCGCCCTAGCCGGCTTGGTTCAGTGGATAGAGTGTCAACCTGCAGACTGAAGGGTTGCAGGTTTGATTCCAGTCAAGGGCATATGCCTGGGTTGCGGGTTGCGGGCTCGATCCCCAGTAGGGGGCATGCAGGAAGCAGCCGATCAATGATTCTCTCTCATCATTGATGTTTCTATCTCCTGTCCCTTCCTCTGATATCAATAAAAATATATTAAAAAAATAATCATTCTTTCTCAATAACCAAAGCATTTTAAAAATCAATCTTATCTCAAATATTGCTAAGTTAGTTAAATGATAAATAAAGTGGCATCTGACACTCCCCTTAGATTATCTGGGAAGTTTTTGGTAGGGAAGAGCTCTACCAAAGAGCCCTAATAACCAGAACTCGCAATTCTAAACCCACTTCTTGTGCTAACTTGATAAATGCCCTTGGATAAGACTCTCATCTATAAATCAGGAATGCTATTACCTTGACATTGTACTCAAGAATGCATAAAATCAGACAGTTGATAAATCATCTACATATAAAATTATTTAAAATACGATTTTGTAAATGTTTATCTTCAAGGAGCTCCATTGTAGCATTATTTCTCAATAATTACAGATAACCAAAATATTAAATAGAAGGGCATTAATAAGTTATGGTACAAACCTACAATGAAATATACTCTGTAGACATTTACAAATGATATCTGAAATAGTTAATGACTCAAAAATTTTACCAGTCAATTATTAGGTGAAAAAATGTAGAATTAAAAAAAAACAAAAAGGCTAGTCTGGATGGTGTGGTTCAGTGGTTGAGCATGAACCCATGAGCCAGAAGGTCACAGTTCGATTCCTGTTCAGGGCACATGCCAAGGTTGTGGGCACAGTCCCCAGTGTGGGGCATGCAGGAGGTAGCTGATAGATGATTCTCTCTCATAATTGATGTTTCTATCTTTCCCTCTCCCTTCCTCTCTCTGAAATCAATAAAAACATACAAAAATATTTTTTAAAAAGTCTAGAAGGGGATACACCAAAATGTTACCAGTAAACATCTACAGTATCATGATTATAGACAGTTTTTATTTTTATATTTCTTTTTGTACTTTTAAACATGTTCTAAACTTTGTACAGCACATAAAATTGTTTAAAAGCCAGCATGTGAACTCTTCAGCTTTCCCAATATCACATATAAATAAACAACAGAAAACTATCCTGTCACATGGTAAAACTAAAAAATGAGTTGTCTTGGGTCTTTCCAGACATACTTTGTCCTTTGATTCTCAGGGAAAACACTGAAGCTTTCTCAACTTTCCATTTGCAGAACTTTTTCCTTGAGAAGTTCAAGTAACAACAAAATATCCTGTGGGGAAAAAAATCCAATGACCTGACTGTTTTGTCTGCATAATGATGAATCTCCCAAGGTTTCTAAATACACTTGAACTCATTTTTAAACAGTGGAATCACTGCTCTAAGACCAATTTGGAGAGACAATCTAATGAACAAACATTGATCTTAAAGTTTAAAGATGGAAAATTCCTAACTTGTCCCAAACTACTGTCAGAAAAGTAAAAGATTTTATATGGTTATGGGGTTTTTTTTGTTGTTTTTGGTCTTGTTTTTTAATCCTCACCTGAGGATATTTTTCCATTGATTTTTTGAGAGAGTAGAAGAGAGAGGGAAAGACAGAGAAAAATATCAATGTGAGAGAAACACGTTGATTGGTTGCTTCCTGCGTGAACTCTGACCAGGGCCCCGGCCAAGGAGGAGCCTGCAACGCAGGTACATGTCCTTGACTGGAATTAAACCTAGGACCCTTCAGTCTGCAGGCCGATGCTTTATCCACTGAGCCAAACTGGCTAGGGCATATGGTTATGTTTTAAATAGTTCTGAGAATTCCACTTTTTAAAAACCATTAATTCATCGCAATAATTATTACTAAAATGCTGAGAATATCAAATACTCTTTAAACATATGTGTGTGCATTTATAGGACACATAGCTTAGGTGTGTACACATAAATTGAACCATGAACTGGATTTTTTAACCTTCCTTAGTGTGTACATGAATGATCATCAAATTAAGAGCACTGAATCAATGAACAGGGACAGATTGAGCAACTGCTATGTTGATCTAGACCAGTGGTTCTCAACCTGTGGGTTGCAACCCCTTTGGCGGTTGAACAACCCTTTCACAGGGGTCGCCTAAGACCATCCTGCATATCAGATATTTACATTATGATTCATAACAGTAGCAACATTACAGTTATGAAGTAGCAACAAAAATAATTTTATGGTTGGGTCACAACATGAGGAACTGTATTTAAAGGGCCAGAGGGTTGAGAAACACTGAATTAGACTGATTCCCCTTCTTTCCTCTCTTTCTGAATTGCAAGACATAGCCAAAGAGAAACCAACATGACTTGTCTCCCGTTTTGTCACTTGTCCTTTACGTAAGTTGGATTCCCAAGGAGAGAACAAATCTTTAAAACTGGAGTCATGTCACAGTCCCGAGTGCCATCTCCAGACTGCTTATGGAGGCTGGCACTGTTCTCAGACAGCAGTGTGCCCACAAACGCCTGTGGAGCTGGTTAAAATGCAGATTCCCACTGGGGAGGTTTGAGGTGGGCCCACGTGACATTCTGCCTTCCTAACCAGCATGGGGTTGGGTGGAGGTGGGGTGGGGCTGGTGTTGCTGGTTCTTTGAGTGAGGAGCTCTTCACCTCCTTCCAGCAGGTCCTTAACTGGTTTCACTCTTCCCTGGCTTAGAGCCCCTTCAGGCCCTGGCCTACATTGGCTGCGACAAGGGCTCTTCAGGTACAGCATCAACTTCCTGCCCTGGGCCTCACAGCCACATTCAGCAAATTAAGACCTGTCTAGTCTAAATGAGGTTGAGGAGAGAATGACAGAGACACATCAACAGGAATGAAAGAAGAATGTTTTCATCACACCGCTTGAGAAGTGGGCCCATTACCAAGTCACAGTGTGAATTCATTACTCATCCAGTACTAATGTCCTGTGAATAGCTCTTTATGTTATAATATTAATTTGTTCAGTGCAAACATTAAGATTATACGATGTTGAGCCACACGCAGTCTTGTGGACTGATTTCACCTTGTGCAGTGAGCAATTTTCCATCCTCCATGCGCACAACCACCCTGACCCCAACCCCTTGGGGTACCCTGGTTCCCTGCTTCCCTTTCCTCACTCCACCTCTAGCAAAATACTCGGTATATACATTCCCTTTGTGGTGAGGAAATTATCTCAACTTTTTCTCTTTCTTTTTACAAAAAAACACTTCTGTTAGTCTGGTTTTATTCTTTGACAACCCAGGAGCCGTAAAATTGGAAGTGTCTGGCCTCTCTCCGCCATGGAGAAACCCTGGCCTGGCCACATTCTTCAATGCTTCCCAAGGCTGTCTCCATGAAAGGGCTGAGCCTGTGAGCCAGTTCCTTAGAGAGCTGTTCCCAACCACCTCTAGCTATGGTAGAATCTCTCCTTCTCCGTCACCACATCCCATTCTGTTCTGGCAGGCACCACGATCTAGTTACACACTTGTTTGCTGGGCTGTTGTCTCTCTGCCCTACTCTGCTAGGCTCCTAACCATGGCCAGGGATGCAGACTGTCTAGTTTTTCAGTGAATCCCCAACACCTGGCCACATGTCTAAGTCTCTGTCCCATTCTCTCCGTCCTGCTTTTCATAGTAATAATCAAATAACTATAGCTAGAATATAAAAACTGGCTACTTACTTTGTACCAGGCATTGTATTGAATACTTTACAATACATAAAGTACTACCACTTTCAGATAACAAAAACATGGCTCTTTTGGGAGGTAACTGGTTCAAAGTAACACTAAACCTGCTACCTGGCTGAACTCTAGTGATGTCTAGTTTACAGCTGAAGAAGAAAAGTGAGGTGTGCCATATTGGTTTTTAATATCTCTCTCCTTATCTCCATTCATTTCTCCAAGTGTTTGCTGTTTTGGTAATGTTTAATTCTTTTTTTTAAAATACATTTTTATTGATTTTTTACAGAGAGGAAGGGAGAGGGATAGAAAGTTGGAGACAGTGATGAGAGAGAAACACCGATCAGCTGCCTCCTGCATACCTCCTACTAGGGATGTGCCCGCAACCAAGGTACATGCACTTGACCGGAATCAAACCTGGGATCTTTCAGTCCACAGGCCAATGCTCTATCCACTGAGCCAAACTTCCTCATATTTTGATAATGGGGCAATATAATTGAATATATATAAATGGTAATGTGTATAGCTTTAAGCATTTGCAGCCAGCGCCAACCACCTTAACTGTTTGGAGAAAAAGTTGTACAGATATTTAGGCACAACCCATATGGAATGGTTCTAGAGTTTTCTTTTATTATTGAAAATTAAAGTAGAGTTAAAAATCTGAAAATTACAATCAACAGAAGAGAGAATTAAAAATTGAAAGATGGGTATGAGTATGTTTCATAGAATGCAGCCTGGAGGGAAGCAGCACCAGAACAAAAGCTCAAAATGCTACAACTTGGTCTCAAGTTCAACTGGCAATTGGTCTCATAGGGAGTCTGCATAACCCTCATACTTCATGACAGTTGTTCTGTGGAGAGAAGAATTTTACCCAATGGCTCCTGTCTCCCACTGGGCAAAGATTTGCCCCATAGGTGTTAATTCCCTACATTTCTAGAGCACAATAAGAAGCCATGAGATAGAATCTACAGGAGCCATCAGGCTGTGCCTGTGTCAAGTCTGTGGCCAAGGTGACAGCTGGGGAAGTAAGTCCCCACAACCCAGGAGCAAAGTGAGGCCAAGAGGAGCTGAGTAGCATCTGGAAGGGATCTGATATAAGAAGTTAGAAGAACTGGAGGAAAAGATGAGAGGTCCAGCATGCATCCTAAGAACTCCAGGAGTCAGTGGGAAAGGAGAAATATAAAAAAGAAATTTCTGAGAATTTTCAAGATTTGATGAAAAGTATAGAATCTCAGATTAAGAAATACATGTGCACATACATTATAATTTTAATAACATGATCAAAAATCTTGATCTAATTGATTTACATAGAAATCTTTGAAGTCAGAATATTATCTCTACCACAATTCAATAAAAAAGATAACTAGAAAATCCCCATATTTTGGGGTATTAAAAAGAAATAAACATCTAAATAATACATAGGACAAATAAATCAATTAGAAAAGATTTTTAAATTTAATGATATTAAAATAGTGCTTATGAAAATGTGTGTAGTGCAGCTAAAGCAGTATTTTAGAGGAAACTTTTTAGCCTTAAATGCATTTCAACTATTCAAAGTTGCTTTATTAAAGTTAAAATACAAAATTCAACTGTGTTTTGCTCTATCTTTAATAGTTAGACTATTAAGTTTTGCAAAATATGCTATTTACAGTAGTGATAAAATATTAAATACTTTGGAAGTAAAGAAACAGAAAACCCTAAACCATTGTGAGAAAGTAAATCTCTAAATGAACACACCCATATATGAAAACAGACTCAAATATAAATGAGTGCTTGCTACACATGTTTGCAGATGTAATACTACAAAACAGTGAGGAAAGGAATGGGCTGTTCAATAAGTAGTGTTGGGATAATTTGCTACCTCTATGGAGAAGATGAAATCATGTTCTATAAGTAGAAAACAATTCTGGGATTAAAAGTTCTAAATGTAAAAGAGTTAAACTGTAAAACTTTTTTTTAAAAAAAAAAATGAGAACATTTTTATAATACCAGGGAAGGAAAGGATTTCTTCAAAAGATGCAAACCACAAAATACTAAGGAAAAAAATGGATAAGTTTGAGATTATAGTAGACAAAAATGTTATACATTAAGGTACCAGTAATTAAATGAGAAGATAAATCAAAGACTGGAATAAAATATTTTCTGCACATTTAAATGTCAAAATTATACACACACACACACACACACACACACACACACACACACACACTCTAGAGTTGGCCCTGTGCATTGGTGGATTCAACCAACCGCTGCTGGAAAACAGTATTTTCCATGTGCAGTTGGGAATGAGGAAATACTGTTGTTTTTTGATCCACGGTTGGTTGAATCTCCTGATAGGAAATACGAGGATGTGAAACCCTGGAATAGGAAGGGCTGTTGCATTTATTAAAAAAAAAAAATTAGTAGACTCACAGTTCAAACACATGGTCAGCTGTGTGCACACGTCGTGGGGGTGGGAGATGGAGTAAAGACTGTGTGTGTGACCTTCTCTATTTATACATTGTTTTTCATAAAGGGGGGAAATGTGAGAGCAAACAGATTAAAGCTTATTCATGCCTGCTTACTCTTGAGGACAGATACAATGGTGTCTGTCACATCACTTCTTGTTAGTTTGAAATGTTTCCTAATTCAACCTACATTTTTAAATTTAAAAATGAATTCTGTTGAGTGAGTATCCTCCCTAAATCCAGCTCTTACTCAGCTCCTGGTATTTGCTTGCCATGCTTCTGCCAGTCTGGACTTTTAGGGCCAAAAGAGGAAAGATAAACTGTTATCTCAAATTTGACGTGTAAAAAATAATATGGGCTCCATGGTTGAGCATCGACCCAGGAACCAAGAGGTCGCTGGTTTGATTCCTGGTCAGGGCACATGCCTGGGTTGCTGGCACGATCCCCAGTGGGGGTGTGTGCAGCAGGCAGCCGATTGATGACGTCTCTCCCCGAAGTTTCTATCTCTCTATCCCTCTCTCTTCCACTCTTTCTAAAAAAAAAAAAAAAATCAATAAAAATAATAATATGGGAATATGACAATATAATTGAAAATTAGTCTAATTAGAGGTTGTATAATCACAGAGCACACTTTTCCTGGCTGATCTTTGTACACCTGTGATTTCCCTTCTCTTTCTCCACTCCTCTCTAATACATATCTCCTTTTTTTTTTTTTGAGTTTAGAAGGATGTGCAAACCCTGCTCTGGACCTTTCCCCCAAGCCTTCCCATCGCATCCATCTCCTGGAGGTTGTTTGCTTGTTGGATTTATCTATTCCCGGATTAAAGCTGGTAGACAATCTACACTGACTTGGATGAATTCCATCCATTATCCCCAGAAGTACTGAGCTACCTGGGTTGCACATTCCTAGTCTATGCAAAATACATTGGTTAGAACCAGCTCCGTGTAGAGATTACATGGATTACAAAACTTATAAAATGTAAAACACTAAATAGCCTAAGTTTTGTAAATCAATAGGAGAAAGGCCCAATAGTTTGGCATATTCATATTGTGGAAAACTACGCAAGGGGGCAAAAAAGAAAAAAGAGATAGATCTATCTTAAATACTGACGTGGACAGATTTATAGGTTGCAAAAGGATATTAACATATAACATATAACAAACATATAACATACAACATAATATATACATATAAAATCAATCATATCACTTATGTTAAAAATGTTTGTGGGTCCACATATGTTCATGTAAATGCATAGGAAACGCTGCAAAAGAAATATGAAGTGCTGAGTGGATGCCTTGTTTAGACAGAGGAGGGGGCGATGTATGGAGGTTATCAAGGGCATGTTAGCTTCATCTGTAATGTTTTAATTTACATTTTAATTTGCATGAAAAGTACTTGGATTACAGGTGGCCAAGGGTTCCAAAAATCTTTTTATGGAACACAAATGCACGGGACTATTAATATCCAATAATAATCTCAGTCATGAAATTTGTAAAACATCTGCTTATGCTTGGAAATGAAACAACTGCATTATTACCCCAAATTATTTTTCCAAATTAAAAATTTTAATATAAAAGTCACAGAAAGAATCTGAAAAGCTGAATTTCATTTTCACAACCAAGTAACTCAACTCTAGGAGCCATAACAGTATTGAGGGCACCCAACTTATCTGTAATTGCAAAGAGTAAGAAATATGGGCTGCATTTAAATGAATGGGGGATCTTTCCAATTCCTACTGGAAATGAAAGTGACAGGTTGCTTCATTTATACTAACATCAGTTCTATCTCTAAGGTGATGCTCACTCTTCAGTGATTGCATCAGCTTTTCCCGATGATGCGGATTGAACACTGGAGCACAAGCTTTGGCAAGAAGGAAACCGAGACCCAGAGAGGTCAGAGTTCAGCGTGAAGTGACATCTAAGGAGCGGCAGGGCCAGGACTCCGGCTCGGGTTTTCACTATCAGCCCTGTGTGCTCTCTGCCAGGACACGCTGCCTGCTCTGATTCACCAGCCTGTGAGACACCGCGCCTCTCTGCATCCCGTGTTCTCACGCATTCAACCCTGGCGATCATCGACCTACCTACCCACCTGCTCCCTGGGCATCTCCGCTTGCTCACCCCCCACGCTGCCCGCCTAGGGACCTCCATGGAGCCCGCAGCCACCAGGAAGGGTCTCCAGGACAGCGCCCGGCGGGTGGGGCGGGCGTGTCCCAGGGCGGAGGGTGGGAGTTGCAGTGCGGGGGATGGGGGTGGCGCCGCCCCGCACTCACCTTGCCCGCGGCGGGCGCGGCCGCCAGCAGCAGCAGCAGCACCTGCGCCAGCACCGGCACTGGCGGCAGCAGGAGGGCGGGCGCCCCCCGCGCCGTCCAGGGGCTCATGGTGGGCACCCGCTCAGAGTCCCGGCGAGTCCGGGTCCCGCAGGCGATCCGGCCACCGCGTCCCTTGCGTGGCTCTCGGTAGGGGAGTCCGGCTGTGAAGCTGGCCTCGGCAGCCAGCCCGGACGTGTTCTGTAGGGCCCAGCAGCGCCGTCCGTCCCTCCCCACCCAGGCTTTTGACTGTGGCTCCCAGGGAGGGAAGCAGTGGCTCAGGTCCCGCCCTCGTCCCCCCTCCCCTCCAACTCACCGGGCTATGTCCCTCCGACTTGGGCGCCGTGCCCAGGAGGCGAGGAAGGGCCGCGCGCCTGCGGGGCAGGTGGGCGAGGGTCCAAGGTGAGGGGTGAAGGGAGGGACGCTCCCAAAGTCTTGGAGCCGAGGCGGAGCGGGGCGGGGTGCGGGTCGGAGGTGGGGAGTTTGGGGGTGTGCGATGGGGAGGCGGCGGAGCAGAGTGAAGGGAGTGGCCAGCGGCCGTGCCCAGATTAAGTGGGAGGCGCGCAGGGTGCGGGCACTGGAGAGGCCCTGCGGGCTCCAGCTCCCGACGGTGCGAACTCGCTGCTCGCCCTTCTCCAACCGCCTGCACCTGGAGGGGCAGCTGAGTGAAATCCGCCGGATCGGGGCGCGGCAGAGCCTGGAGGTGTGCGCCGCGCCGGCTGGAGATGAGGCGGCTCCTGGCGCTGTGGGCGGCCCCCTGAGGTAAGGCGCCCAGGACCCAGTCTGGGCAGTCCCTGCCCTAGGGCCAGGGACACCTGTCGGTGGGGGCAGTGGAGGAAACCTGGCATCTCTGGTGGGGCGTGCGGGGTGGGGGGCGGGCTGAGGGTGGGGGCAGCTGGGGCCTGGGGGTTACCAGAGGAGAACGTGTCTGGCTCCCTGGCTTGTCTGCCTGAGTTTGAACTGGGCGCTGTGTGTTTTGATTAAGTTGGAGGCTCAAGTTACCACCAGCCTGGCAGTCTGGGCACTCCGAAATGCCAAGAGCAGAAGGCAGCTGAGGCGAAAGAGAATGCCCATCCTATTCTCTGCTGTGTTGAACTGGCTTTTCAGGCTAAATCTTATCTGCGGAAGTGCAGGGGAAACCTAGAGCCATCTTTGTCCGGGGTGTCTCCCTCCCGGAGTGCCCTTGGTGGAGGTGGCCTTGGATGCAAAAGTGCAGTTATCTGGCCCGTCAGGGCACACTCTTCAAAGCAGGCCTGGTGCCCTTTCCTGTGCCACTGACCACAATGGCTCTGGGGATGCATTCAGACCCTTTTCAGAATAATGCTTTTAAATACATAACGCACAATTAAGTCAGAATCAGTTCTCCTGGAATACAATGATCAATGTTGTCCATATTCATCGCCCAAGGGAATGCTGAGATTCCAGGAAAGCTAGTGAAGCTGGAGGTGCAACTTTTACTTCCATCCAAGTTCACAGACCACCTGAATTCTTCTCCAGGCTTGGAACCCCTGTGTGCGAGCAGTGTCCCAACATCTGCAGCAGTTGGTCATCAGACACCATCTGTGAAATATATGGTTTAGTCACTGAGAACAACTTGCTTCAATTAGAATTGGGTCTGATAGTGTATTAGACCTATGTAGGTGAACAAAACCCTGACAGTAGATGAATGAAGACACAGCCCTTTTCCTTTTAGTTGTAGAGTGAATATTATAGTCTTCCCTCTGTTTTATTATTATTATTTTTATTTTTTATGCCTGCAATTGTTAACTGTGGTTGTGCATTAGAATCTCCGAAGGAGCCTCTAAAAACCCTGATACCTAGTTCATCCCAAACCAATTACACCAGACTTTCCAGTGGTAGGACTTGGGTATGAGTTTGTTTTAAAGCTTCCGGGAGATTCCCACCTACAACCAAGTTTGAGAGCCACTGTTTTACATGCATGTCTCATGTTAAGTTAGCTGCATTGAATTAGGGTCTCTTCTTAGGAAAATAATAAATGGACTTTTATTATTACATCTTCATTAAGATTTATTGCATTATTAAAATATATTAAAATCAAATATGTTACATTTATTAAGATTACATATTTATAAAATATATATTAAACTCTTTATTAAGACTTATGTGTGCCCAGGCCACATATATTGCAGGGTGGTATGTAGTAGCATCTTCCTATTGACAGGAGGTTCTTATGGAACCTTCTCCTGCTATCCTGGGTAGACAGGACATCAGAAGCTCTGTTGAAATAACAGTGTCCAAGAATTCCAAGTGGCGTATGATAATCTTGCATGGACTAACACTACTTCCTGGGGGGGAAAATAACCTCAAAGCTAGTGTTAAATGCTCCTCCTTTTTGCTGAATTCCAGAAGATTTCTCAATTTGGACCTTAATTTCTTTTCCCTGAAACCAAGTCATTTTGATGAAAGACCAGACTTAGTTTTATCACCTTTGAAGTGGGAGGAGCAGTCAACTGCACCTCACTTCTGATGCCACAACCGAGCAGGAGAGAAACTTGTCATGTAAATATGGGGGGGAGGGGGAGACCAAATAGGTTTACAGTTGTTCGTATGGAAAATAATATAATAATAATACCAAAATAAACTCTCTGGTTTATGTGCTCACAACTGTAAACCTACTTTTCCCCCACCCTGTACAGTAAGGAGGAAGTGTGGTTAAGAGCTTGGTCTCCACAGTAGACTCTGAATTTTGAATCCTTTCCATACTTACTAGTGTGACCTAACCTCTCTGGGCTGGGTCTTCTCTTCTGTACACTGGGCATAGTCATGGCACCCACCTCAAGGAGTGATAGAAATCCAGTGCAATGACCCAGTAGAAACCCTTTGTCCAGGGTCTTCACAAAACAATCGATAGTAGAATTTGATCCTCCAGTTGCATAAAGGAAAATAAGGTGGATGAGAAATGGTGGCACAAGATAGAGATGTTCTCAGCTCAGTAGAAAAGGGTGAATGTTGGGGTCCAGCCCCAGCAGGTCCAGGGGTTCCCAAAGGTGTGGACGGAGTCGGCGATGAATGAAGGACACGGAGACAGCGTTCAGATGATCAGCATGGCCAGGTTCTCTTTATTGTCCTGTTACATCTGTATTTATACCATTTGATCCTATAAGCATGTCTCTATAATCACATCATGGTATGTTTTGGGTAACCTACAGTTCCTTGTTTCATTTCCATAGTTTCTTATCTGACCTTTGCCAAAAATCCTGTCTCTATCTAGTTCTGTTGATTTTAATCTTGTCTAGGTTAATCTCTGTGTTCCATTATAAGGGCTATTCCAAGGTCACTATTCTACTGCTCTACTGATAAACTACAAGGAAGTGACTGAAGGAGATTATCCTACCCAGTAAAGGTTATGTCCTCCCAGCCCCGCTGCTTGCCTTCCCTGGGACTGCCCTGTGTCAGTGGGTTTTCAGGAGTATAGGCTTTGGTGCTTTCCCTGGTGGGCAGACCCCTGGGGATGTGGGCCCAACAAGTCCCAAATTTATTGCCAACAGTCTTAGTCCAAGTTCTTCATAAGTAGTACATGGTATTTCTGTAACACTAGGGGGTTTTGCTGATTTATTCCCTTCCTTAGTCCTGTTAATCCCTAACTCCAGGGAAAAATCCCCACCTGGGGAAACAACCTTTCTCAGGGAGGTAGTGCTGGTTATAACACATAGCGCTAAAAAAGGGGGAGCAAACATATCAAGAACAGTATGCCGTATATGCCAGGTACCTTGAAACATATGATGTGCAGATGTTTCTTCCCAGCAGCGACTGTGTCAAGCAACAAGGATGGAACGGCCGCCGGCAGGTGAAGCACAACCCACTTGCTCCCTTGCAGTCAATGAACTATCATTGTACATACAAAGGACACACAAATCTCTACCTTTGACTTTGGTGCCAGATAAGGGTTTTGAACAAAGTGAAGTGGTCATTGTCTTTGACAAGTCCTACATTATTATTTTTGCCTCCTTGTCATAATCACAGTATCGTGTCTGTTCTCTGCACAATGCTGAAATATGTAGTGTTGGCTTCCCTACACTTGAATGTAAGACCCATTAGGGCAGGGACCTTTTTGGTGTTCAGTTGCTGAATGAATAATTTAAGTTGGTTACTATTTGCTGAATGAATGACACTGGATGACTTGACAAATTCACTGAGGATTCACACCCAGGTCTGTTTTCTTCCAAAGTTCATGATCTTTCTTTGGATAGGGATGTGCTTCTGCTTTTGACGAGTTGCACTTTGCCAGACTGCTTGTAGCTCTTTGTTTAACCTTTTAAAAGGTTAAATTTAATCTTAATTAATTTTAAAATTAATCTTGTTTTACTTCCCTCCCCACTTAGTCATTCCACTTCTGGTAAGAACTTTCTCTTTTCAACACCTCTAGAATAGTTGACCCCTAGGTTCTTTTAGAATCTCAGTCATTATCAACACATGTCAGTTCTTGCTATTACATCTCCAGATTCTTTTCTGAGCTCATGGCCCTGCCTTAGTGCCTGCACGTATCAACTGTGGATTGCAGTAGCCTCCCCTGCAAGTTCTCTCCTGTGAAATCCATCATCTGTGTTATAGTCAGAGTTCCATTAAAACTGCACATTGTAGCCCTAACTGGTTTGGCTCAGTGGATAGAGCTTTGGCCTGCAGACCGAAGGGTCTCAGGTTCGTTCCGGTTAGGGCATGTACCTTGGTTGCAGGCACATCCCCAGTGGGGGGCATGCAAGAGGCAGCTGAATCGATGTTTCTCTCTCATCGATGTTTTTAACTCTGTATCCCTCTACCTCTCCCTTCCTCTCTGTAAAAAATCAATAAAATATATTAAAAAAATTAAACACTGCACATTGTATCAGGAAGGTTAGATTACTTTTGGGGGCAGTTACAAACAATCACTAAGCACCAGTCTTACAGTAACAAGACATTTTTTCTCCATTTATGCGACATGCTCATCACAGGATGTAGGGAGATGGGAAAGGTGAGGAGCTCTGCTTATCATAGCCTCTCAGGAACCTCCTGGAAAGTCTCACTCAACGTGCTCTTCTCTCATCACCTCAGAAGGGGAAGAGAATGTGCCAAATCAAAAACTGCTCTAAAAGCTTTCATGTGGATGTGACACATACTACTTCCCTTCACATTTTGTTGGCCAAAGTGGGCATGCTTCATTTTGCAAGTGGCAGGAAAATGAAATCTACCACATTCCTGGAAAGAGCTGGAAATATTTGGTGATCGCTAGTAATGCCCATCACATACATCCTGTCACTTGCTTATTTTAAAGCTTGCAGAGCTCTTCTTTGCCTTTACAGCTATTTTTTACACTTTCTAGAATAGAGTGGTCCAAAATCAACTTCTAAAAGCTCTTCTGTTTCGCCCCATACTTCTTAGGTTCACTCTGTACACTTTCTTACTTCATGCCTTTGTACTTGCTGTTCCCTCCACTTCAGCTACCTCCCCTGTAGTCTGTA
This sequence comes from Myotis nattereri, assembly GCF_964212035.1. Classification (NCBI taxonomy): domain Eukaryota; kingdom Metazoa; phylum Chordata; class Mammalia; order Chiroptera; family Vespertilionidae; genus Myotis; species Myotis nattereri. The sequence goes on along the minus strand of NC_138082.1, from coordinate 28,122,858 downwards.
TGGTGTAATTAACCTGTGTTTTCAGTTCTCAGTCAAAGATCAAAGGTCCCGGTCTCTGGGAAGACCTTTGTCCAAACCTTTATTATATAGCACAGAGACTGTCACATATTTTACTTTTCTGGTTTACAAGGCCTTTAAGGGAAGAAACAGAGATTATTTTTTTAACATAACAGACATTTAAAAAATAAATTGATTGAGTTATAATTTATGTGCAAAAACCAGCACCCATTTAAAGAGTTTTGTAGATGCATTGACTCTGTGAAGCCAATACCACAATCATGATGCAGATCATCCATTCACTCCCAAAAGTTGCTGCCTGCCCCTTTGCAGTCATCGCTCTGTCCATCCCATTCCCAGGCAACCACTGATTTGTTTTCATCTCTGTAGAATAGTAGGAATTTTCTAGAATTTTATGTAAATGGAATCACACAGTAGGTACTCTGTTGTGTTTAGCTTCTCTGACTCAGCAGAAAAATATTTGTTCCTTTCTATTGCTAAGTAATATTCCATTGTATGGATATCACTTTTAAAAAATCCATTTACCTATTGTTGCACATTTGAATCGTTTCCAGTTTGGGGCTACTGCAAATCAAACTGCTATGAATATTTTTGTTCATGGCTTTGTGTGGACATGTGTTTTGATTTCTCTTGAATAAATACCTAGGAGTAAAATGGCTGATCATATGTGAGATGCATGTTTCATTATTAAAGAGACAGTTATTTGAAGTAGTTGTATCATTTACATTCTCACTAGCAATGTATGAGAGTTCCAGTTGCTCCATATATTTGTGGCACGTTCTTTTGGTATTGTCAGTCTTTTAAATTTTAGCTATTCTAATACTGTACTTATGCAGTGCTATGCCAATGTGCTTTTCACTTCTCTGATAACTAATGATGTTGAGAATCTTTTCATGTAATTATTAATCATTTATAGAACTTTTGTGAGGTGAATATTCAAATAAAAATGATTGTTTCAGAGAACCAAGATGGCGGCATAGGTTAACGCCGGAGTTTGCTGCCTTGAACAACTACTTCAAAAGTGAAACTAAAAAACGGAACGGACATCACCCAGAACCACAGGAACACTGGCTGAGTGAAAGTCCTACAACTAGGAGGAAAGAGAAACGCATACGGACACTCAGAGAAGGCGCAGTGCTGAAGTCAAATTCTGAGGTCCAGAGTGCGTGGTTGGCGTTTTCAATCGGGAGGGAGTCGCAGACTCTGAGCTCCAGATACAGGCGAGTCTTTAGGGACCCAGACTCAAACGGGAGAAGTGGGACTGTCTGGCTTCGGTCAGAGCGAGTGCAGCTTTCTCTCCGAGGTTTGCAGCTGTTGCTGGGACTCAGAGAGGCAGAGCCCCTGGGGACAGAACTGAGAGCCGCCATAACTGCTCTCTCCAGCCCACCCTGTTGATCCTGTGCGACCCGCCCCGCCCAAGCCCTGCACAGAGGCTTTTGCCGGATAGCCTCAGGCAAAGGCTAGATTAGCACCTCCCTAGAGGACAGAAGTTCTCTCACTTGCAGACACAGCTGATTCTCATAGCCACTTGGCCTGGAGGTCAAACCCTCCCTGGTATTAGCTACAACAATCAAGGTTTAACTATAAGACTGTGCACAAAGACCACTCGGGGGTGCACCAAGGAAGCATAACAAAATGCGGAGACAAAGAAACAGGACAAAATTGTCAATGGAAGATATAGAGTTCAGAACCACACTTTTAAGGTCTCTCAAGAACTCTCTAGAAGCCGCCGATAAACGTAGTGAGATCTACAAGAAAACTAATGAGACCCTCGATGTTATATTGGGGAACCAACTAGAAATTAAGCATACACAGACTGAAATAAGGAATATTATACAGACTCCCGACAGCAGACCAGAGGAGCGCAAGAATCAAGTCAATGATTTGAAATGCGAGGAAGCAAAAAACACCCAACCAAAAAAGCAAAATGAAAAAAGAATCCAAAAATGCGAGGATAGTGTAAGGAGCCTCTGGGACAGCTTCAAGCGTACCAACATCAGAATTATAGGGGTGCCAGAAGATGAGAGAGAGCAAGATATTGAAAACCTATTTGAAGAAATAATGGCAGAAAACTTCCCCCACCTGGTGAAAGAAATGGACTTGCAGGTCCAAGAAGCACGGAGAACCCCAAACAAAAGGAATCCAAAGAGGACCACACCAAGACACATCATAATTAAAATGCCAAGAGCAAAAGATAAAGAGAGAATCTTAAAAACAGCAAGAGAAAGAAACTCAGTTACCTACAAGGGAATACCCATACGACTGTCAGCTGATTTCTCAACAGAAACTTTGCAGGCCAGAAGGGAGTGGCAAGAAATATTCAAAGTGATGAATACCAAGAACCTACAACCAAGATTACTTTATCCAGCAAAGCTATCATTCAGAATTGAAGGTCAGATAAAGAGCTTCACAGATAAGGAAAAGCTAAAGGAGTTCATCACCACCAAACCAGGATTATATGAAATGCTAAAAGGTATCCTTTAAGAAGAGGAAGAGGAAGAAAAAGGTAAAGATACAATTTATGAACAACAAATATGCATCTATCAACAAGTGAATCTAAGTATCAAGTGAATAAATAACTGATGAACAGAATGAACTGGTGATTATAATAGAATCAGGGACATAGAAAGGGAATGGACTGACTATTCTTGGGGGGGAAAGGGGTGTGGGAGATGCGGGAAGAGACTGGACAAAAATCGTGCACCTATGGATGAGGACAGTGGGTGGGGAGTGAGGGCGGAGGGTGGGGCGGGAACTGGGAGGAGGGGAGTTATGGGGGGGAAAAAAGAGGAACAAATGTAATAATCTGAACAATAAAGATTTAATTAAAAAAACAAACA